>NC_042622.1:138549827-138867056 GCF_901001135.1 Rhinatrema bivittatum
CACATAGTAAAAACTCTGGAATTTGTTGCTGGAAGAGGTGGTGAAAGCTGTTAGATTAACTGGGTTTAAAAAAGGTTTGGACAATTTCCAGGAAAAAGTCCATAAACCTTAAGGTAGACTTGGGGGAAATCCACTGCTTTTCCCTGGAATAAGCAACATGAAATCTCTTGATCTTTTGGGATCCTGTCAGGTACTTGAGACCTGGAATGGCCATTGTTGGAAACAGGATATTGGGCTCAATGGACCTTTGGTCTGACCCAGCATGGCAAATCTTATGTTCATAGGTAGTTCTAGCAATGACCAAAAGAGTAACTGAGGCCAAGCCTTGGGTTCTTAGGCCCATACGTAAAGCAGTCCTGCTGACGACGAAATCTTGGGCTTGACACCTGGGCTAGCTGACCCCTTTCCCTTCTCCCAGTCCCGGTCCTGCTTTATTCAGACCCAGGGTGATGGAAGTCAGCCTTTTGATTAGTTCTAATTAAGCTGGCATGTCTCTGAAGTTTCTTTGCAGGAGCATGGCAAACAATGTTGCCATTCTGATGTCAGATTTGTGTCCATTTATTCTTTTTCATAGGGACCTATGCTTGTCCTATGAAGACAGCAGAGGGGCACTGATAACAGATAATGGCATTCATCATCATCACATTGGAGAAAGAGCAGTTGAATGAGTCCTGTATGTTGTTGGGTTCTGTAATAGTGTTGCCCAAGTGGATATGGGAACAAAGTTAGCATCTGGGTTTATAGCTGGGTCTGGTCCCTAATGCTCCTGGGGGAATTCTGTACACAAAAATGCAAAATTCTGTATACTTTATATTGGTCAAACTAACTTAATATACATAACAATCTTTAAGTAATTAATTTAAAATGTAATACAGAAAAAATTATTACTTAAAGATACAGAGTTTTAAACATTTTCAGCAGAATTTCTCTAGAAGTACACTCTAAGAGTGTCCTTTTCACCCTTTCTCCCTTACACGTTCCCTCTTCCTCTCGCACACACCCTCACACAGGCTCCTTCTCTAACAAACAAACAAGCACCCTCACTCCCTCACATCCACACAATCCCTTTTTCACACACAACAGCTCCCAATCTCTCACACATATACACTCCTTCCCAAACTCCTCACATACGCTCCCTCTCTCTGGCGCACACACACACACACACCCATACATCCTCACTACACAGGCTCTCTCTCTCACACCCATACATACAGTCCTGCAGTCTCTCTCACACACACATACTTCTACACACAGACGCATTCTCGCTCTCACTGGGGCCTGCTCCATGTTCGCTGTGTGCGGGATGGTCTCCGCTCGTGGCCACCAGGACCTGCACCATCTTCGCCACAAGTGGGATGCACCGCTCGTGGCCTGCACCATCTTTGCTGCAAGTGCAATGGGCTCTGCTCACGGCCTTCACCATCTTCGCCATGAGCAGGATGGGCTCCGCTGGGACCTGCACCATCTTCACCGTGAGGTGGCATGCCAGGGCCTGCTCCAAATTCTGCAGAGAAAATGGAAATTCTGCAGAAATTCTGCACTCCACAGTAGTGCAGAATTCTCCCAGGAGTAGACTGTCACAGTAACATTATTATGTGGGTTGTACTCATGGGTATCCATCTGGGATTCAGAGGCTCTTGGTTAGCCAGGATAGGGCTACCATCTGCAGCCTGTGGCAGGGTAACATCAATGTCCTTGATATTTTAGTGATTTCAGCTGGGAATTGTAGGTGACAAGAAGTGTTCTATTATTTTCTTTTCTGGAATGGCCATTTAATAAATTGTTCCCAGGTATTTGCTTAGCCCTGTTCATCTGTTTTTCATTTCATTGGGAAGGTATTGCAGCCTAAGAAAGGTTGGAACAAATGCGATTGTACTTCAGGACTTCATTGTAAACAAAGGACATTGTGGTAGGTAGTGGATCTCAGATGTTTACAAAGCATATGTATTTCTGAGCATCTGCTCTACAGTCCAGGAATATTATGGCTTAGTTCCTAACTGGAAGTTAGTGCCTGCAGCAAAGGGTTTTCTTTTTGGCATGCAGAAAATTTATGAACGTAGCCCGCTACAGTAGCAGACAGACAGGTCGAAACATAGCTCAGTTATAACTGTGCTTGCGTGCTAAGAAGCCTGCAGAAAACACTGCTCTCTCTTTTAAAAAGGAAAAAGGTTTTGATTTATACAGTTTGAAATCAGACACCAAGACATATTGTTGCTTGGAAATAGCATAGAATATAAAATTAAACAAAATGTGTCATCTCAAAACAATGGAAAGCAAAAACATTTTGGTTCACAGTTAAGGACGAAGTTTTCAAACTGTCGACATTGGGACTAAGTCTCAAATAGTGATATTTATCTGGATAAGTAAGATATCCGGATAAGTAGCACTATTTGAGACTTATCCAGCTATCTTACTTCACCAGATAAGTTGCATTTTTAGGACATATCTGGCTAACTTAAATGTATGTATTTTTTTTTATATATATAAGTGCGAATGTTGCAGGGAAGAATTACATATATTTTAAAACCTACGCATAAATGATATGCATGGGTTATCAAACACTTGGGTAGATCTGTGCATGGCCATATAATTGAAGATGCAGGTCTTATCTTTTTAGGTGCCAATTAAAATATTTTAGGAGCTGAGAAAATATCCATCTCACCCTGACAAACTATTTTTTGGCTTTTAATTTTTTTTTTTTTACTGTTTTCGAGAGATGTGAATTCGGCAGCCATTCATTGTATTCATTTCCCATTATGCTTGTAAGCTTCTATGCATTTACTATACATTCATGAGTTTCCTCACTCCGAAGGTCCTCAAATCTTCACAAGAGAGCACTGTGCTGTTCGTACGTCTCACTTTGAATGTCAAAGTGGCCCCTAACCCCTACACTAATACCTAAACCTCACCTCCAGTTACTAGGTGGGCTTCCCATAGAGATATAAATACCTATCTAGTGTGAGCCTAGCATTATGGCTAGTCAGTCAGTCAGTCTCTCTCTCTCTCTCCCCACCCCCCGGGAGCTTCAAATCAACTAAAACAGGCCTTGTAGGATACATCGCAAAATGCGATAAAACCTTACCGCCCCGTAACGCAAGCTATCGCACGGCTTAACGCTACTCAGGATGTTATATAAGTCTACAGCTTTTTCCCAGACAATTTTTATCTTTTAATTTCTTAACTATACTGTTGCTATTTTAGTTTTTTTAAGTAATTTTTTAACTATCTTATTATTTTTTATTGAAGTTTTTATTGTATTTATTTCTGCTTTCTAACTGCTTATCTAAAATTTTGTATTATGTAAACCGTAAAGCTAGAACCTTGTGTTCTGGGTTACGGTATATAAAAATTGCATAAATAAATAAATTAAATAAATAAAATACTGAACTAGGTGTAGTTAAAATCAGCGTTAAGTCTGTGCAATAGCACTTCGCAGACGGGCAAACCCAGCCCACTCCCCGCCCCTAACTCCTCCTGTTTTTTCGAATTTGCATCACACCATACGATATGGTGCTATCGCGTGCGTTAAAGACGTTTTTGCATGCAGTAAGGGCCTACCGCATGCGTTAACGGGGCTTTTCGCATGTGATAAGCCCTTAATGCATGCGAAAATGCCTTAGCGCATTTTGATAAATGACCCCCTTAGTTTGCAAGCTCTGTTTCAGTTCGCAACGCTAGTAATTGACTTTAACGACAACAGCGGCATTTTTCTCCGCTGACTGCTGTCTGCCTTTACAGACGGGAACCTTGAGTATGCGCCCCCATTTTTTTGATTGACAACTCAGTTGGCGCGTTTTTTAGTGTTTAAATGCCCGGCGGTAAGTTTGTTTCCTCTTTTCGAGTGTAAAAGAGATTGAGTTCACTGAGGCAATACTTGCCTTAAGACACACCAAATGGTAAGGGATTTTATAGTAAATCATGGCATTATTAACATTTACCAAGAGCTGCTTTTTTAATCTCGAGTGTCTCTGAAGGTTTTTACTGTTTTAAATAGCCTTTATGTAATGGAGAAACAGTTATCAAAAAGTTTTCATTTAGCGTGTTCTACCTCAAGAGTAGCAGCAGATATATTTTTTGCACTTGCGGTGCACTTTTAATTATCTTTTTAAAGTTTTTAGACACAGATTGCTGTTTGAACTGCCTGCAACTATTTGGTTATTAATCGCGGCAATATTGTTCACAGACTGATTACAGCACAACATTGACTGGTACTATGACTCAGAGGTACTTCCTTTATTTTATCTACTATCTTATTTTATCTACTTTTATTTACTTTTTTTTAGGAAATGTAGTGCCTGAGCTCGATGTTTTTATATTTATTTATTTTTTCTCCACCCCTATTTTAATAATAATATTAATTTTATTAAGATTTTTAGTATTGAATTCATTAATTTGTCCAATTTTTGATTAATTTTTCATTTTTCACATCTTCCAGACCATCCGATGCCTCTCATTTACACTCTATCTGAACATTCAGAAATTCTTATTTGATGAAGTTGAGGTAAAGCCCATACATATGTGCGAGACGTATGCATGTGTTTCCCAGATATACATTGAAAACACTTTTCTATATGATATATATGCACACATTCTGATTGCACATCACATTTATATGTTACCATTATACATGTCAAACTTTTAAATATGTGTTATTTACGATTTATTTTATTTATAAGTGTTTGTATATTTGTTTGTATGTTGTAGCCCCTGACGCAGCCCCACTGTAAGAGGACGAAACTCGGCCTGAGTCGGGCTTATTTAAAGATACTTGTTTCCATAATAAAGAATCCAGAAATTGGACATTTTGGCTAATGTTGCCTCCATGACTTGTTGTTTTATCAGTCCATCACTCTGTATTAAGGACTTCTTGAACTAAATGATACAATGTCTCAATAGAAATGTTTTCACAGAAGGCAAAGACGTGTATGTGGGTGTGTTTGTGTGCATGTGTGTGTGTGTGTGTGTACTGGAGAGGCTAGAAAACTTGGGATGTTTTCAGCAACAACGGTGTATACATATTTCAAAGGGTCATATGCAGATTTTTATGAAGGACTGTCATAAATAGGTGGAAACAAGGGACATGAGTGAAATCTGATTCAAGATAAATTTATTTCACGGGAAATAATTTTTTTCCAGTCTGTATGGTAAGCCTCTGGGGTTATTTAACTGAGGAATCTTATTCAAGGTACATACAACTGAAATAAATACACTTTTAGCTGTTAATGAGAGCAATAGGCACAGGGATATAAAAAGAACAAAATCAAAACCGAGTGAACAGGGTTAGGCAAATGATGGACAAATGTTTTTATTCAGTATATAAATAAGGGCAATTTTCGAAGCAATTTCCTTAGGTTAATTAGCCTGTCTGAAGATTGTCCTCTCCTGCCTGGCTAAAAGTATCTGCAGACTTTCAGAGCACACAAACATTTAGCCAGGTTACAAAGCAGCAAGCCTGAGAATGTGCTTAGGGGGAAGGGAGGATAAAAGCGCAAGTGCATTTGATTTTCAGATGTACTTGAGCTATTTTATCCCCACTCAGCCACCTGCACAAAGTCCGCATGCCACTTTTAGTTTGCTCTCGCTAATTTTCAAAGAGAAACTGTGCAGGCATTTCCCTTTGAAAAAGGAGCTACAAAGTACGTACATTAAAAATGCATATATACTTGCAATTAGGTTGCCAACCAAATGCTGTTATCTATAGGTCAGCACTGCTATGCCACCCCATATCACTTACCCAGAGATGTATCTGGATAGGAATGGTCTTACCCTGCAACAGTTACAAGCTTCCGGAGTCTTCTAGACACATGGTACTTGCGAAGGTAGATGTGGGGGCTCCATCCTTAGAAAACATATTGCTCTAATCAGTGAGGTTTAATTCTATGGCTGCCAGTCTGCTAGGCAGCCCCCCGCCTAGGGATTGGTTTCAAAATTCCAGGGTAAATCTCTTTTATCAGTATCCCTCTTCAGTGTGTTACCTTAGGGGAGTCTCATGGCCCCCAGTCTGCAAGATCCTTGTGCCATGTAAATGTAATACTGGAGGCCAAAGCAAACACGACAAGTGGACTAAAGGACTCACACACATAACGTCACTGACAAGGACAGGAATGTGTGATAATAAAATGAAACTGTTTAGTCTCTAAAGAATCAAAAACAGTGAAAATTCAGAATGCTGGCTGAGCTAATTTACTGAAGAATATTTAATACCAATACAGTCCCCCAACATGGCTATATTTCGCTAATGGGGCTGCGACGGGAGGGACCCGCAGACAAATTCTAGGTAGAAGACAAAATAGGTAAGCATCGGAACTACTGATTAACAGAAGAGTGGCAAATACAGCAACAGACTGCCTGACTCATTGCTTTAAGTTAAAATTGCTTTGGTTCCAGATCAGTTTTATCCTCTGGGGCTCCTCTAGTGATATTCATCCTCATGTAAATTGATATATACGTTTTTATGTTTTGCGTATTTTTTTTTTTTTACAGAATGTCTTTAAATCTATTGGCATGTATGCATTTGCCATCTCTGTTGCTGTGTTAGCCACTCACTGTTCTGTTAATCAGTAATTCTGATGTTTATCTATTTTGTCTTCTATCTAGAATTTGTCTTTGGGTACCTTCCGACACAGCCCCATTGGCGAACCACGACCGTGTTGCGGGACTGTATTGGTATTAAATATTCATCAATAAATGAGCTCAGCCAGCATTCTGAATTATCAGTGTTTTTTGATTCTTTTTAGACCGAACAGTTTCATTTTATTATCAAACATTCCTGTCCTTGTCAATGTAATATTAGAATACATATCTGTGTGTGTATATATATGTGCACATACATATATCACCCATTATATAGCTGTATGTGTGCTGTAAAGGCATGCGTGTTTTGATGCACTTTGTGAATAAGCTGCTGTCTGGCTCTTTTCTGAAATCTGTGGCCAGAAATGTTCTCATGTTGGCTATTTTCCCAGGCTCAGTTTCTCTCGCTCCCTTTCTCCTTTGTCAGATAGCAAGGCCCGGAGCCCAGCACAAGGGTACCCTGATAGACCTGGTTCCCACACTCATAATTGCTGGGTCACAAGAGACACAAAAGAAACTGCTGTGCTCTGGGGACTTGGTGGCCAGGGGAAAGGGGAGGGACGAGAACAGGCGCTTTTTTCTGCATGTGAAAAACCCTCTTCTGCTATTACCTCACTCCTTTCACCCTCACACTGACCCACTATTTCTCTTCTCTTAAGCTTTCCTTATAATCCTCTTATCCATTCTTTGACTGGGATGGGGATCTGCCCCTTTCTCTTTTTCCCCTTGATCTTAGGGGTGTCTCCTTATGTCCCTTTGAGCTAAGAAGGTATGGCTTCCCCTGTACCACATTCATCCCTTCTCCTATCTTATCTGGGCTCAGGACACCTCTTCTCTTACTTCTTCTGTCTCTGAGCTTTGCCTTCCTTGAACCTGGGGTATGGCACTACTCTGCTATTTAAAATACAGTGCTTTTGGCTTCTCTTACACACAGGAATCAAGAGGGGCTTTCAGTGTCCCCCTAGAAAAATGGTTCCAGTGCTCCTGTCTAGGCCAATTTGGCCCTGAGCTTGGAGGGCTTCTCTCTCGCAAAGCACCATCTCCTTCTCTGTACAATTTTAGCACAGTCCTTCCAAACCAGGTCACTTCTGGTGGAGGGTATGGGCAAGCCTGCATTTTCAGACAGAAAATCAGGTAAATTCACATGCAACCAACATTTTCTAGTTGTGAAAGCAGTACTCTAAGCAAGCCACATAACCCGCTGCGGATTCCTTGAGCACCAAAAATGGTTGAACTGAAATGAATCATTATCACACAAAGGTACCCTATTTCAGAAGATTTTCGCTATAGGGAATAATAGGGAAAGCTTACCGTTTTACCTCTAATTGATTTTAAAAAATAGCTAAAAAAGCTGCTAAGAAACTGGAGAGAAAAATTATAAGTGATCTGTAGTACTTTTATCCCTGAAAAATAATTAGATGGCATGGTTAGGACACAGTGACTCCTAACTATAATCAGTCACCTAAAAAAGCAATCGTATTTACTATAACTAGTTACCTTGGCTGTAAGTGAGCAGCTAAGGAGTTTTAAACCAGCTATGGACTGATCAGGTTCCATGCAGCAAATTGAATGCAAAGAAATCACCCAGCCTCAAGAGTATCACCAAACTACTGCAGTAACCAGCACATCTCATTTTCAACACAAAAGCGCACCTTCCCCCTCTCACAGAGATTCTCCAATCCATCTGATTTTCCTAAATTACCCAACATTCAGGCTTATTCTGACTGTGATATGTTAAAGCAGCATCTTAATCTAGTTGATCATAAATGTGGCCATATCTAAGGTCCTTCGTTTTCAGTTTAAACCGATTTTCACCCATAAATTCCTGGAATTTTCTAAAAGTGCCAATCAGTTTAAACTATTTTCACCCTCATTTTAGGCTGATTAAAGAGCAGCACCAGAGTTGCAGACGCAGTATCTCAAAGCCTACAGTAACTGCTGTAAGTCAATATAGGCCAAAACACCTGCAGTGTTTCAAGGCCCATCCCCCACCAGCAGAAGTGCTCGCCTTCCAGTGCCGCTGATGTGGTATTTCAAGTCCCGCCTCCCTCTTGCCCAGACAGGCAAGGCGCCTACTGCTCAGCATTTGAAATGGGCCATTCCCCTCCCCCCCCCCCCCCCGAAGCACTATACGGCAGGATTCCTGGCCCCGCACAAAAGCAGAAGTGCAGTGCTGCAGAGCGTGGAAGCCTCAGAAAGCAGGCTGCCAAAGGAGAGAGAGGAGAAGCCTGGAGGCACCAGGGGAGGGAAGAGGGAGATTTTCGGGGCGTGGGGAGGGATAGGGACATGCTAGGCAGGGGATGGGGGTAGAGAGAAGGATGCTGCTGAATGGGTGGGGTGGGAGAATTTGCTTAACATTGCTTTATTGTTCTGGCTTCTGTCCACCAAAATAAACTCTGATTATTTACCCAGAAAAATAATGAGTCACAATTTTTTTCCACTGATTTTCTCCTGCTTTTGCTCTTGACATAATACACCCTGATAAATTCCTGGTAATTATTTAAAAAATAAAAACCGAAAATGAAGGTCCCTAGTTACATCCTTAACTACTTCAAGGGCAAGTTGGTTTCCAAGAAAAGGAAGAAGGGACAAGAAAGAAGGACAGAACAGAGAAGTGTGTATGTGTGTCAGAGAGAGAGAGAGATGGGATTCTAAATGTAGCCAAGAAGTCATGGAGAAAAGTTATTTTTTATTTTTAAGTTGTTTATTTAGCTTGTGCCTTTTCATTTGTAACGCAAGGCTTACATTCAAGTTTCCAAAGGGCTTACAATGTAGGGGGCTCATTCATTAACCCCTTTCAGGATGAGAAAACACTATACAATAGGCTCACTGACGAATATATTTGGGGTGGACCGGAAAGGGGTTAAACTGCAATAGTTTACTTTATCACGTGTTAAATGCCTAACTTTGCACAAAAATCTTTTGCATCGTGTGGTAAAATATTGCAGCACACGTTAAAAATGTTTTTCGCTAATTTTTATTCAAATAGGGAAAACAGCTGCAAATTATACTGATGAGTTTGGTTTTTTTGCTTCTCATAGTATTGTGTGTTAACACTTGAAATATTGCAGAATTTAAGGAAAAATAACAACTCAGGAGTTATTTGGATAAAAACATAAAATGTCACGCTAAATTTGCATATTTCTCTTGGTAATCTTTGGTCCACATTCTCCTAATTCACCTACCAAGCTCTAGGTACATTCCTAGAAGGCCTAGTTACTTGCTGACAAAATGTTTGGCTACTATAGTCTGCTTTTGGCTATACTGCAGCAGATGGAAGCAACCCAGCACCAACGAGAGGCCAAAGGGCTTAAAGGCCCCCCATGCCAGAGCCACAGCAGGAGGTGGATGGAAAACTGGAGCAGCTGAGCCCAAAGAAGGCTGGGGGGGTCTCTCAACAAAAGCAATATATCGTGCCTGTTCCACTTTGCTTGGTCTTCCAGATCCAATGGGAGATACTGTTTGAGCTCACAGGCCACCATGGCATTATATGAAGAGCTGATAGATGAACTGGATCCTGTCACAGCCAGGTCCTGTGCCATTCCAGGACTTTTGAAACTGTTGAGCTCACTCCATTTCATGGCTTCTGGCTCCTTCCAAGCAATTGTCGGCATTGTACGTGTATGTCACAAATATACTTTTCTAGGACCTTGCACTTCCAGGTTCGTAATCACATCAGATTTCTTTCACCAAGGCATGAACTACAGACTCTGAAGACAAATTTCTTTGCTGTTGCACAGCTTCCTAAGGTGTTGACTGCCATAAATTGCACCCCATTGGCTCTCATTCCACCTCAACGTTTTCCACTCTCTCAATATGCAAGTTGTGTGTGATATACACATGCACATCCTCAATGTGGTGGCAAGGTTCCCGGGAGCCACCCATGATGCCTGTAGCACCTACACTTTTAAGATAAAAGTAATGTAAGAGTGAAAGACTAACTCTGTCTCTATGAGCTGTGCTACATATCATATGTTCAGCATCCAGCATGTCACGGGTGTTTTATCTATTACTCAGGAAATGCATGATATGGCTGCTGGCTGTGGCTTCTCCTCCTGTTGCTGAACCTGGGACACCGGCATAGAGGTGACATGAGGCATATTTGTTGAATCGCTCTGTGATAAGACCACAGCTTTGGCTTGTTGAAAAGTAGATTCCACTGTTTGGAAAAACTGGGGCAGGGGTGCCATTGCATATGACCCTTATTCAGTAGGTGAGATAGCGCTAGCTGCATGCTGCACAATATTGCTATCAGGTATAGCATTCCAGCAGAGATAGACCCTGATCAGGAAGAGCATCCATTGTACACCCCAGTACATCCTCAGGAAAACACACTAAGAGGAAGCCAGGTTCACAGAAGAATCAACGATCTCACCCACTTAAAGTTTAGATGGTGACCCACTGTGTGTGTTCCAAAGTGTGCTGCCCTATAGTTATTATATGTAAATAATTTTCCCAAGGACTTTATGCTATTAGACTGCCTCATGGAAGGATAGCCTTTGTGTGCCTGGCACATTTATTTTATTTATTTATTTCTCATTTCTTATATAATCTGAGGGAAAGGGAAATGGGTGTGAGAGGAGCCATACAAGGCACTTCAAAGGGGAAGGAAAATGCAGCTCTATATGTTACCTTAACATCCCATATAAGCAGAGACCTCCTCTTCCTTTAAAGGCCTCCTATAATCTAGTGTATATTGTGAAGGCAACTGCCTATCTTCAATGTGTGGCCAGTGGCACATATAATATATTTAGCAAAGACAGCTGATCCATTAGGGAACATAGAGCCATCTGCCTGTTGGTCTATCCCCACTAGGTGAGTATCTAGCATTTTTCTGTTCCAGGGAGGAACATCTGGATCATAGGTGCCACACTGCAGGCATTGTGGCTCTGGTGTGTATATGGTGGCAACATTTTAATGGCTGTGGGCCTTCCTGCAAAGGGGTTACAGTAAGGCATTATAAGGGCTGGGTGACCAAAGGAGATAACTTATTCTATAATATTAGGCCCATAGCAAAAAGGTAGCGGTTGTGCCTTGCAGATGAGGTCACATGTAGGAGCATTTGTTTTGTGAATGATGTCAAGTAGCAGCTTATATATAACAGTGATCTTCTTGCAGCCAGATATGAGGCACTATTCCTTAAGGACCAGATAGTCTTCATATTTCATGATCGCTGTCTGAAATGTATGAAGGGCCTTTTGTATGGAAGATATGCTGAAGTATCCTGACCACTTAATTTGTAGATCTCAGCATTCTTTGTCCTTTTGTTTCAGTCTACAGGGCACTCTTGCAGTTGGACATGGTGAAATGGCATGTGTAGGAAATGTCAGTCCCATAGGTCAATTCATCAACCATGACAGCTAATTGTCGCTTCTATATGTGGTACAGGGAAAATAAGGGCAAATACGAGTGAGGTGCTTCAAGTTCAAAAAAATTAATCTCCACACGTTGGGGTACAGCGAATGAAAAATGTATCTTTTATTCAAAGTTCAATGATCAAGGTCAGCAGTCTACATTTAAACTATTCTTTTCAGCGAATCAGCCCCCCTGACATGATAATGTTTTGCATAGAAGTTGCATCGGAAGGGACAGGGTACTGTAAATTAAAATACAAAAATAAGAACATTCAGAGGAGAATAGCATTCAAACAAATACCAAAGCCATCCAGGAAGGGAAGTATGCTAACGTACACATACCTGTATATAAGGAGATTGGACATACACACAACTGCTGACAATTACAGTAGACAACACCATAAATGCTAAAGAGAGTTGAAAAAGGTGCCAAAAAGCAATCACATGAGTATTCACAACCAATGGCAGCAAAAGGGGAGGGTCAAGGGAGGGAGCAGGGCGAGCAAGGGAATGGACACCAAAGGAAAGGAGGGGACAGGAGTAACCAAATTTAAAGGCACCCTATAAAAATAACTATGGAGTACATAAATATTACAGAAAGCAGCAGTTCAGCAAGTCACATATCATGAGCATACATGTCAGTAAATTACATCGTATATAGTTGTACATCATATATAGTTGTAGTTGACTATTTTTTATCACTCTCCAGTTGTTATTGTTTAAAATCTTTTCCTGTCTTCCATCTCCCATGTTTTCGCTTCCTGTTTAATGTAACTTTACCTTCTACTTGTTAATTGGTTTCCCCTGTTTTATTGTAAACCGGTACAATAAGACCTCGTCTTGAGTATCGGTATAGGAAAAGAATTTAAATAAATAAATAAATAAATAAATAAATAAGTAAATATAAAGTGGGGGAGACATGAAGAACAAATGAATAAAGCAAAGAAACGAAAGGGAAGCCCAATCAGGGTCCTAATTAAGCAGAAACATATATTGTGAGCATAAGGGTCATTAAAAACCATGATAAATAAAACGGGAGAAAACAGGAATAAAAAAATGAAGCAAAATCAATATAAGGGAACCCAGTCAGAGTCCTGATTGAAACCATAGGGATGTAGAGAATTTAGAAGGAAGATGCAATGCTGCTTGCACTACAACAGAAGATTTTTGTAGTCACCGCCTCTCAGGCAGTATGGAACCTGCTCAATAACCAGGAACCGAGGTAAAATAACCTTTTGTGGAAAAGCCCTCAAAATGTCGGTATTAATAACCTTAACTCTTTAAAGCAGGCTTGATGGTAGTAGAGGAGTTAGTTTTTACATATTTCTCCCCAAGAAAACATGACAGAGGTGGTGCAAGTATTAGATGATGTTGCCCTGACTTATGAGTGGGAGCACTAATGCTTATGACAGGACATGAACAATATCTAGGAAATATGATGTTTCACCCTTGGGTGCATATCCTTAAGGCATACTGTGCCTCTCTGCATACAAGCCATTGTAAAAGGTTGTTGAAAAATCTGAAATAGGATGCTGGACAGGAAGCTGGGCCTCTATAGTAGTAGGTGAGGCTTGGTAACATCTAACAGGCAGTGTGTCAGAGGGCATATTCTGTTAGCTTCTTGTCAAGGGGAGGCCTCTATCCCAAGAGCTGATTTACATCCTCTGTGAAGGTAGCTGAGTGTATCGTGAAAGGGTAAGAGTTTTAGGGAATGGACATGATAGAAATATAAGAGTATGGCCAGAGAAGTATTGCTGCTTTAAAAAGGAGGCTGCTCAAACCATGAACACATAACCATTAACACCTTATTATTAAAGTAAAACACATCAGACTAGAGATTACAGTAAAACAAAGTTTGCCTTTTTATTTGCAACTAATTGGTTAGTTATCAAAACAAAGATGTTAGCATTTATTCTTTGCAAGAACACCATACAGATAAAGGATAAGTGACAAAAGCCAAGATAAGATTTATACCTTAGTGGTGTGAAAGGAGAAATTACTACTTAATTGATAATTTCCTTTCCTTTAGTGAAGGGTAGGTCAATCCCAACGAGTGGGTTATGCACTTCTGCCAGCAGGTGAAGATGAAGCACAAGCTGATGTCATGGCTGTATAGTCCCAAATGACATCAGCCCGCCAGGATTCTCTGGAAAAGCCAAACTGTGGATAAAACTGATTATACTTGAACATTATTAGCAATAGGCAGCCATTCATGTTTCTCAACCAACAGGAACACTGAGCTCAGCTAGTGAAGGTATTTACCAGTTTTCAACGAAGAGCAAGAATCATACTCTGCATAGCTCATCCTAAGAAGGCTAACCACAAATCAAACACCAGCAGCCAAGGGCAGGTCTGGGATTGATCTACCCTTTACTAAAGGAAGGTAAGGTAAGTAGTAATTTCTCCTTCCTTAGCGTTCAGGTAGGTCAAACCCAATGAATGGGATGTGCCAAAACTAATCTCGAAAAGGGCGGGAGGCTGCCAGCAATCCAGTCAATACCACCTGCGTAAACACAGCATCCTCCCTAGACCTAACATCCAAGCAGTAATGCTTGGAGAAAGTGTGCAAAGATGACCATGCCACCGCTTGGCAAATCTCAGCAGGTGGCAAAAAACGAAGTTCCGCACACAATGCCACCTGAGCCCTCATGGAATGTGGTCTAATCCGTGTCAGTAAGACAACCTCAGCAGCCACATAGCCTGCCGTAATAACTTCCTTAACCCAGCAGGCAATCGCTGCCCATGTTGCGGGTGCTCCCTGCTTATCTCCACCATGGAGCACAAACATGCGATCAGACTTCTGAACAATCTTAGTCATATCCAAGTATCGCAGCAAATGATGCTGGACGTCCAAGGAACACAAAAGGCAGTACTCAGCTTCATCTCTGTTCCTGTCCAAGGCAGGCAGAGAAATGGACTGATTCAAATGAAAGTCCGAAATCACTCTGGGAAAAAAAGGAGGGCACAGTCCGAAGTTGGACCGCATCCAGAGTCATATGGAGAAAATGCTCACGGCAGGAAAGAACCTGCAGCTCAGAGACCTGACATGCCAAACAGATTGCTACCAGAAAAAGTGTCTTCAAGGTAAGCAGCTGCAAAGAAAGAGTACGCAGTGGCCGAAAAGCCACACCTGCCAAAAACTTGAGGACCAAGTTAAGGTCCCACAAAGGCACCAGAAGCCGTGAACGGGGGGTGAAGATGTTTAACATCCTGCAGAAAATGGGACATATCCGAATGGGAAGACAAATGCCCTCCATTGACTCTTCCTCTATAACAAGCCAGGGCTGCAACTTGAATCTTCAAGGCCAAACCCTTAAGCAAGCCATCTTGTAAAAATTCAAAATCAACAAAATATCCATCTTGAGCAGCTGAGTACCTTGCTCAGAATACCAAGCCTCAAAGACCCTCCAAACTCTAACATAGGCTAGAGAAGTAGAAAATTTCCAGGCCTGAAGAAGAGTGGAAATTACCGCAGGCAAAAAACCCTGCTTTAACAACCGAGCCCTTTTAATGGCCAGACCGTAAGAAAGAATCAACCTGGATCCTCGTGCAGAATGGGCTCCAGACATAAGAGATCCATCGAGATGGAAGCCTGAGGGGACTGCCCACCAAAGTTCTCTTAAGATCAGTGTATCACAGCCTTCAAGCCCAATCCAGGCTTGACTTGCAATCATCTAAACCAGTTGGGCTATCAGAGGCCAGGGCACAAATGCATGTAGAAGGGCACCGCGTGCCCACTTCTGAACAAGAGTGTTGATGCCCATCGCTTTAGGGTCCCGCCTGTGACTGAAAAAGCATGGAACCTTTGCGCTGTTGAAGGTCACCACCAGGTCTAGATCCAGTAGGCTGTAGCGGTTCACCAGGAGCAGAAAGGCCTCGTCCACCAGCTCCCAGTCTCCTGGGTCCAAGTTTCTACTGCTGAGGAAATCAGCTCTGATATTGTCCTTTCCAGCAATGTGAGAGGCAGATATGCTTAGGAGATGCTCCTCCGCCCACACCATGAGCGCATCTATCTCCTCCGATATCTGTAGACTCTTGGGTCCACCCTGATGATTGATGTAAGCCACCATTGTTGTGTTCCACTGCTGCTCTGCTGTATTCCATCGCCCTTGCATCACCAACTCCTGACAGTGAGCCCCTCCAGACCCAGAGGCTCGCATCTGTCTTGCATACCAAACAATCAGGCATTGTCAGGGAAATTCCCTTCCTGAGATAGTCCGTGTGTAACCACCAGTCCAACTGGGATCTCACCTCTAACGGAAGGAGCAACCTCACTGCATAGTTCTGCAACTGCGTGCTCCCTTGGGAGATTAAGGAACACGGAAGAGGTCGCATTTGTGCCCTCACTCAGGGAACCACTTCTAATGCGGCAGCCATCAACCCCAGGACCTGTAGATAAAACCACATGGTCATACAAACAGAGTTCTTCAGGGATCAAACACGCAGCCTCAACGTGAGTCCCCAGCAGAAACACCTTGCCCTGCCTTGTATCGAATTGAACCCCAAGATATTCCAGGGTCTGAGATGGCTGCAAATTGCTCTTGACCAGATTCACCACCTAGTCTAGTTCCTGTAGCAAGGAAATAACCCTGTGCAAAGCACAAAGACTCTCTTCCAATGTCTTGGCTTGAATCAACCAGTCATCCAGATAGGGGTGAACTAGAATGCCCTCCTTGTGAAGGGCTGCTGCTACTACCACCATGTCTTTGGAAAAGGTTCTGGGTGTCGTGGATAGACCGAAAGGCAAGGCCTGAAACCGGTAATGATGATCCAGGATAGCAAACCAAAGGAACCGCTGATGTTCCTGCCAGATGGGAATATGCAGATAATGCCTCCATCAGATCCAGAGACATGAGGTACTCCCCTGCTTGGACAGCCATTATGACAGAGTGCACCGTTTCCATCCTGAAATGCGTGACTCATAGATGATGGTTGATGACCTTGAGATCCAGTATGGGCTAAAATGACCCTTCTTTTTTGGATACTCCAAAATAAATGGAATATTTGCCTGTATTTAGCTGAGATTCTGAGATGGGAATCCCGCTTTCAGATTCAACAGCCTTTGCAATGTCATTTCCATTTCTACCCTCTTTTGAGGGGAGTTGCATGGACAGCCCATGAAGGTATCCAGAGGAAAGCAAAGAAATTCTAGAGCATACTCATTTCAAATCACTTCAAAAACCCATTGATCTGAAGTAATCTGGACCCACCTGTGATAAAACCTGCATAGGTGGCCACCTATCTCCTACACCACCAGGTAAGCCCACAAACTTTCATTGGGAAGACCAGGGAGCTCCACCTCCAGAGCCTGCATCATTTCGAGGACCTTGGGGGTGTAAGGACTGAGACCTGTAGAAGGGACAGGATCTCTGGGAAGAACCTCCCCTATAAGGTCAAAAACGCTGGTAGTCTCGAGAGCGGCCAGTCACCCAAAAAGACCAGGCAATGGGTTCTTGGCCTCTGGCAATCAAAGGACCTGGGTCTCTCCCCATTTACTTGCCATTTTTTCCCAATTCACTGCCAAACAAAAGTGAGCCTTTGAAGGGCAGTTTAGTAAGGCTGGACTTTGAAATAGTATCTGTGGACCAATTGTGCAGTCACAGCTGCCACTTGGCCGCAATAACTGAAGCAGATCCTCTGGCAGCTGAGTGCTCCAAGTTACAGCCCGCATCAGCCAAGAATGTGGCCTGTGGTTCTATCATAGATCCAAGATCGGACCCAGTGCCACCAGATTCCTGACAAAGATGCAAGGTAGCCCGAGCTACCAGAGCACAACAAGAAGCAATTTGCAAATTCATGGTCACTGCCTCAAAGACTTACTTCAGGATAGCCTCAATCCTCTTATCCTGAACATTCTTCAGTGCCGCACCTCCCTCTACCGGGATGGTGGTATGTTTCGTAACAGAACACACTAAGGCATTCACCCTAGGGAAACACAATTGCTCTCTGGCCTGTGGATCCAAGAGGTATAAACCTGCCAAGACGCATCCTCCTTTAAAAGACACCTATGGCACACTCCAATCTGGATCAATCAACTCCTGGATTGCATCCAAGAGGGGAAAGAAACAAGAAGCCTTGCGCAGAGTGACCAAAATAGGATTCTTCTTCTGCATCTCCAAGGAGTCAGGCTTAGCCACTTCGAGGGTCTTCAGTGTCTGAGATATCAACCCTGGCAACTCATCGCTCTGAAAGAAATGGAAAAGAGTTTGACATGGCTCCAGATCTGCAGGAATGTCCCTTTCCTCACCAGGAGAGCCACAGCCATCATCATCGGTATCATCCTTATTCACCTGCATTTGAGCTCTGTCAGAGCTCTGTCAGATGGAGACAGGTAGAGGAGACCTCGGAGCACACGGAGCTACTTTAGTAGATACTGTCACTTCAGAAAACTGCCCCTGTAGAAATGTCTGCAATCCCTGGAAGAATTCTACCCAGGAAAAGGAGGACGGGTCCAATCCAGGTCCCATAGGCCCTAGCCTGACATCCTGAGAACCAGTGTCTCCTGAGGACTCGACCCGAGGATCAAGCAAGAGAGGGGACACCCCTGCCGTGTCTCTCTTGGTCCCACTTCCATCAGACCGAGGAGATGGACCATTGCTGGCAAAATCAGAAGGAGGAAAATCTCCCCGAGCATCCAGGCAGCATTGACACAGGCTTAAAGAAAACTCCAGCTGAATGGTCCTGATGTGGCATGCAGCACAGATAAATAGGCACTTAAGTTTCTTCGTCATGGGCGCCATGTTGTAAGTGTATAACATGCGTATAAGTGCACACAAAATGGACACACAAAAAATGCGAGTCCAAGTCCATGTGGACTTGGAGTCCAACAGGAGGTCCAAACTGGACACCTAGTACTAACGCCTAAATTGGATGCATAAGATGTACGTCCAGAAGGAAGAACGCCCAAACTGAACACACAGGTGAGAACAGATACCCACACAGTCGCGCAAGTGCATGCAGACTGCCTACAGCAAAAAGCATGCAAAACTACCCCGCGGCTTATCACGTGCCAAAATAAGAGACGCCTGGGAGCGGGGCCTAGCCGAACAGCTGCTCAATCCGCCAAGCCTGCACTCTCTCCTCACCTTACAGAACTCCCCAGAGACGTGATAGGGACAGCCAAACACAGAGGAACCAGACCCTTCTCATGCTGTCTTCCTTTCGCTGTCTTTTTTTTTTTTTTTTTAAGTAAGAAAACTTTTACCTGAGTTCAGTCTTTTCTGGCTGAGAGCAGAAACTGGTACCGGCCATGGGGGGAGAGGGATACAGTCTTCACCACCAAGCCTCTCTCGGCCTGCAACCACTAATTGGAATTTAGGTACACTGCAGTCACAGCCTACGGACTGAAGGTATTCTATTGAGGGAGGAACCGCATGGTAACACCTCAGGAGACAAGCGGTGCTGCATAACAGCTTGTCTTTCTTTCCAACTTCTTTCTTCTCTTCTTTTCTTTTCCTTCACCCAGATCAGAGCGTGATATCACCAACTCCTGTTCATATGGGCCCAGCAGGACACCAACTATCTTCTTCTGCCTGGCTTGGTAGTGAGGCTGCTGATGCTCTCTTCACCCCATGGGGCCTCGATGTGAAAGCAGGAGCATAAGGGAGAAAGGTGCATACTCGATAGATCCGCTGCTGCTGCCTCCTCATCTTCCTCTCCTCAATGCTTCTTGCCCTCATCTGCTGCTGATAAAGAGGGAGACTCTGGAATGGACTGAAGTCTTTTCTGCTGGCTGGGAGCCAGGAGAAGGGGGAAATGTACTGGGCAGGAAGGTGTGGGAAGACAGGGAGTCAGGAGTCTGCTGGATAGAAAGGGGTGGGGGAAAGGAGGTTGGTGTTGCTGGGTAGGGAGAGGTAGAGGAGGGAGTGGTTGGAGAGTGCTGGACAGGGAAGAGAGATGGATGTGGATAGAGATGGAAGTGTGGGGCTGCTGGGTTGGGGGAGAAGAGAGCAGAGAGTTGGGGCTACTGAGCAGGAAGGGGTAGGAAAGAAGTGGTCAGAGGTATTCTGGATAGGGACGGGAAGAGGGAAAGGCAGAAAGAGTTGAACAGGGGAGAGAGGAGCATGAGGAAGAGGATGTGGGGTGGAGGTGTCAGGAATGTTGGACAGGGATATGAATATGTGAAGGGATGATTGAATAGTTGGGAGAAGTGAGGGGTGATGGTGGCATAGAGGGGAGTGACTGGGTACAAGGCCCATACTATGTCAGTTTTGAGAATATGCATTTCTTCTCTCTTTGAACTTTGCATAGTGTAGGAGGAAATATATTTTTGTTTCTAGTCTCCAGTTTTGCACTGCATGCAGAAGGTGGTCTTGGGGTTTCCATTACAGGTTTTGTTTCCACATTTGTAATTTGTGGTCTTTTATTCCATATTTGCTGAAGGCAGGTCTGTCTGTGCTCTGTGTGTTTGTGACTGAGATGAGGTACTTTACTAGACGTTTGTATCAGCCTTATTTTGTTGTATTTTCTCAATATTATATTACACTGGTGGTGAACTGCTGTCTTTTCATGGGTAGTGCTATTGCTCTTTCATGTTTTGGAATTAGTGCTGCTGAGGTATGGCAGGTTTGATAGACATGTACAGAGTGGGGGGGGGGGGGGGGGGGGTTTGTATTATTTTTCAATGCACCTGGTAGAAAAGGGAGTTTGTGATGCTGTTATTGAGGTAACACCAGAATCAAAGTATCTTTTTTGTATGGTGAGTTATACAGGAAAATGTCTTAGTTTTCCTCTGCATTCATTGTCAGGAAGTGGGGGACTCCTGTGGATGCAGAGCATATACTTATATTAAGTCCCATAAGAACATAAGAAATGCCATGCTGGGTCAGACCAAGGGTCCATCAAGCCCAGCATCCTGTTTCCAACAGAGGCCAAACCAGGACACAAGAACCTGGCAATTACCCAAACACCAAGAAGATCCCATGCTACTGTTGCAATTAATAGCAGTGGCTATTCCCTAAGTAAACTTGATTAATAGCAATTAATGGACCCATGATGGTCATGTGTTTAGCATGTCATGCATGTGAGCATCATCTCTTAGGTGTGTCCTGATAGAAAAAAAATTGAGAACCACTTGATTGATTGATTAATAGCAGTTTATGGACTTCTCCTCCAGGAATTTATCCAATACGTTTTTTTAAACCTAGCTACAGTAACTGCTCTAACCACATCCTCTGTCAATAAATTCCAGAGCTTAATTGTTCATTGAATGAAAAAGAATTTTCTCAGATTTGTTTTAAATGTGCTACTTGCTAACTTTGTGGGGTACCCTCTAGACCAGTGGTTCTCAACCCTGTCCTGGGGACCCCCCAGCCAGTTGGATTTTTAGGATATCCACAATGAATATGCATGAGAGAAAATTTGCATGTTATGGAGGCAGTGTATGCAAATTTTCTCTCATGCATATTCATTGTGGATATCCTGAAAACCCGACTGGCTGGGGGGGTTCCCAGGAAAGGGTTGAGAACCACTGCTCTAGACCTTGTATTACTGGAAAGAGCAAATTACTGATTCACATTTACCCATTCAAGATCTTTCATGATTTTATAGACCTCTGTTATATCCCCCCTCAGCTGTCTTTTCTCCAAGCTGAACAGCCCTAATGTTTTGAGCCTTTCTTCATAGGGGAACTGTTCCATGCCCTTCATCATTTTGGTTGCTCTTCTCTGTACCTTCTCCAGTGCAACTATATCTTTTTTGAGATGCGATGATCAGAACTGCACACAATATTCACGGTGCGGTCTCACCTTGGAGCAATACAGAGGCATTATGACAGTCTCCATTTTATTCACCATTCCCTTCCTAATAATTTCTAACATTCTCTTTGCTTTTTTGACTGCTGCGGCACACTGAGCTGTTGATTTCAATGTATTATCCACAATGACGAAATGGTCCATCCAGTCTGCCTAGTAAGCTTCTGATGACAATATCTGCCATGCCGTGTAGGTCACCCCTAAGTTTCTCTTAAGGGTAGTCCATGCAGTTACCCCCCAGTCCTTATGACAAAGGCAGTTATATTTACAAGCTACTGTCAAACCCATAAAAAAATTACTGCTAGCAACATTTTTACTGGGTGTGGAGCCTTGCTGAAAATTCAGGCAATACTGAATTGCTTTGCTTTTGGACTTGGCCATAGAAGCATTCCAGTGCTTTTTCCTTTATGACTGCATATCAGTACCCCAGACCGTAAAAGTCAGGACCCATGTTGGTTGACTTCTGAATCCAATTCACCTTTCCCCATATCCCCGCTGCCAAAGCGAAGGTGATGTTGTAGTTGCATCAAAGGTATCAAGGTTTAGTGGTTGAGGGTAGTAATCCCTTTCTTCTGCTAAGGGTAGTAACTGTCGCACTGAGCAGGTTACCCCCATGTACTCTTTTCTTCATGTCTATCCTTTAACCTTTAGGGACCCATAGTGTTTATCCCATGTCTCTTTGAATTCTTTGACTGTTTCCTGTCATTTCACCAGTTTGCAATTCACAAAAGGACATCACCTCCTATTCCATGACTTTTTAGAATAAAAGAAAGAAGAAATAGCAGATTTATCCAAGATAGTCATCATCTCTTCCCTATGTAAGGAGAATCCATTTAGCTGAAATGTCTCACAGGCCTTCAAAGTCTAGCAGGTACAGCCTGCTAAGCGAGATACCTTAAGCTTAAGGTCAATGATAGGCTGGGCCAACCCTGATCTCTATTGGATTTGTGGATGCGTATTTATGCTTTTCTTAGAGAAACTGGAACTGCAATATTATAGATGCAGTGGAATAAGTTGTCCCTACTGACTGGCGTTAAGATGAGGAGGATTAAACCCGGAACTCCGAGGAATGTATCAGACAGTTTATTAAAAATTGTTCAGCTAAGAACCAGGCAGAAGTCTTAGCCAGTTCTTGAGCTACTGTGCTGGCTCTTAGCATGGAGAGTAAAGGTCCAGCTCCAGCCCAGAGATAGATCTACTTAATGTACTGTAATAGGGTCATGTCACCATCATCATCATGGAATGAAAAAACAGAATTTTGATTCCAGGCTTTCTGGTGGGAACACTTTACAACTAAAATAGGTTTTCCCTAAGGGAACACCACCAAAATAACCAAGATATGAGGCAGGAAAGAGGAAGCAAAGTTAAAAAGCTGTATAATCCTTCTGGGAAAAAAAAAACACTATAAGTTCCATTTGAGAATCAGTTCATCTGATAGTCATGTTTTTTTTTTTAACTCTTTAAATACAAAACAGTGATGAGTAAAGAATGCTATAAGTACAATACAGAAGGCAATGCCATGTCTTGTATCCATTATTTCAAATACAATACCAAGTATTCTGAAAACTTTTCTGCAACAAAGTGAGAAAACCAAAACTGAAAACTAAGAGGAAACAGAAAAAGAGAGGAAAAGCAAAAGAAAACAATTTTTTAGTCTATAACACTGAAATGTTTTAACATGTCTAGGACTGTCTAAATATCAGTAGGGTCATATCAATGCTGAGTAGGGATATTACTCTGAAAGCTCCACACTTGCTCTGCTATGGCCTATCTTCCAGCTAGGGATCTTGGGATTTGAATCTGAAATTGACCAAGGACACTATCATTGAGTTCGTAGGAGAACTCAATCTACTTTAGTGAAGTTGCTCATATCCATCCTCTTATTGTTCTACCATGTTATGGTTACCCAAAAATCCTTGAAAAAAAAATACAGTAAAGCAAATTTGCATACCATAAACTGTGTATTCCATAGACAGCAGAATGAATTAGCCATTACATGTGGGCAATGTCATTTGGCGGCACTGAACAGACTTGTCTCTCTTAGCTAATAGTGCTTTTAGCTCTACTGAGCATGTGCAGGAGCTCCCATGCAAGCACTGGTTTGTGAGCCTCCTCAGTTGATAAAGTTTAAGATAGTTAGGTAGTCAACCTACCAGGAAAGCAGGTGGGTATTTAACATGGCTATTTCATCCTGCTATCTACAGAAAACACCATTTAAGGTAAACAAATATGCTTTTTCCATTGATAAGCAGGCTGAAATTAACCATTACATGTGGGGAAGTTCCTAGCTGAGGGGTCCAATGGAGCATTTACTGAGAAGCAACCCAGACTCCACAATGGAGAATAGACTACTGCAAAAACAGGTTACACAAAACTGCTTGTCCAAATTTACTGTCAGTTCTTGAGAGTGTCCAGACAGTGGTGGGACATAAAGATGTGGAGAGACAACCTCATTGCAACTTTGGCCATCAAAAGATACTTCTTGTAAATGGGCAATGGAAATGCACATAGCTGTTACTTGATGAGCTTTGATGGAGTCTGTGATTTGCAAGCCTGAAGTGTAGCAGTGCAGAATGCATTTCGCTATCTAGTTTGACAAGGTATGTTTGGCAATTTCTATTCCAAGTTTGTTAGGGTCTTACAAAAAAAGAATAGGAAAGCATGGAGATTTGGCTGAGTTATTTTCTTGTAATAGGCCAGAGCTCTCTTGCAATCTAATATATGAAAGATCTTCTCACCTTCTTGTGCATATGGCCACAGAAAGAAGGTAGGCAATATGATGGATTGATTGATATGGAAAGCCGGGACTAGTTTCTGGATAAATTTTGGGTGAATATGGAGCATCACCCTATTGTGGAAGACTTGCATGTAAGGTGGATATTGAAAGAGAGCTTGGAGTTTGCTGATTCTTCTAGCTGAGGTCACTGCTATGAGGAAAACTACTTTCTAAGTAAAAAATTTAAGAGAAGCTGTTGCTAGAGGTTCATAAGGCAGCTTCTTCAATTGAAAAAGGACATTTATGTCCTATGGAACCGTAGTCTTTTGAATCGGAAGTTTCACATGCCATAAATATTTCATAAATCTTGATAGCATTGGATATGGAGAGATGCATTTATTATCTATCATAACATGGTAAGCCCCTATGGTGCTAAGATATATTTTACAGAGGTTGTAGCGAGACCTGAGTCAGAAAGTACATTAGCAAATACTTGGGCTTGCAAGAAAACGGATCTAAGGCTTTCTGATGGCACCATGCAGAATATCTTTCCATTTAAAAGCAGAGTTCTTTCTAGCTGAGGGCTTCCTAGCTGGAACCACTATGTCTCTGGGCAAAGAGAGACCAGTGATTATTGAACATTCACATCCAAGCTGTTAAATTGAGGTATGGAAGTTTCGGATGATATAGCATTCTTTTGTCTTGAGTTATCAAGGCAGGGTTTGGCCCCAGATGTATGGAGGATTGCTGGAAAGTGGTATGAGATATGCAAACCATGCTGGAGCTATGAAGATTAAGCAAACAGGATCTTGCAGCAGCTTTTGTACTGTTTTGGCAATCAGCAAAATCATAAGAAAAACATTCATGAGGCTTGTTCCCCAATTGATCACGAAATCATCTTGAGTTAACATGAGATTGCTGGATAGAACTGAGCAAAATTGATCGCATTTTCTGTTCTGCTCAAACGCGAATAAGTTGACTGAGGGCAGACCCCATAGGTCGAAATGTTTATCAGCTGCAGATTCTTGTAGATACTACTCATGTGGACAAAACACTCTGGGGTAGATTTTATAAATTTCTGCGCGTGCGAACAAAAGTACGCTGGATTTTATAAGATACTCACGTATCTTATAAAATCCGGGGTCGGCGCGTGCAAGGGGGTGCACATTTGTGCAACCTGTGTGCGCCAAGCCCAGCGTGCGCTGCCTGTTCCCTCTGAGGCCGCTCCGAAATCGGAGCGGCCTCAGAGGGAACTTTCTTTCCACCCCCCCGCACCTTCCCCTCCCTTCACCTACCTAACCAACCCCCCCCGGCCCTATCTAACCCCCCCTTACCTTTGTTGGCAGATTTACGCCAGTAGGTGTAAATCTGCGCGCGCCAGCGGGCTGCTGGCGCGCCATCACCCGACCCGGAGGCTGGTCCGGAGGCCTCGACCACGCCCCCGGGCCAGCGCCATGCCCCCGGTCCCGCCCCCTGACATGCCTCCCCGCCCCTTTTACGAAGCCCCGGGACTTACGAGCATCCCGGGGCTGTGTGCGCACCGGCGGCCTTTGCAAAATAGGCGCGCCGGCGCACAGGGCATTTAAAATCCAGCCCTCTGCTGATGCAACCCACCAGCATGTAGGAATTCTCTAGAAGATAGGTGGCTTGAAGGAGAGCTGTATTCATGGTTGTCCACTGCCAAATCCTTAACACTTCCTGGCAGAGAATCCATGACCCTGTATTTCCTTGACTGACTTTCTCCTGATTTTGTTCTTGTCACAATGATAAATTCCCAGAAAACTTTTGAAAAATATAAACTGAAAATGAAAGCCCTTAAAGATATACTGGGGTAAGGGAGAGGAGGCGATTGTAAGAAATGATAACTACTCCCTGTTGTTATTGTTTTACAATAGCAACAGGGAGTAGCAGGAGTAAGGAAACGTGCATTGAAGGAAATTGAGATGCCTTGTTTCACCAATTAAGGTACATATGTATATAAGCTAATATTTATTTTTAACAAAAGGGATGATGGCTTATTAGAAATACAATAGAATTTATTCAGCTCAATACTAATATACTGTTCCAATACTAACATACTAATCCAGATTTATCCCTAAATAACCCACAGAACTAATATAATTCCTAAGAATTCCAAGCTACTGTGACGACATACCTCCTCATGGACAAGAAGGTCTCTCTAGGACGGGTCTTGCCAAACCTGTATTGGGGACTCCACAGTCAGTTGGGTTTTCAGGATATCCATAATGATTATGCATGAGATAAATTTACATATACGAGTCTCCAGTGTATGCAAATTATTTCATGCACATTCATTGTGGATATCCTGAAAACCCAATTGGCTGTGGGGTCCCTCTCATCTAGAGAATTATATATATGGATATCACAGCATGCCTGGACTCCAGGTTATATCCATTCAACCTCAAGACTCCCTGGCACAAAGACCCACAGTGACACTGGGCAGAAAGCTGCTAACATTTAGGGACAATTGCAATATAGTGGGCAGAGCCGAGCACATTGTTTAACCCGCAGTTGGACACGGGTTGTATAGGCGCTACCTAATCCTCTTATGCAATAAGGGGATTAGTGCCTACACAACATGCAGCAAAACTAATAGCACTCATCTCATGCAAACGCATGTTGATGAGGCTATTAGTAATCACCTGCAATGCAAAAAAAAAGTGCATATAAAACGCACATTTTTATGCTCAAGAATTAACGCCTGCCTAGAGCAACAAAATCTTAAAACAAATTAAAAAAAAAAAAAGTTTGAAAAAGTGCCGGCGGTCGGATTCAGGAAACGGATGCTCAGTTAACAAGCGTGCATTTCCTGAACCCCTGTCTGTGTGCCAATTAGGAAAACGGACGCCGATAAATTTGGCGTCCGTTTTCTAAACCAGTGGACAGCCGACTGCTCGTGGGCACCCATTGTCAAGTAGGCGCTAGGGGCGCGACCCCTAATTTAAATATTGCATGGCGCCCCCCGGGTGCGTTAGGAAAGCGGGCACTGAGTATTCATTGCCCGTTTTCAGCACATTTTAATCGCATCGGCCCCAAAGAATGTCAGCAGGATTTGACCCCTGACCTGCCTGGTTCACAGCCTGCTGCTGTAACCACTAGATTATTCCTCCACTCCAGATTTTTGCACATACTTTTTAAAATGCAAAATTATGTGCATTAAGTGCAAACCCCTCCCCAACTCCACTCCTTGGAGCCCTGCTGCACCATTGCCGGGAAACCTAGACACATATATGCCATACATAGGTAAGTTTACCCACATGTCGAGCAGGCAATTTTGTAACAGGCTATTTCTAAAGGTAAAGCACTGTCTTAACCGTGGAAGAGCCTTTGAAAATTACCCAATCTGTGCTTTGGATATTATCAACTTACTCCATTCTTTCAAGGCAAGCTGATCCAGTCCTGGTTTTACCATTGCATACAGGAGCTTATGGTTCTAATTTCCACTAAGAAAAGCCGAACTGCAAGCCCATGATGGAGCCAGGTAGTGACCCTACTTCTGGCACTTGCATCTAGGATTGCTGCACTAGAAGGTGAGGGCAGTGATGGGCGTGACAGAAAACAGCTTTCTGATAACTGAATCACCTGCTGTTTCTGCTTTGTTTCACCCATATTTGTAGATCTTTAATGCCATTGCTGCAAACTGCTGTCTGCTTTTCTCTTCACTCTTTTGCCCTCTATTATACCCTCCAGTGCTGGAATAGCTAATTTGCTATCAGAGCTATCTTGATTCTGCATTCATTCTACAAAACACTTAGGTATATAAACCTAAAATGGAACTGTTTTGCAAAGGTTTCAGAACTGTGCACTAAATCCACAGACCTAAGAGCTGTCCCAGCTTCTTCTGGCTCATTTATAGGCCGATACAGTAAAAACCGCGGGAGAGCCGGCGCTCCAAGGCAAGCGCCCGCTCTCCCGGCGTGCGCCCAGGTCATTCTCCTGGGCACATGATTGAGTATTTAAATGAGGGCCTGCGGTAAAAGGAGGTGCTAGGGACACTAGCGCATCCCTAGAGCCTCCTTTTTGACAGAAGCGGCGGCTGTCAGCGGGTTTGACAGCCGACGCTCAATTTTACCAGCATCGGTTCTCGAACCTGCTCTCAGCCACGGGTTCAGAAAACAGACGCCGGCTAAATTGAACATCCGTCTTCCAACCTGCGGGCCACGGGCAGATTTTACTTTTTTTTTTTTTTTTTTTTAATTTTGGGGCCTCCGACTTAATATTGCTATGATATTAAGTCGGAGGGTGTACATAAAAGCAGTTTTTTCTGCTTTTCTGTACACTTTCCCTGTGCCGGCCGAAATTAACTTCTGCCTTTGGGCAGGCGTTAATTTCTGAAAGTAAAATTTACTTGTTTTTTTATGGTTTTACCCACTGCTGTTAAAGACTCACTTGGCTCTCAAATGTTAGAATGATTTCTTATTAGTAGTCCTAGCATGGAGCAGATGATGTCTTAAGGCTGAGGTTACCCATTAAAATTTAAAGTGCTGTTTTTGACCATTGTATCTATGGAGTTGTAGTTCCAATTTCTCTAAGAAAGGCAGGGACTACAAAATCCATAAATGCAATGAGGCAATACCAGAACTGGTTCAGCCTCTCAGAACTGACCTAGCTCAGGTGGGGATCCTGCAGGTGATTCTTTTCAATCAATAGGAAATCAGAAAGGTTTACAATAAAAGTGAAGAAATACAAAATATTCTGACTACACAGGAGGCTGAAAAATAAAGGGAGAATCATATGGCTTGAGGTCTTATAAAAATAGCCAAAACCCACTACAATTTAATACAGATATGCTAGGCAGGGACAGTGGAGCAGTGGATGCCGGTTCCTGATGCCTTGCTTCCATGGGGGAGGTAGGGGAAGCTTCTGATTACAGGCAGGCTGGCTCAGGATATCGCAAGGCACCAGGGACCCTGATAAAGGGTTAAGCAGCTCTCCGTGCTGGTTGTGTGAGAACATTTCTCAGAGGGCAGTGCACTTCTATTTGAAATAACTTTCCATTCCATATATAACAGAGGCAGCTCTTGGGTTCCAGTTTTCCACGGGACTTGGGCTTGTGTTCTCTGGCTAGAAGTGACCTCAGTGCAGAACAAAACTTTCTGGTTAGGGGGAGAGGGTGAGAGGATAATAATTCCCTCTTGCCCTTCATGGCCTAAAGCATCAAACGCTGCCATGTTTCACTAGAGTAGCAGCTCCATATACAGGGAAGAGGCATTGTACCTTCAAGTTTCTTCTCTGTAACTAAACAGAAATGTTGGGTTCAGTTACGAAAAAGGAAGCTTTGAAACAGTTGTATTTGATAGGAGGGATATAGGTGCCTGAATCCCTGAGTTTGAAACTGCCCTAGGCAGAGCAGCTAAATAGAGCCATGGGGTTTTAAAACACAGCTAGATTTAGGAGTTCCCGAGGGGGGGGGGGGGGGAGTGCACACATACAACTGAATTTTCAATTATGTGCACATATTTTTCTCCCTGGAGTCCCAATCACGTAAATAGTAGGCTCGTGTGCTAAGTAATAGATATTCTGGCCACATTTATCTTTATTAAACTTTTCTTCCCTGAGCGCACTCGTCCGTGTGACTAGTACCATATTCTGCCTCGCACGCCTCAGTGTGATGTCCACATGGAGTTCTGATTAAGTGTAAGAACCAAATCCTGTGCCTTTATCAGCAGTGCAGGCTGACCCAGGGGTGAGAAATCCCTCTAGCCCTGTTAGGTACCACTGGGAAGCATATGAGAAATTAATGGATACTAGTGAGGCTGGAGCTTAGTTTTAAGGACGAGGAGACCGAAATTATATTTTTACATACACCAGGATGAAGAAGGCTTTGCAATTCTTTCTTCTCTTTTTGAAACACTTATTTGGCTTAATATCCCATCTTTTCCTTAAACATCCAAATGGCTCACAACTGCAATCTACACAAACACAAACCCCAATACAATGAACCCCCCCCCCCCCCCACACACACACACAATCATACAAAGATACAATAAACATAGTCAGTATCCACCTGCAGCCCCACAATACAATGGCTGAGATTCTCCCCCCTCTACGAGTGGCTTTGAATGCTGACTCTGCTGCATCCTCAGACCTGGCTAGCATGGAGAGAGGAGGCTTGCAGTACTTTCTGGGTTAGATAAACACTATAAATCCTGATCCCCCAAATCTCAATCATCCGTAAGGAGTGAGAGCTGTCAGAAGTCTGGGCTCAAATATGAGCCTTGAAAAATGACTGGGAAAATTGCTTTCATTTTCAAAGGTAATCTCTTTTGGAAAGTAAATATTACAGTATTAGACACTAGTGAGGGGATCTGGAAATGACCTATTTTATGTGAGATTTCTGCTAACTTGTGCTATGATGTTCATTACAGGAATTAGTAGCATTATCACCCATAGAGTGCAATCAAACAGTAGCATACAATCCAATTAACTTGGAACGAGCAATATTGTTTTTTGTTTTGGCCTACCAATTTCCTCCTACTCCTTTTTGGGCTTCCAGCTCAATCATAATCAAATTCTATAGCGTTACCACACCACGATGCTCTCATTTGCACCTCCCACCTCAATGCAGCCATTGCACTAATGGTGCTTGGAGAGGGGCTAAGGACTATGACTCCAACCAGAATGCAGTAGCATGGAGCCTGAATCTGGCCACTAGGTGTCACCATTATGCAATGACTGGGACTCCCTACCACCAGGCGCTGTGAACCCTCAGTCAGACTGGGTAACACAAACTAGATATACATGGCACTGTAAAATCAAAAAAGACAAAACGAGAGGTAGTGAACCACACAAAAAAAAATATGAAAACAACAAGAGTGGTACAGAAAAAAATAAACAGATAATAAAATATATGAATAAATAATTTTTTCAAAAAAGTGATAAAATATTACAAATCTTCAAGTATGCATCTTGTCGAAACATGGCCATACCAGGTGTATGGGATCCAACATTGTGCTAATTTTATCTTTGATTTTATTGTAAATATGCTGTTATTATATCACTTTTTAAATATTCATTCACATATTTTTATTATCTATTTATCTTTCTATTTATCCCTGGAAATGAGGGGATAGGACCACCATTCACTGTATAACACTCCTGTTTAAAGTATTTGATTACTGCTGCTATAAAGTTAACATTTTTAGTCTTCTTTTCCCAAAATAAACTCAACTTTGTCCACCTTTCCCCCAGAAGTCACATTTTCTAGGCCTGAGGCTCCCAACCCATGGCCTGCGGATTTCTAGGGTCTGCGAGACCATCTCAGGGGTCCGCCGGACGTGCAACTGCCCAGAAAAAGAGCAGGCTCTCCACTAAGGCTGCTGCCTGTGCAGGAAAGTAGTTGAGCATAGTGACACCCCCCTCAGCAAGAGCCTGGTCTCACTCTGCAAAATAGAGGGAGGAGAGGACTAACTGCAGCCAGAAGCCCCGTTGGAGTAGAGGAGAGGAAAGGAGAGAAGAGGAGCACCCCCGCTGAAATCCTGGACTTGTCACGAGGAGAGGCCTACTGCCGTTGGAAGCCCAGACCTGCCAATAGAGGCCTGCTGCCACCGAAAGCCTGGTACCACGAAGAGGAGAGACCTCCGCTGCTGAAAGCCTGGCACCACTTAGAGGAGAGACCTGACACCACTGAAAGCCTAGTCCAGTAATAAGATGGACAAGAAGGGCCACCACTCAGAACCTGCTTCCACTCCGAATAAAAGCTTGAAAGAGCCCAGGGAAATCGCTGGCACACAGACCGCCAGCTGCTCCAACCCTGCAGGCTTGACAGACTGAAAGAGAAAGTGAGCGCTGTTTATGTAACTTCACCATGGGAATGCAGGAGGAGGAGGAGGAGGAGAGGGAGGGGCCAGCACTGGAAGGAGCCATAAGGGGAGGGCAGGAAAGAAAGGACAGGGAAGGCAAAGTACAAGAGAGAAGATACTGGGGAAAGTGGCGAGGGGCAGCACTCAGGAAGGGGCCATAGGGGGAGGGCAGGACGAAGAGAACATGGGATACAGTGCAGGAGGGAAGGAACGCAGGAATGGGCCATGGGGGAGAGTAAATGGAGAAGACAGGAAGGAGCCATGTGGGGAGGGTTAGAAAGAGAGAATAGGGGACTCAAGGCAGAAGGAAAGACACCCAGGAAAGGGCCTTGGGTGACAGGAAGCAGGGTAGAAGGGAAGGGGTCATGGGGGGGAGATCTGAAGGGTGAGGACAGGGGGCACCAGTCTCTTTCTCTTCCTCCACCAGTCCCTCTCTCATTTCCTCCTGGCCAGTCTCTCTCTCTCTCCACCAATCCCTCCCTGCCAGTCTCAATTTCTCTCTCTCTCTCCCTCCCTGCCAGTCTCTCTCTCTTCCCCCTCCCTGCCAGTCTCTCTTTCTCTCTCTCCCTCTCTGCCATTCTCTCTCTCTTCCCCCTCCCTGCCAGTCTCTCTTTCTCTCTCTCCCTCTCTGCCATTCTCTCTCTCTCTGCCATTCTCTCTCTCTCTCCCTCTCTGCCAGTCTCTCTCTCTCTGCCATTCTCTCTCTCTCCCCTCTCTGCCAGTCTCTCTCTCTCTCTCTTCCCCCCTCCCTGCCAGTCTCTCTTTCTCTCTCTCCCTCTCTGCCATTCTCTCTCTCTCTCTTCCCCCTCCCTGCCAGTCTCTCTTTCTCTCTCTCCCTCTCTGCCATTCTTTCTCTCTCTCCCTCTCTGCCATTCTCTCTCTCTTCCCCCCTCCCTGCCAGTCTCTCTTTCTCTCTCTTCCTCTCTGCCATTCTCTCTCTCTCTCCCTCTCTGCCAGTCTCTCTCTCTCTCTCTTCCCCCTCCCTGCCAGTCTCTCTTTCTTTCTCTCTCTCCCTCCCTGCCAGTCTCTCTCTCTCTCTCCCTCTCTGCCATTCTTTCTCTCTCTCTGCCAGTCTTTCTCTCTCTCTCTCTTCCCCCCTCCCTGCCAGTCTCTATTTCTTTCTCTCTCTTCCCCGCTCCCTGCCAGTCTCTATTTCTTTCTCTCTCTCTTCCCCGCTCCCTGCCAGTCTCTATTTCTTTCTCTCTCTCTTCCCCGCTCCCTGCCAGTCTCTATTTCTTTCTCTCTCTCTTCCCCCTCCCTGCCAGTCTCTATTTCTTTCTCTCTCTCTTCCCCGCTCCCTGCCAGTCTCTATTTCTTTCTCTCTCTCTTCCCCCTCCCTGCCAGTCTCTATTTCTTTCTCTCTCTCTCTTCCCCGCTCCCTGCCAGTCTCTATTTCTTTCTCTCTCTCTTCCCCCTCCCTACCAGTCTCTATTTCTTTCTCTCTCTCTTCCCCCCTCCCTGCCAGTCTCTATTTCTTTCTCTCTCTCTTCCCCCTCCCTGTCAGTCTCTTTCTTTGTCTCTCCCTGCTCACCAGGCTATCTGCCTCCAAGACACTCTCTTTTTTTGTTATTACATTAATAATGTTTCCATATATTGCATATATTATTGCATGTAAAAATTAAAGAGAAACGTGGGGGGTTTGTAAACATTTTGGAGGTTGAATAGGTATCTACACTCACAAAAAGGTTGGGAACTCCTGTTCTAGGCCTCTTATTTCTGTTGTCTTCCTCTGGACTTTCTCCAAAATGTCCATGTGCTTGAAAGCAAAGGCCTCAATACTGGACACAGCACTACTAATGCCACCACTCATTTGTTAGTGCTACTATTTTCTGACAACAGCAGCCTTGCCAGTGTGGAGTTGGAAAATGACTTCACTTGTCTTGCATGTGATGCTCTCCTATTAATACATCTTAGCGTGGTGTTAGCTTCTTTATGACTACTGCACTGATGACTCATAGTCAGTTTGTGGTCTGCTGTAATCCTCAGATCCTTTTCATTTTACTTTGATTGCATATTTAATGTTGCATTTTCATCCCACAGCTCATGTAACACTTTTGTTTATATAGCAGGTGTGAAGACATAGCGCCCTCCCCTCATCCCATTGAGTTGTATTATGTTATCTTTGTGAAAATCAATTAAAAAAAATGGAAACATATATAGCAAGGGTACTTAAAACCACTGCATGACCTTTAAGTATACTGCTCTATACACAGTAAGTGGAACTTTCTTTTAAATGCATTGTTTTCAAGGGATGGGGAAATTAACATTTGTGCCCATATGTCTTGGCTGCACACTTCACTGGCTCCCAATCCAACACACCTTTGCTTGGTACATTAAAACCATTAGTTGGAGACTGGGAGACTCAGGGCTGGAACACCTGTATTTGGCTACATGCACACAAGTTTTAAGAAAGCAGAGTTGCTTACCACTAACAGGTGTTCTCTGAGGACAGCAAGATGTCAGTCCTAACACACGGCTGACATCATCTGATGGAGCTTGGCATGGAAAGCTTATGTCAAAGTTTCTAGATCCTCAGGAGGGGACTTCCTTCTCTTTTTTTTTGGAAGAGTGGGGTTGAGGGGAGCCCTGTTGACAACTCTTCTTCAAAGACATCCACAGAATCATAGCTGTACCTCTAAGAATATTCAGTCTGACATATCCTGGTCTGCCAGTGGTGAGGAATCCCTTGGTGCTTGATCCTCAGTTAAAGTCTCAAAGACTGGTGCACTTGGCTGTTTTGGCCTGGATCCTGAGAAGCTTTGATGGTCTGGAGAAGCTTCCTCCCCTGAGGAGCCAGAGATCAGCAGTGGGGAGGTGGCATTGGCATCAGATTCGGCCCTGGTGCAGGTACCTCATCTCCAAGCACCCAAAGGGAATCAAGCAGAGGTTTGCAGATTGATGGTGCCTGCTTTGGTGCCCCTGATACCCCAGCACTGAGACCCTGCAATGGCTTCTCCAAAGCCTGCTGTTTTTTTTTTTATCCAACTCCTCCTTGACAATTGCTGATGCCAATACAGACTAGGAAGCAGGAGTGACCACATCCTCCTCAGAACAGATTTTGTGGCGGAAACGTGGACTGGTGGAAGCTGTCATAAGTCTCTGGCCTGCTTAGAGAATGAGCTCTCCTCACTATGGGACCGCTTAAGAGAGTTCTCGGCATATGCTGGACTGACCAATATCCCAATATGGTGCACCAATAGAGACTGATGCTGATGCTTCTTTAGCTTCCCTTGATTCCCAGCATTGGAACTCCTTGATGCTAGTGTTCAAGAGGAATCTGACACCTTCTGTAATTAGGAAGAATCAGCCTGTCTCTGGGTTCCCTATTGACCAATGGCTCTGATGGACTAACCCCCCGATGCCAATGATGCTCCTTCCTCCAATGCAGCTCTGAGGTCCTTCAATGTCAATGGATTGGTCTTCTGGTGCCCAAAATGCTTTTCTATGAGTTGCAGTCGAGATTTGTGTCCTTTTGAAGTCATGGTTGCATATTTGTGACACCCAGCTACATCATGTGATGCCCCTATGCACAGGATACTTTTATCATAGGAGTCTGTGACAGACATAGTCTTTGCACACTGGGGGCATCACTGGAACCCACTGGACATGCTCAGCTGAAACAAAAGGGAGGCAAAATTGAACTCGATGGTGGCAGTGGCTCAATGGCCAGTGGACACCAACAGCACACTGCCATGGAGTGAGAATAGGAATCAAATGAAATCTTAAAGAAATGACCAAAACATTGTACCTACGAGAACAAAACTATGGGACCCCGCAATGATTGATCCCGTGATTCTGGCAAAAAAATGGAAAATGTGGGAGAGAGATTCTGGAAGCCAAATTTAGGCTTTTAGCTAGAAAGCTGAAATCCAGAACATCCAGGGTAGCATTCTCTGATATGCTCCTTGTTCCATATGTAGGTCCCTACAGGCATGCAGAACTCCGGAGTCTCAATGTGTGAATGAGATGATGGAGCAGGGAAGAGGGATTCAGTTCTGTAAGGACCTGGGAAACCTTTTGGGGAAGAGTCTTTTCTAAAAGAATGGGCTCCATTTTAACAAAATTGGATCCAGACTGCTGGTGCTAACGTTCAAAAAGGAGGTATAGCAACTTTTAAACTAGAACAAAGGGGATGGCTGACAGTAACTCAGCAGTTCATGGTTCAGAGGGAGGTATCTTCGAAGGATAATGAAACAGGAGAGTTAGGGCAATAAAATCTAAAGTAGTCCATCTGCTTATAAGTAAAGAATAACCTGAGCTAAATAATTTGAAATTATCCCTAACAACTAAAAATCAGGTTGTTAATACAAACAAAAACACACTTTGAAATGTCTGTATGCCAATGCCAGAAGTCTAAGAAGTAAAATGAGAGAGTTAGAGTGTATAGCAGTGAATGATGACATAGACATAATTGGCATCTTGGAGAACTGGTAGTGGGACAGTTCTATACCAGGGTACAAATTATATCGCAATAATAGGAAGGATGAACTTAGTGGTTGTGGTGTGGGGGGCACTTTATGTCTGGGAGGGCACAGAGTTCAACAGGATAAAGATCATACAAGATATTAAATGCACAGTAGAATCTTTAAGGGTAGAAATCCCATGTGTGTTGGGTAAGAGTGTAATGATAGGAGTATTCTACTGTCCACCTAGCCAAAATGATGAGATGGATGATGAAATACAGAGAAATCAGGGAAGCTAACCAATTTGGCAGTAAAATAATAAGAGATTTCAATTACCCCAATATTGACTGGGTAAATGTAACATCAGGACTTGCTAGAGACATAAATTTCCTGGATGCTTCATGGAGCAATTGGTTCAGGAACCAATGAGAGAGGGAGCTATTTTAGATCAAATTCGTAGTGGAATGCAGGATTTGGTGAGAGAGGTAATGGGATGTGGCCACTTGGCAATAGTTATCATAACATGATCAAATTTGAATTAATTATTGGAAGGGGGACAATATGTAAATTTACAGCTCTAACACTAAACTTTCAAAAGGGAAACTTTGATAAAATGAGGAAAATAGTAAGAGAAAAAAACGGAAAGGTTAACAGTGTACAACAGACGTGGACATTGTTTAAAAGTACCATATTAGAAGTGCAGTCCAGATGCATTCCATGCATTAAAAAAGTTGGAAACAAGGGCAAACGATTATGGGCATGGTTAAAAGGCATTGTGAAAGAGGCTATTTTAGCTAAATAAAAGTCCTTTAAAAATTGAAAGAAGGATTCATTTGAAGGAAAAAGCATAAGCATTATTAAGTTAAATGTAAAACATTGATAAGACAGGCAAAGAGAGAATTTAAAATGAAGTTGGACAAAGAGGCAAACACACATAACAAAAACTTTTTAAAATATTTTATTTATTTATGTATTTAGAATTTTTGTATACCGATATCTGAAGCAGGAAACTTGTGAGGGAGTCAGTTGTACTACTAGACATTTGAGGGGTTAAAGAGGCTCTTAGGGAAGATAGGGCCGTCGCAGAAAGACTACATTAATTCTTTGCTGCCACGTTTACTAAACAGGATGTTGGGGAGATGCCAGGTCCAGAGATAGTTTTCAAGGATGATGATTCAGATAAATTGAACCAAATCACGGTGAACCTGGAAGATGTTAATAGGCTAGATTGACAAACTAAAGTATAGCAAATCACCTGGACTGGATGGTATACGCACCAGGATTCTGAAAGAACTCAAAAATGAAAATTTCAGATCTATTAGTAAAAATTTGGAACCTATCGTTAAAATGGTCCATTGAACCTGAGGACTGGAGGATGGACATTTTAACCCTGATATTTAAAAACGGTAAACTATAGATCAGTGAGTCTAACTTCGGTGCCTCGAAAAACAGTGGAAATTATTCTAAAGAATAAAATCACAGAACATATAGAAAGACATGTTTTAATGGAACACAGCCAACATGTATTTACCCAAGGGAATTCTTGCCTCACATATCTGCTACATTTTTTGAAGGGGTTAATAAATATGTTGATAAAGGTGAACCAGAAGATGTAGTTTATTTGGATTTTCAGAAGGCGTAAGACAAAATTCCTCATGAGAAGATTCTAAGAAAACTAAAAAGTCATGGGACAGGAGGCAAAGTCCTTTCATGGATTGCAAACTGGTTAAAAGACAGGAAATAGAGAGTAGGATTAAATGGTCAATTTTCTCATTGGAAAAAGGTAAACAGTGCAGATCTGTACTTGGACCGGTGCTTTTCAATATATTTATAAATGATGTGGAAAAGAATACAATGAGTGAGGTGATCAAATTTGCAGATGACACAAATTATTTAGAGTAGTGAAATCACATGCAGATTGTAATAAATTGCAGAAGGACCTTGCGAGACTGGAAGACTGGGCGTCCAAATGGCCAATGAAATTTAATGTGGAGAAGAATAAGGTGATGCATATAGGGAAAAATAATCTATGCTGTTGTTACATAATGTTAGGTTCCATATTAGGAGCTACCATCCAGGAAAAAGATCTAGGTGTCATAGTGGATAATACATTGAAATCGTCGGCTCGGTGTGCTGCGGCAGTCAAAAAAGCAAAGAGAATGTTAGGAATTATTAGGAAGGGAATAGTAAATAAAACAGAGAATGTTATATTGCCTCTGTATCGCTCCATGATAAGACCGCACCTAGAGTACTATGTGCAATTTTGGTTGCTGCATCTCAAAAAAGACATAGTTGTACTTGAGAAGGTACAGAGAAGGGTGGCCAAAATGATAAAGGGGATGAAACGGTTCACTATAAGGGAAGGCCAAAGAGGTTAGGGCTGTTCAGCTTGGAGAAGACATGGCTGAGGGGAGATATGATAGAGGTCTATAAAATCATGAGAGGATTAAAATGGGTAAATGTGAATCAGTTACTCTTTCAGATAATAGAGGACTAGGGGGCTCTCTATGAATTAGCAAGTAGCACATTGAATTCTTTTTCACTCAATGCATATTTAAGCTCTGGAATTCGTTGCCAGAGGATATGGTTAGGACACTTAAGGGTAGATTTTCAAAGGTACGCGCGGGCGTACAAGTGCGTGCACACATGGACGCCCGATTTTATAACATGCGCGCACAGGTGTGCACGCATGTTATAAAATCAGGGGTCAGCATGTGCAAGGGGTGCACAATTGTGCACCCTGCGCGTGCCGATGCCCACGGCCTTCACCTGTTCCCTTCCCCCTACTCTATCCTTCCCACCCCCTCCCCTAACCTTCCCACCCCCGAGCCCTATTCTACCCCCCCCCCCTCCCGACCTCTATCTTAACTTTTGCGCCTGCCTTTAGGCAGGCGCAAGTTGTGCGTACCAGCAGCCTGCCGGCACGCAATCCTCCAACTCAGCGGCATATTGCCACTGTGCTGGAGGCCTCTGGCCCTGCCCTGCCCCTTTTTTAAAGCCCCGGGATTTAGATGCGTCCCTGGGCTATAGGCCCGGCACGCATAAATCCACTGGATTTACGCGTGTAGAGCTTTGAAAATCTGGCCCTTAGTGTAGTTGGGTTTACAAAAGGTTTGGATACGTCTATAAACTGCCATTAATGAAGTTGTCTTAGGGAATAGTCACTGTTTTTACTGGCATTAGTAGCATGGGATCTATTTAGTGTTTGGGTGCTTCCCAGGTGCTTGTACCCTGGCTGGGATATTGTTGGAAACAGGATGCTGGGTTTGATAGCCTGACCCAGTCTGACCCAGTCTGTTATATTCTTAAAGGCTCAGAACAGAAGCGTGAGGCACAAAACCGTGACCAGAGGGCTTTTCAGAAAAAGAAAGACTGAATGGCCAAGCATAGACACGTGATATAATGGGCATATGTGGGCATGCCAAGTGAGACACAGTCAAAGTTCTAGAAACTTTGAGATAAGTTTTCTATGCCAGGCTCCATTGGATGATGTCACCTATTTGTGAGGACTGACATCCTATTTGTCTTCTTATTTAAGCAAGATTTTGAAGTATTTGTTTAGGACAAGTGTAACGCAAACAAGCCTCAATGTTGACTCCTATCCTGACCAACAATGATCAGCATTTTCTCTTCCTTTGTTTTTAGCTCTCTTTTCACTTTGAATAGCATAGGCTAGTTGATATATGAATGATATAGGGTTGGTTACATAAGACTAGGAAGTTGACATGAGTTTAACAGACATTGAAGTAGCTCCTGTTCTTGTTTGTTTCATTTTATGGTATCTGTTTTTATGAATATCATTCTGTACCCCACCTTGAACTGTGGATTAAGTGTTGGTAACACATTTCTTAAATAAATAAATGAATGAATTAACTTCAAAGGGTTATAAAGCCTTTCATTTCTGAGTTACTGGTTCAAATTAGATTCAGGTTGGTGGTGACCAAAACCCAATACCATCTGAAAGCTGTCAGATGGCCTCTCTATAAAAATGTTGGTTGTCTCAGTCTGGTTCACAGGGGGCAGTCGTCCACATTACTAAACCACAAAAATAATTTGCCACTAAGTGGCACCACTGCTTACAGTCCTAGCAGAGGGATCAAAGACTGCACAGGCATGGAAACAAAATAAACTTCTTAACCTCTATAGGTGGTCCCTCTGGAGTAGGGGTGAGGTACACTGGTGGCCAGTCTTTGGGGGAAGCTTACATTGCCACCTATGCTGTCTTTGTTCTGTAAGAAAACAGGGGTCTGATTTCCAATTCTGTCTGGTACCTTTCATGATCACTACGAGGTCCATTTTCTGCTGCTGTCTGGACAGCAAAATTAGCCGGGTAAATTTATCCAGCCAACTTTGCTGGAATATCCAGTGGCTAACTTTAGGACTGCTCTTATGGCAGGACCAGAATTAGCCAGATAAGCAATCCGGAAAATTCGGAATATCGCAGATTGCTGGATAATTTATCCAGCCAACTCAATTCCGCCCTGAAATGCCTTCAAGTTATCTTGCAAAGTTTTATTGGCTAAGCAGTTAGCCGAATAACTTGGAGGTGGTCAGCCAGCGGAGATTTTGAAATCCCTCCATTTGTCTGGTAGAATCCGAACTTAGCCAGACAAATGACGCTGAATTGACCTCTATGTTCACTAGAACCATTTGTTTTAAAAGACCACTATTCAGCACTTATATTGTAAAGAAGTCATTAGACTTAGCCGGGGGACAGCATGCTTTGAATACTGCCTATGCTATGGCAGCACTTCTCTATAATTTCCTTTTATTTATTTATTTATTTATTTATTTAAACTATTTTCTATACCGGCTTTCACGACCAAGGGTCACATCAAACTGGTTTACATTTAACAGGGCGTGCATTATACAGAGAACTTCAGCAACTATAACTGGTGCAGGAATTGCAGTTACAATAAACAGGGACGCACACAACTGGGAACAGAGGAAGAAGAAGAAAAGAGATTGATTGATAACAAATTATTTACAGCAAATATTTACAGAGATGCAAAATTAAATCCAAAGTGGACTGAATGAAGTCGTGAATGAGATTGATGACAGAGTGATGGTAATTACACCCATTTATAACAATGTGTTTGTGATGACGGTAGCAGGGATCAGTCTGTGTCTGGATTGGCTTTTTTAAAAAGCCAGGTTTTTAGCCTTTTCCTGAACGTTAGTAGGCACGGTTCCTGGCGCAGTTCGGCTGGGATGGAGTTCCATAAAAGTGGTCCTGCTGTTGATAGCGCTCTGTCTTTGAGGGATTTGTGTTGAAAGGTTTTTGCGTGTATTTACTGTATTCTAAAAGAGTAGGATAGGAAGGAACTGAGAAGATTATTTGATAATGATTTGATACAGACAGCGGAATTAGAAAAACCTGTACTCATCTGTGCCATTTGCATTATTTCACAACACGTGATCAGAAAATTAATTTTTTGAATAGTAAATAGCTATTATAGCTGTCTTTAAAGGTGGTCCCTCACAAGCCTCCTAAACACCAAGGAGGGGCAGTCATGCTATTTGATTGGTTCATGCATTTTGACATCACAGCCCCTATGGACCAGTTGGATTCAACATGTATATCATTTGTGACCACCTTCCAAACATCTGCTCCCAGACACGCAGGGGAACAGCTTAAAGAAACAGAAAACAATAAAATTGGCTATTTCTGCTTGCCATACCTAATTTTAGAATACTTCATAGCACTCATAGCATAGTTTGCTTTTTTCTGTAATTCACTTTTTTAATGAAATATCAGAGGAAATACAGTATAATTCATGTGTGGTATAGATTTGGGCTACAAGATGGCAGTACTGCACCTAGTGTTGGTAGGCAATCAGCACTGAGTTCACGACATTGCCTGCACCATCCTACAGCATATGTCATTAGCTGGGAACCTGTGGACTATCTGAGATTCACATTATATCAGATAATTTGCTGTGATTTTTTTTATATCCCCTTTTTATATAACTTCTACTCCCCCCCCCCCCCCCCCCCCGTCTCGCGCAAGAGCATGTCCGGGTGACATTTATCTTCAATGGCAAAAATACATGGAGTGAAATCTCCTCTGAGGTTACCCTCAATGTTTCTCCTTTAATCAGCAGGGGATAGTTCTCCGCTCTTTATTCATACACCCACTGGACAAGGGCAGCAAGGACTGAGCTCGCGGCCCTAGGCGTTCAAGGCCAGGGGAGCTTGCAGTGGAGCCAGCGTGACTTACTCACTCAGAATCCTATAGGAGTTATGGTTATGGCTGCTTGCTGATTGGACGCAGGGGGGAAAAAGCTCCTGTCAGATTACCCACAGAATCAGAAATAAAGGCAGACGCAAATGCTAAAACGCAGTGTCTGACTGAATAAATCTAATCTCTTTGCTATCAAAAGCAGTTGGCAGCATTCATTTCTGATTTATAATTATGAGTGCAAAAGTACCATGCAAGCTCTAAAGAGAAGGTGAAAGCTGGAGAGATGCAGCGGGCCACTGCGGAAAGTACGAAAAAGCGTTGGCAGTGCTATCAGATGAAATGATGCAGCTAATTATAAAAGGATTCTCTGTAACTATGGATGAATGCCTGACTAAATTGCAGATAGCAATGGAGAAAGTTAAAAGAAGTTTAGACTCTCACACTAACAGAATGGAGGCTGCAGAGCAGAGAATTTCTGACCAGGATGATAAGCTGACTCAGATGGAACAAGCGATTGTGGACTTACAAGCAAAAAATACCTTGTTGTCTCAACAACCTGACGACCAAAGGAATCGTAATCACAGAAACAACCTGCACATCATCGGGTTTGCCTGAAATGGTGGTGGACACGGAGCTTCCTCAATTGATTGAAAAATTGCTCCCATGTGTAATAGGCCTTGTTGAACTGGAAGATCTGCTTGTATACGAGAGGGCCCATTTTGTCGGTGTACAGCAGGAGAAGTCCAGAAGGCCTTCTCAAATTTTAAATTGGGCACACAAAATAAAGCTTCTTCACGCCTTTTTGTAAGGTTGATGTCCTGGAATACATTGCAAGCAAGCTGCTTCTTTTCAAAGCTAAAAACATGGCTGTTCAGCAGTGCCTAAAATAATCCCAATTGACAACAGCCCCAGCCAATTTTATTGCACCCACTTTTAATACATCTTGTATTGCTTTTAAACTTTTTATAAACTTATTTTACTGTTTACTGTTTATTTTTATTAGATTTTATTTCATATAATTGCCTTCATATTTTATGTTTTGATCATTTATATCTGTATCTTTGTATTTTATCTTTCTCTTAACATGGTAAACCGTTGTGATGGCATGTCTGAACGACGGTATATAAAACGCAATAAACTAAACTAAACTACCGTATTCATCACATGTGGTTTCCCTGAGAAAGGAAATGGTGCAGGTGTGCTCAGCATTGCATGGTAAAGGTGTCAAGTTTGCTTTGATCTATCCAGCAAAGCTGTGAATCTACCAAAATGGCAGTGTAAAGCTTTTCATTAACAAAGCAGAGGCTGCCGAGTTCCTGAATTAATTAAATGCAGCGGAGGGCTGAGCTGCAATGCAATGCTGTATGTGGAGAGGCAAGCATTAAGATGCAGTTCACAAGTGCTGGTTTGTGAACTTGATTAATATGAGCAATATTTCCTTATAAGATCTTTTGTATGGTTAGAATCATTAACATGTTAATATTGGGAATGTTACATTTTTGAACAGTCTGCAAGGGTGTATGCATATGGATTAATTGGTTTCTGTGGGGAATCTGTCTGGGCACGCCCCAAGTTGAGTGGTGGTAGTGCTGGGGTTTGTGGTCCCTAGAGTTTTTGGGGAGGGCTTTTCTCTGGATGTGTGAGGGGAGTACATGAGTGCCTGTGGATGTGTGTCTGGTTGTTGTGTGGATGGAGTTGTGGCTCTCCATGGGAGGAAATGTGGCAACTGTAATGCAGATGCTGAGTCTGCTGGGGGCTGGGATCTGGGATGATAACATGGTTTTACTGCGAGTTCTTGACTGAGTGCCTAGGCCCGGAGCACACAGGATTGCAAACTATCCAAACAGCGCTCCACTTTAATGGTGCACATATATTAATCTTAAAAAAAAACCACAGGTTATGATCTGGGTTAATCTTTGTACATTGAATGTAAATGGTGTGCATTTTCCAATAAAGTGCAATAAATTATTGTCCTTATTTCATAAATAGAAAGCCCATCTCATTATGGTCCAAGAAACACACTTGTCTGATGCAAATCATCTTAAGCTGAAATGAGAGTGGGTTGAGCAATGTTATTTTTCTTCTTATTCACCAAAGAGGAGTGGTCATATTAGTCCACAAACAACTGCCTTTCCAGTTGAAGCATCAGGCGTTGGATGACAAGGGCAGATTTGTTATGATTACTGGGAGGTTGTTTGGGCAGAAAATAGTGTTTTGTAATTTGTATGGTCCCAACATTTATTCCCATGATTTTTTTCACTGCTATGATTTCCAGACTATCAGGTGGTGACAGATGGGGATTTTAATGTGGTGACTGATTGTCGGATTGATTGCAAACCATCTAGAGAATATAAAGTGGATCAGGAAAAATTGGGGGTCAATTTTGTGACTGCAGAGTTGGGACAGTTAGATGCTGGGCAGGTGTTACATCCTGGGGAACAGGATTTTACTTTCTACTCTAATCCAAATAAATGGTACTCTAGGCTGGATTATTTATTGATTGCAGAGAACTGGACTGAGAACAGTTAGTCATCTTAATGATGAGGAGTTTACTAATTTGTCATCCTTTTCAGAGCTTGAAAGCACAGTGTGATCTGTTTCAGCAGCATGTCACATTTTTGCAAGTCAGACATGTGGATTCCTTCAGGTGGTCTGCAGAAGATATTAGTAAAGAATACGCTTTTACACGCCTGGTTGAAGCACAGAACACTATTTTCCAGTGGCACACGATATGAAAGAAACAGTTAACTTTGGAGGGATTTACTTCATTGGCTAATTATTGGTGCTAGTACCTCTGATGACATGCATAGTTCCTGCAAACCTGTCTTTACGTGAAACTCAGTTCAAGTTATTACACCATGCATATTTTGATGATCTTCGACGTTATCATATGAAACTAGCAGACACCCCACTGTATACTAAATGTAAGCTAGAGAATGACATTATGATTCATAGATTCCTGAAATGTTGTAACTCCCTTCTGGGGTCAGGTTACAAAGGAAATACAGGATGGTGTGAGGGTGATTTATCAGGATTCTCTAGCGTGGATTAAGGGGTAGCCCCTTTTATTTCTTTAGCCTTGATAATGGCATGCAAATGTGTTTTAAGTGCACAGATGAACAGATGAGACATCCCCATGCTGGGGCTACGGCGAGCTAGAATGTCTGAATACATGATAATGGAAAGAGACTACATGTGAAATATGCTAAATGAAAGGAAGCAGACATCTATATAGAGGCGTGGTCTAAATGTTTTCATCACCTATCATCCTACCTCGTAAAATCTATGACAGATCTAAGTTACTCTATTGATTTGGTGATAGGTATGCAATGTTGTGGTGTGCTGTCTCCCATGGGTAGGAAGTATGTGAGTATTTGTGTGTGTGAGAATGAGGGTGAGATAGTGAATGGATGGAGATGAGTGGGGGGGGGGGGGGGGGGGTTTGAATGTTGGGCTGAAATGAGTGACAGGGAGGCTTCAGGTATGAAGTTTTAGCAAAGTGCTGGGGGGGGGGAGGGGGTGTTGAGTGTGGTTGAAGCTGTTTGGGGTTGAAATATATAAAGCGGCAAAGGGCCTATCATAAGATAAGATATCTTGGTGGCTATGTTTTGTAGTCTGGTTCATGTTAGCTTATCTTGCTATTTGATTTATTGTATATGATTGCTACGCATATGCACTTTGCTGAATAAAGATAATTTTCAAAAATTACTTCCGGGACCTATTGACAATCTGATTTCAGTTTTTGAATGTTTGATATTACATGATTTATCTTACTTATTTATTTATTTTTAATTTTTATATACCGACATTCTTGTATAATATACAAATCATACCGGTTTACATTAAAACAGGAGATGCAGGAAAAAAAGTTACCTTTGTCAAATACATTTAACATTAATAACAATGAAAATTGTTAACAAGGGATAACAACTATGAAAAAAGAGAAAGGTAAACAAAAGTGGAAGAAACATAGAAGTTAAAAAGAAAAAAAAAATGAAAAAAGGTAGCACCAAGGATTGCATGAAGGGGTACACAAAGGGGAGTGCCCCTTTGTCGCGCAACGCCAGGTGGAATGGCGCCGTTTACCGGCTTGACGCTGGGCTGGATGACATCACAAGGGGGCGGGTCTCATGCTCACTGTTTTTCTTCATAGCGATCTCCATTCACATTTTAAAGCTGATTTTTTTCATTTTTTTTTTTAGCTTTTCTATTCAGTGAAGCATCTCAAAAATGCCCGGTGCTGGTGGGCAGCCCTCTCCGCCTCGGTCCCAGGTGGAATGGCGCCGTTTACCGGCTCAACGCTGGGCTGGATGACATCACCCACCTTTTACCTAGATGTCACTTTCATAATTTGTCCAAGCCACATCAACTCGCTTTGAAATCTTTACAAAATGATACCAGTATTACAATCAAACCCACAGACAAAGGGGTTTTAGATACCACCACCTATATTGCTAAGATTCAAAGATAATTATCCAATACTGATTTTTACCAACTTTTGCCCTGTGACCTGACACCTACACGCCAACAAATGATATCTACATTTGTTCAAGAAGGCCTGAATAGTCACCACTTAATATCTCGTGAAGCGTATTTTCTTTTAGAGAAATTCCCTATCACACCAGTTATTTATATCCTACCTAAAATTCACAAATCTTTACAAAACCCACCAGAGCATCCAATAGTCTCAGGGGTTGGGTCTCTTTTGAAACCCCTTTCCAAGTTTATTGACAAATTAATTCAACCTTTTGTCCCGGGCATTTCATCATGTCCGGGATTCCAGACATTTCTTTACTATTCTTCAGACTTAGTTACCCTTTCATGGATTCTGGATACTGAATCCTTATATACCAATATTCCTCAGGACCAAGCCCTTTCATTAGAGGAATTTTTTCTAAGTCAGAGACCACCGAATCCACGCACCCCTACTCATTTTCTCCTTCAGCTTCCTAGACTTGTTCTTACTGAAATTTTTTTCAGTTCTCAGGGTATTTTTTTATAAGCAGATTAAAGGTACTGCTATGGAGGCCACCATTGCTCCCGGCATAGCCTGCTTATGTGTGTCCCAATTTGAAACCAGCTGGATTTACAACAATATTTTCCATCTCTTCATTCCAGTTTGTGGCTCCATTTGATGACATTTTTCTCCTTTGGACAGGCACAGATGTTCAATTTTTAACATTCATGGACTGGCTTAATATTCATGACCCTAACCTTCATTTTTCTTACAGTCTGGATTTATCTAGGATATCATTTTTGAGGGTTCACTCAGTACATCTATTTTTTGCAAATCAACTGACAGGAACACTTTATTGTGATATGATTGCAATCATCCTCATATGCTTAGGGATAACATTCCTCCTGGTCAATTTCTCAGGTTGAGGAGATTCTGCACATCACGTTCAGGCTACATTTTACAAGTACAAACTATGAAAGCGCATTTCTTAGCTAGGGGTTATTCAACACAAAGGGGTAAATTTTAAAAGCCCTGCGCGCGTAAATCCAGCTGGATTTACGGGCGCTGGCGCGCCTATGTTGCATAGGCCGCCGGCGCACGCAAAGGCCCCGGAACGTGCGTAAGTCCTGGGGCTTTGCTTGGGGGGCGTGTCGGGGGTGTGTTGGGGGTGTGTCGGGGACGGCGCGGCATTCGGGGGTGTTCCGGGGGCGAGGTCATGGGCGTGGTGCCGGCCTGGGGGCGCTCCGGGGGCGTGGCCGAGACCTCCGAAGCAGTCCCCGGGCCGGGGAATGGTGTATTGGCAGCCAGCTGGCAGGCGTCACTTTTTCAACAAAGGTAAGGGAGGGATTTAGTTAGGGATGGGGGGTGGGTTAGATAGGGGAAGCCCGGGGGGGGGGGGGGCCGGAAAAACAACTCCCTTCAAAGCCGCTCCGATTTCGGAGCGGCCTTGAAGGGAACGGGGAAAGCCATTGGGGCTCCTCTTGGGCTCGGCGCGCGCAAGGTGCACATGTGTGCACCCCCTCGCACGCCGACCCCGGATTTTATAACATGCACACGGCAGTGCGTGCATGTTATAAAATCGGGCGTAGATTTGTTCGCGCCAGGTTGCGCAAACAAATCTACGCCCGCGCGTATGCTTTAACATCTGCCCCATTATGAAAAAGGCATACAAACGCGCTCTCTATGCAGACCAGGATCTTTTATTTTTACCTGTCATAGCCCATCCTACAGACAGGTTAACTTGTGTCCTACCCTGCTCTGGTAGAATTGGGGAGATCTGTGCTAGCATTAAATGCCATTGAACAGTATTAGCTCCACATTAAATCTTTAATGATCCCCCTTGTTTTGCCTTTCAGAAAGGCAGAAACTTCTGAGACATACTTGTAAATTCAGATCTTCACAGAGAGGGTTCCCGGTCTCTGACAGACAATGCCTGTGGCCACCCCCTGCGGCCATTGCACAGTTTGTCCCTTATCTGAATCCCTCACTATTTTTTTTACTCCCTCAGAATACAAAACAGCATCCTTTTAAACATGTTTCTGACTGTAACTCTAGTGGGGTAGTTTATGTCATCACTTGCCCCTGTCCACTTATTTATGTTGGCAAGACAACTAGGAAGATCAAAACAAGAATTTTTGAATATTGCTCAACTATACACTAATCGAAGAGCGAGGCACCACTTGTATTGCATTGGTTGCAAAAACATCTTATTTCTGACTTAAGATTTTTTGTTATTGAAATTTTACAGCCTTTTTCTCATGGGGTGATTTCCAAATTGATTAATATGTCAGGAACAGCATTGGATTTTTGAATTGGTGTCCCTCTCCCCAAGGGGCTTAACAAAGAAATCGAATGGTCTTCCTTTTTATGATATCCATTTTTGCATTTTTTTCTTTTGCATTTTATCTTTTTCATTTGCTTCTCTCCTCGATTGGCTCTTTCTTATTGACATTTCATTCTGCCTGACATCAGTTTGTACATGGGGTACCCCTTTTGACTGACTTTCATTTTGGCACGCTTTTGTGTATTTAATTAGGCTGCTAGCATCTTCCAACCCGGCAGTCCCAGGTGTAGTTTACACTTGCTTAAATGGGTTTGCCCTTTTGCTTCATCTGCATTGACAGTATTTTCTTGCTTATTTACAGATTGTTTGTATCACTGTTTTGAAGACCCCTGCAGTCTATTTTCTGTCCCTCCTGATGCAGCCATTGCGAAATATGGCCCGTGTCGGGGGACCGACGGTGCTTTTACTATAAATGAACTATATTTTTTCATCTTATATGTTTAAGACTGCCTGTTTATTTGAACAATATAAATAAATTCACTTGTTATTTCAAGATAGTATTGTCCATGGATGAACTTAAAGATTGAACACATCCTTTTCTCGTGGATTTGGTCTTATGAAGCTGCCACATTTCTCCATTGGCAGGTCATCTTGGTTGCCAAAAAATTAGGAAACTAGTGGCCCATGAATTCTGCTGGCCAGGATGGAGCTGAGATGTAAGGGAGTATGTCACCTCTTGTCAAGTATGAGCCCGTAACAAGGTACCACGTTGGACTTCATTACCAATTTCCCAACTTCACAAGGAAAGATCATAATCCTGGTGGAGGTGGATTCATTCACCAAGATGGTTCATTTAATAGCCCCCACTAGTCTTCCCTCTTCCCATGAAACAGCAGACCTACTAATTCAAGAAGTAGTGTGTCTGCACAGCCTGCCATTTCATATCATCTCTGACTAGAGCTCACAGTTTGTTACATGCTGCTGGTGGGAGCTAACTTAACTTTTGGATGTCCAATTTCATTTGTCTTCAGTGAACCATCCGCAATCCGACAGGCAGACAGATTGGCTAAATCCTACTCTGGAGCAGTATCTTTGCTGCTTCTGTAATTCTCACCAGATGAAATGGGCACAGTTACTCCCAATGGCAGAGGTAGCGTATAATAACTCAGAGAACTCAACAACTAAGGCTTCCCCATTTTTTGCAAGCTGTGGAATCCATCCTTGTTTCCACTAGGGGGAGGCTCAGCAGTCCAGTTCCTCCAGCAGTGCAGTGGGTAAATGCTTTAACAGCGGTTTACATGTAAAGTCAATGTGAATTCAAATGAGCTAAAGAGTGACAGAAAAAATTTGCAGACAGGCAATGCCAAGAAGCCCAACAATTCATGGTAGGGGACAAGGTCTGGGTCTCCACACGGCATATAAAGAGCAAGAGACCTTCAAGTAAGCTTGAGCAGATGTTTATGGGAACACTTCTGATAAATCCAGTGGCATTGTAGCTTCAACTTCCAACCAACTTGCATATTCATCCGATTTCCACATGGTCCTACTGAAGCTCTATAAATCTAATCCCTTCCCAGGAAAACCACCTCCTCCTCTATCATGAGTCACAGTGAAATGGCACAAAGAGTTCATTGTCCACCAGATTCTGGATGCCAGATTTATCAGAGGACGCTTACATTATTTAATGGACTGGAGGATTGCAGTTGGGATTGCAGTTGGGAACCAGCAAAAATATCTGTGCCAAAGAACTGGTGGCCAAATTTTACTAAGAATATCCAGAAAAGCCAAGAATGAGAGCCCCAGAATGGGGTATTGGGAGGGGTGTATTCAGTGCAGTGGAAGCACTAAGTGGCTGCCTAGAGCACTAACAGTCTGAGGGCAGTGACAGCATGGCTTCTTACCCAAGTGGCCCGGAAGAGGAAGTGGTAGGTCTGCACAGGCGGGAAGAAAGAGAGACCATGCCGTTGCGGGTTTAAGTAGGAAGAAAATGGCGCATATCCTGGCTGTCGTACGAAGCAGCGGTCTCGGCTCTGGTGCAAATGGCATTCATTCATAGGAGGAGCAGCAGCAGCAAACACAAGAAGCAGGCCAGCATGAGCCCCCGCAGCCTCACGAAAGATGAAGTCCCTCTCTCTCTTTTAAGCAAGATTCTAACATTAAATCTAGGTTTTAAAAATGTCCTGTAGGTACCCAGCGATGTCTGCATGGCAGCCATCTTTGAGGAAAACAATATAAGAAAGATCCTCATCAAATGCAGAATAAAGTGACCATAAAGTAGTACTACAAAAGTAGTCAAAAACTGAATTGTAAAATGCAACAAGTGAAGCATTACAACTCATCATAAACATCAAACAATAAAATCAGGAAATATAAATCAATAGAATATTTCAAAACAGCTGACAAAAATAGCATCCAATAATTTAAACTCATAAATTTGCCAAAGACCAATAAAAGATTTCAAAACATAAATACCACCTAATGCTTAAAACTTAAAAAGAATTTTAAAAATCCCCTGCTGTCCATACCTAGGGACTTTTTATTTTCAGATGCCCTGAGATTATCATGAATTAGCAGGGGAGAGGAGAGGGGTTGTTGCTCACAATCTTTCTCATACAAACACACTTGCTCAATCACAAAATATGCTCTCTCACACACAGACATATGCTCGCTCACACAGATACAGATATGTGCAGACACAGACAGGCTCCTACACATACACACAGTCTCTCTTATAGCCTGTCTGTTTCTGTAGTACAGCATGTCTGTGTGTGTATCTGTCTGTGAGAGCATATCTGTGTATGTGTAGGAGCCTGTCTGTGTCTGCACATATCTGTATCTGTGTGAGCGAGCATATGTCTGTGTGTGAGAGAGCATATTTTGTGATTGAGCAAGTGTGTTTGTATGAGAAAGATTGTGAGCAACAACCCCTCTCCTCTCCCCTGCTAATTCATGATAATCTCAGGGCATCTGAAAATAAAAAGTCCCTAGGTATGGACAGCAGGGGATTTTTAAAATTCTTTTTAAGTTTTAAGCATTAGGTGGTATTTATGTTTTGAAATCTTTTATTGGTCTTTGGCAAATTTATGAGTTTAAATTATTGGATGCTATTTTTGTCAGCTGTTTTGAAATATTCTATTGATTTATATTTCCTGATTTTATTGTTTGATGTTTATGATGAGTTGTAATGCTTCACTTGTTGCATTTTACAATTCAGTTTTTGACTACTTTTGTAGTACTACTTTATGGTCACTTTATTCTGCATTTGATGAGGATCTGTTTGTATTTTGCATGTGTGACTGAGTTGACATATTCTGCTAGTGTGTAGGTTCTGTTAGCAGCTTGGCTTTTTCTGTTTTTCTAATAGGAGGTGTATTGGCGTTTTAGGGCCTGGTGTAATAATTGCAATGTTGCCTTTTCATAAGTAGGGTTGTTGCTGTTTGAGTGCTGGTAGTTCTTACAGTTTTGATATACTATATTGAAATTGTAATTCATTTTACTTGTGGCTTTATGAGGGACAAGCCCCTATCTAACACACATTAGAATAGACCTAATACCAATTTCAATGGTCTTTTTTTTTTTGCAGGTTTTTACAGCACTGCATGTAAATATAATATACATGTGACCGTACTTTTAATGTTCTTGTTAAATCTCTTATCATAAATGCATAATTTGAATTGTGCGTGGGGAGGGTGTGATAATGGGGGGGGGGGAGGGGCAAGACAAGCTGTAAGCTTAACCTAAGGCACCTAATACTCTTGTAGTGGCCCTGTGTATATTCTGTCAGGGGTGGCAGGGATTAAACCTGTGACCCTGGGATTCAAGGACAGGGGATCCTGTAGTGGAGCCACAGGGACTCTGACTCATTAAGAATCCTGTAGGAAATACAAAACTAAGCAAAGTTAGGGTGACCCACGTCCAGAAGCTCCCTATTGAACCAGCATTAGGTGTGTCTTAAATTAAGAGCTGTACATAAGGAGCCCTAGCCTAACATACCTTTGCTGGTCCAAAAATCCTCATATAGTTTGCTCCCTGGTGCCTGGCCTATTCTCTTTGTGTTCTTGGTTCCTGCTCTGTTCCCAGACTTCGGTTCTGCTCTGGGTCCTACTCCAGCTCCAGTTTCCAGCCTCCGTTTCTGGTTTCCAGCCTGGTAAGTCCTGGTGGTTACATGTACCCAAGGGCCCAACCCATGGTGAATGGCAGCTGCTTTAGGCAGAAGACAACTCCAGATTACTCAGTCTCTCTAAGGTATGCCCCTGCCAAGTGCTGTACTTCCTCTCCATCTTCAGCGGAGTGGACTGTAACTCTCCTACCCATCCTCATTGCTTCCGTGTAACTCACTCTCACTTTACAGAAATGTTCCTTTCATGACCAAAACCTTACGGTTACTGCGTATCTCACAGAACTGCTTCCTTCGTGCTGCCTGCTGAACCACAGATGCTTTTGACATCCTATCAGAGACCACAAGGTTAGTTCTATGATCAAAATAACACAACCTTCTAAAATCTACCTCCTTTTTATACTTTTCGGTGACTGATAAGAGGGTACTAAGTCCCCTGACCTATGTGATTGTAGTGACTATCCTGCAGTACCGGAGCCAGCAACAGATTAAGAGAAGACAGCAAGTTATCACTTTTGGGGGTTTCTTTGTACCAGTTTCCCATACAAGATTATCCTGCTTGGAAATGGCAATGTTCCGGTCTCTTAATGTTTCTCTCACTGTGACCACAGCCTTCTTTACATATCCCAGCTGTGCAAGGCATGGAGAGACTGCACAAGTGGCTCTAGGTCTGGTTCCTTGCCAGCAGGGCTAGAGGAATGCTTACCAGCAGTCAGGGTCTAGCGCTTAATTTCAGTAGGGACTGTGCTTCTGTAGAGGAGCATTGGAGAGCTCTCTTCCGACTGTTCTGCCTGTTTCCTCTGAGGAACGGATGACAAATGCAGTGGCTTACCGGTTTTTTTTATTGCAATTCTTCTGATTGTCATTTGAGCAGCATTGGATTGCTGCAGATATGTGTAGAGGGATCTACATTTAAACATGGCCCTTTAGTTTGCAAACTGCCAGAAGTTTTATGCTTTCAAGATTAATTTTTAAAGAAACTTTCCTGAGGGCATGCTCTCCGACCTCCCTATTCCATTTCCAACACCAGCCCAGGAAGGCCCTTGTAAATTGTACAGGTCCTGCACTTCTGGGTTTTGTAGTTAAGTACTTGTCAGAACCTGCGGAAAGGTACAATGACAGAGTATTGCTGAGATACGCAAAGCAAAGTGATGTGACCTTGTCATGGGCTGTAGTATTTAGTATATATCTGGCACTTCCCATTCCACATGTGATCTTTCTTATATTGTTTTCCTCAAAGATGGCTGCCATGCAGACATCGCTGGGTACCTACAGGACATTTTTAAAACCTAGATTTAATGTTAGAATCTTGCTTAAAAGAGAGAGAGAGAGAGAGTGTGTGTGTGTGTGTGTGTGTGTGTATATATATATATATATATGCTGGAAGTTAGAGCAGCGGGTTCAAACCAGGGAAGCCAGGGTTCAGATCCAGTGCCAATCCTTGTGAACTTGAGCAAGTCACTTCACCCTCCATTGCCTTAGGTACAAACTTAGATTGTGAGCTCCCTGGAGACAGGGAAATACCTAGAGTACCTGAATGCAATCTGCTTTGAAGTATCTGAAAGGCAGACTATAAATCTAATAAAATAAATATCCATCTGTGGCACTCCCAAAAGTTGGCCACTAGATGTCACCAAGTCCCTATAGAGAACTTTATTATCATGAACCTTTCATCCCTCATCAGCCCCTCCCACCTGGAGGGCTGTGGTTGGATGTCTCAACCGTATTTAGCCCAGCCATTTTAGAACTCCAGCTAATCAGATTCAGAGATCCTCCGAGCAGTGAGGATGTTTAAGTTTTTCTCTCTGGTGAGCCCTTCTAGCCTCATCCTGAAGTTTCAGTTGGAAGTGATACCTCATCGTGCACTCCCTGCCAGAGGGTCCTTCTCCTACTAATTTACAGAGAGAGATATTTTACACCTGATTCCATTTTGGGGCTCACAGGACTAAAGACCTGTGAGCCCACTCTAAACTCTAGGTGAGACAAGCACCAGTGCCAGATCTGGCTGAGAGAGGAAGTGATGACTGAAGATGTATCCAGTTTTACCTTTAGAAATATGTTTTGGACATTTGCTGCTGGGGAGGTTTTTCCTAATCCATTCCTCCCCATAGGGATGCAGTGCTGGCATAGCCTGATCCTCAATTCACTTTTCCCCAAGCGAAGTCCTCAATAACAAGAAGTAAGGATGAAAGAGAAAGACCGGGAGACCCCAATTGGATCTCCACCCTCATGGGACCAGGTCAGGCTGGGTGCCCAGGAAGGAGATGGAGTCAGGTAGGACTGTTTTGCTGAGAAGTGGGGGACCCTTCCAATAGGAATCCCAGTTAGCCGCTGGTTGAGCTTTGTGCAGAAATCACCATGGGAGCTCTACCCAGATGCCTGAAATGAAAGGACACCTATCTACAGAGAAACACACACATGTACCAGCAGTCAGATGTAACTTCAACATTATGTACAAATGGACTTTAATTTATGATTACCAATCTAAACTTTTTTTTTAACACCCAGAGCCTGGTTCTGTCTGAGTTGTCCCAGCATCTCACCCCATGGGATGCATCTACTACCTACACAGACTAAAAGCAAGTCACCATGGTCTGGGCTATAAGTGAGAGCTTCCCCCCTTAAAAAGAATCCCCCCCCCCCCCCCAGGATGGAGTTAAGCATGGAAGTAAATTGCTAGTTGGAGTTGCCCCAAAGAAAAATAAATGTGTTTGTGTACCCTTAGGACTAAAACCCTCTAGTAAGGGTTATGAATCTATTTATCTGCCTATATATATGCATATAGATATATATAAATGAGAATGTGGTTGCTGATGCTGATAAATGAAAGCTGCAGTGGACTGGCTGAATAAGGCTACTTTGACATATCATGTAATGGTCAAGTAAAAGCCGTGAGAGATATCACAGAACTCTGATCACATCATACCCTCGCTTATGGCACTGCACTGGCTGCCGATACAAAGCTGAATTTATTTCAGAGTTTTAATGTCATCCACAACAATAAACCAGGACTAACTGGCATGAGGCTTCAAACATATATACCACAACAAACCCTTAGGTCATTAAAAAAAGGACTATTAACTGTCCCTTCATCCCGGAGCACACTCCTACAGCAAATAAGTGATCGCAGGTTTTCCACAGCAAGACCTAAACTATGGAACTTACTACTGGAGACAATTTGACTGATCCCAGAAAAAAAGACATTCAAATGTGAATTAAAAACATGGCTGTTTAAAAACGCTTATAATCTAACTTAAATGCTAACCGAATGAAGAAGCAACAATATCATCAACAAAAACATTACCAAGAAACAGGAGAACTAAGCAGCTTTTGACTACTCCTTATGACCATGTACACTACTAAAAAGAATCCCAACTCTACTAACACTTGTAGCCCTCCTCAGTCGAGAAATAAAAGAACTGTGTCCTGCAATGTATATATCTTACCAAATATGTTTCATAGATACCATGCCAGGTAAGCATTCAAAGCCATCAAATGCAATATGGTGACTCTGATGTGATTACTCTTCACACAAAACATCATTGCGCCTGACGAAGTAATGTTTTCCATGAAACATCATCACATCACAATTAAAGCTCCAGGATCCCTTCATTTTGCACTGTTAGTGGGAAATTGTCCCCCAGTTCAGCATGGGCCGTGTAAAGTGCCCAAATTCACCCATAAGACCATGGGGTGAATCTTCAAAATGTTTAATTGGTATCATGAGTTAGCCTGTTAAACCACTGCTTTTAAAAATTTTCCCTCACTGACAGGCTAAATTTAACCCCCTAAATTTGCAAGATGGGCTTATGACTTAGTGGTAATCAGCTAGGTTTAGGCAAGCAACCTCAGTGGCACAAACAGTAGTCCTAAATCTAGCTGACCAAACTAATTGGCTTCAATTTAGGAGAATTTTTAGCTGTAAATATAGCCAGTTAGGTCTGGCTGAAAATGTGCCTGGAAATAACTGGCTAAAATTAATTGGTTATCTTATTCATTCGGCAGCTCTTTGAAAATTGACCCCTATTTAATCATATGGAAAAATCAAGAAAGTTGGGAGTTAGGCCAAAAAGTACCTCTGTCTCCTGGACACTGGCAGATGTTACAAATGTTGAGAGGCAATAGTGTATGAGCACGTGAGTGTAACTCCTTTCTTAATATTTTGCCCTACTGTGTTCAGACCGGACATGCAAGAGAACGGTTATATATATATATATTTTTACTGTTCTTTATGTGGTAAAGTTCCAAATATATATGTGAATAATTCATGCTGGCTACCCAGAACGGATGTCACGGCAATCTTTCAGCATTTGCACACTTGCAAGTTCTGACAGCCTTAAAGCACCAGTTATGGCAGCAGAGGTGGAAGTTTGCAATGTACAGTTTACGTGTGGCAGCTTATGCCGAGGCTCTAATCCCTCATTTATCTGCAGCTTTAGTGATTGCACATTAATGAAGGAATTCTAATGAGCAGTTTAAATAGTAATTACCCTCCAGGGGCTGAGCAGAGAGATACAAGTCGGAGGGGTAGCTGGCTCTGTAGGAGCTGAGACGATAAGAAAGAACTGAATGATTTTTTTTTTCTGCCTTCTGGGATCCCTTCCAAGGAGCAATTATCCCCTCGATATCACACTGCCTCAAAACGAACAGCTTGAAAAATATGTGATAGTGTTTGGCAAAGAACGGGGCTGTTTCTCATGGCAGAAAAGAAAACAGAAGTTATTCTGCACTGGGAGAGCTTCCGAAGTTCACACAGTGTGCAACAAACCCACAAAACCACCAAATATTTAAAACTAAAAAATGAACACAACACAGGTTACTAAAGTTGACAAGTAAAGACAGCAGGTGCCTTTGGGAAACTTGCTAAGGTTGGTGGTGTTGGGGGGGAGCATGCACATAAAATGAATTTCTGAATGCACTAGGTTAAGTAGATTGACAGGACAGCTGAGGAGCCGCAGCTCCTGAAGACATCAGGGTAGTGCAAATTAGAAATTACAGAAGAGCAGTGGAAAAGACTCATTCTCAAAGCGAAGTCAGTAGATGAAGAAAAGACACGTAGTAGGAGGCCACGAGCTGACATAGTGCAGCAGAAGTAGTAAACTGTTTCTCAAGGTTGAAAATTACTACACATTTAGCATAGGAACAGGGCTGGGCCACTTGTACCATGGCCCCACCAACTTTTAGCAGCACCCTGCTGGAAGTACTCCTGCAACAGGCATGACATGGCTCTGCAAGTCTGAGCCGTGCTGATACCTGTATTCTCACATTAAGTCTCACCAGATTCAGCATGAGAATAGAGACTACCGTATAGCTCAAGCTTAGGTTTGAGTCATGCTGGTGCCTATAGTCTAGCGCTGCGTCTCTCGAGATTCAGAACATAAGAAATGCCATACCGGGTCAGACCAAGGGTCCATCAAGCCCAGCATCCTGTTTCCAACAGTGGCCAATCCAAGTCACAAGTACTTGGCAAGTACCCAAACATTAAATAGATCCTAAGCTATTCCTTAATGATTAATAGCAGTTTATGGACTTCTCTAGGAAATTATCCAAACCTCTTTTTAAACCCAGTTACACTAACAGCCATAACCATATTCTCTGGCAATGAATTCCAGAGCTTAATTATGCGTTGAGTGAAAAATAATTTTCTCCAGTTTGTTTTAAATAAACTATTTGCTAACCTCATGGAGTGCCTCCTAGTCCTTTTATTGTCTGAGAGAATAAATAACCGATTCATATTTACCTGTTCAAGTCCTTTCATGATTTTGTAGACCTCTATCCTATCTTCCCTCAGCCATCTCCTTTTCCAAGCTGAACAGCCCTAACTTCTTTAGTCTTTCCTTATAGGGGAGCTGTTCCATCCCCTTTATCATTTTGGTCATTCAGTGCCAGAATACAGGCACTGGCACAGCTCAGACTTGTCAGAGCCGTGCTATGCTTGCTCTAGGAGTATTTCTTGGAGGCTATAGGGTAAGAGACTGGGGGCTGCGGGTCCAAGGCTGGCTAGGGATCTGAGGCTAGGGGCTGTGGGATCCAAGGCTGGCTGGGGATTTGAAATAGGCTGGAAGCTAAAGTTATTGGTCCTCCTCTGAGGTGGAGGGTGTATGGTAAGAGAGAGAAAGGAACAGATAGCTGCTGGAGCCAGGGGGGAAAAACAGAGGGTTTGGGCGATACTAGAAACATGATAGCAGAAAAAGACCACATGGCTTATCTAGGCTGCTCATCCACACTAACTATTCAGCTTTACACTCCCTCAGAGATCTTCTATGTTTATCCTATGTTTTCCTGAATTCAAGATACTGTCCTTGTCTCCACCACATCCACAGGGAGGCTTTTCCATGCTTCTACTACCCTCTCTGTAAAGAAGTATTTCCTTAGATTATTCCCAAATTTACCCCCTTTTACCCTCATCCCCTCATTCTAGAGCTTCATTTCCATTTAAAGAAGTCTACCTTGTGCCTGGAAACCTTGGAGGTATTTAAATATCTCTATCATATCTCCTCTATCTTGCCTTTCCACAAGGGTACACATGTTTAGATCTTTAAGACTATTGCGTTCGTGCCTATTCTCGCCCTCGCTCCACCCTCTCTACCTTTGTGGCGACTCCCTTCGGCTCAGATGGACAGATGCAGCCGCGGCTTCTCTCCGCCTCTTGGTCCCGGTGTCCCCGGGCTGGCTTGATGCTACAGATCCACCATGTTCCTGATGACGTAAGGGCATGCGCGATCCAGACTTTGAACCAGCAAGGGAGCGAACCTCGGGGGCGTTCCCCTGTACTGATGTCATCCATTTTCAATTTAAAAGGTCTTTGTTTGCTAACTACAAACGAGTTAGCAAGGAACTCCAACGGGATTTGCTTCGGCAGTTCACGCTACTTGCAACCACTCTCCGAGTCAGCAAGGGGAATTCTTCTCCACTGCTCGGCCTTTTCAAACTTACCAGGAGTACCCGCTCCTCGGGGGCTCCGCTCTCTCTATTCTTGATTTCAGATTGTTGGACGGGATCCAGTATTCGCTCCTCGAGGGCCTTCGTTCCCAAAGACTCAGAAGACTCCTACTGCCTGGAGGCGATCGCAGACGTGAACACAGTGAGTCCTATTACTGACAGGAACCAGTACTCGCTCCATGAGGGCCATTGTTCCTAATCGCTAAGGCTCCCTTCAGTCTAAGACGTTATCGCAGGTACGGAGATCGTGAGTTACCATTACAGATTGCGGATAGGAATTGGTACTCGCTCCATGAGGGCCTATGTTCCTAATTCCTTTCTCATACTCTCGTCTTCCTCAGAAGATATTGCATACCTATATCTTATGGATTACTATTACAGATTAACAGATAGGAACTGGTACTCGCTCCACGAGGGACTACGTTCCTAAATCTCTCCTAGCCTCTCTTCTATTCCAGAAGCCATCCCATACACAGTTATTGTGAGTTCTATTTCAGACTGCTTAAAAGAACCAGTACTCGCCTGCAGCTCCTGTTCCTGAATACTGAAGATACTCTGTTGCATATAGAAGACACTACAGAGATCTACAATTGTGAATGTATCATCTATCACTGGTTATGCCCAGCATACTCTGTCTACTCACTACCTATAGTCTCTCCTTGCAGCTCAGCAACTCAGAGATCGTGGTTCCAGTATCAGAGGGACTTCAGCCCTGCCGGGCATATCATCTCACTACTGCCACCCCTGGTGGTTATACTTCCAGTCTAATAAAGAACGATCTGTGTTTGTCTCAATACTCCAGCATAGCCGATGGTCCCTCTCAGGATCTGCACTTGAGGGCGCTGTCAACTGCCATCGGCCCAGGGATTCACTATTTCTACTAAGTGTTATTCCTACACTAATAAGAGCGGTATCATCATCTACCACTCTGTGGGAGCCAACCCACATCAGACCATCACTCCTCTCTCTGCGGAAGCTGATCCATATCAGCTAGCTATCACCCCGTGGGAATCATAAAGGTTGTTGGTTCATCTTCTACAGGAACAAGGCATAACAGTTGCTACACCTTCCCATTGGAAAAGCAGAGCACTAACAGATTGCTACTCCTTAATAAGATCCATACAGAGTGCTACTTCGCCCCCTGGCGGGGTGATCATTTATAGCTTGTTAACTCCTCCTTCAACGGAGGTATCCAGCATCCAGATTCATAACAGATTACTAACTCCTCCCCTGTGGGGGAGCAGATCTATAACAAATTGCTAACTCCTCCCCTCTGAGGAACTGGTCTCTAGCAGATTGCTAACGCCTCCCCTTGGGGAGCTGATCTGTAAAAAAGCCTGTCCCCCTTTATGTTTTAGAACAAAGACCACCTACCATTTTAGCAGTCACCCTCTGGACCAATTCCATCTGGTTTATATTCTTTTGAAGGTGGAACTGCCAGAGTTGTACACAATATTCCACATGAGTTCTTACCAAGGACTTATACAGGGACAAAATCACTCCTTTTGTCTGCTGACCATTTCTCTCCCTACGCAGCCAATCATCCTTCTGGCTTTTGCCATCACCATATCCACCTTTTTAGCCACCTTAAGATCATCTGATACATTCACCCCCAGCTTCACTTTTCTTTTGTACTTAGAATTTCACCCCCATATTATACTGCTCCCTTTGGTTTTACATAAGAACATAAAATGTGCCATACTGGGTCAGACCAAGCATCCATCAAGCCCAGTATTCTGTTTCCAACAGTGGCCAATCCAAGTCACAAGTACCTGGCAAGTACCCAAATATTAAATAGATCCTATGTTACTAATGCCGGCAACAAGCAGTGGCTATTCCTATTGATTAATAGCAGTTTATGGACTTCTCCTCCAGGAACTTATCCAAAACTTTTATAAACCTAGCTACACTAGTTGCCTTAACCACATCCTCTGGCAACAAATTCCAGAGCTTGATTGTGCGCTGACTGAAAAATAATTTTCTCTGATTTGTTTTGTTTTAAATGTGCTACTTGCTAACTTCATGGAGTGCCCTCTAGTCCTTGTATTATCCAAAATAGTAAATAACCATTTCACATTTACCTGTTCAAGTCCTTTCATGATTTTGTAGACCTCTATCATATCCCACCTCAGCTGTCTCTTCTCCTAGCTAAACAGACCTAACCTCTTTAGTCTTTCCTCAAAGGTGAATGATTCCATCCCCTTTATCATTTTGGTTGCCCTTCTCTGTATTTTCTCCAGTGCAACTATATCTTTTTTAAATGTGGCGACCAGAATGGCAAACAGTATTCAATTTGTGGTCTAACCACTGATCGATACAGAGGCATTATGACATCCACTGTTTTACTTGACATTCCTTTCCTAATAATTCCTAACATTCTGTTTGTTTTTTTGATTGCCACAACACACTGAGCTGACAATTTCAATATAATATCAACTATGATGCCCAGATCTTTTCCTGGGTGGTAACTCCTAAAATGGAATCTAATATTGTGTAGCTACAGTATGGGTTATTTTTCTCTTTATCATCACCTTGCACTTGTCCACATTATATTTCATCTGTTTATGGATGCCCAATCTTCCAATCTCGCAAGGTCCTCCTACAATGTATCACAATCCACTTGTGATTTAACTTCTTTGAATAATTTTATGTCATCTGCAAATTTGATCACTTCACTCGTCAAACTCTTTCCAGATCATTTATAAATATATTAAAAGGCATTGGTCCATGTTCAGATCCCTTTTTCCACTGTGAAAACTGATCATTTAATCCAAATCTGGGGTAGATTTTTAAAAAAAGCGCGTTCGCGTACTTTTGTTTGCGCACCAGGCGCAAACAAAAGTACGCTGGATTTTATAAGATACGAGCGTAGGCACACGTATCTTCTAAAATCCTGGATCGGCGCGCGCAAGGCTGCCGATTTTGGGCAGCCGGCGCGCGCCGAGCCGCGCAGCCTGTCACCGTTCCCTCCGAGGCTGCTCCGAAATCGGAGCGGCCTCGGAGGGAACTTTGTTTCGCCCTCCCCTCACCTTCCCCTCCCTTCCCCTACCTAACCCACCCCCCCGGCCCTATCTAACCCCCCCCCCACCTTTATCCACGGATTTACGCCTCCCGGAGGGAGACGTAAATCCATGCGCGCCGAGACTCAACCCGGGGGCGGTTCCGGAGGGCGCGGCCACGCCCCCGAAATGCCGGGACCGAAACGCCACGCCCCGGATACGCCCCCTTCGAAAAACCCTGGGACCTGCGCACCGGCACGCAAGGCCCTGCTCGCGTAAATCCGTGCGGATTTACGCGAGCAGGGCTTTTAAAATCCGCCCCTCTGTGTTTCATGTGTTTTAACCAGTTTGCAATCCACAAAAGGACATCTCCTATCCCATGTCTTTTTAGTTTTCTTATAGAGACCTTTTCAAACACCTTCTGAAAATCAATAAATACATTACATCTACCGGTTCACCTTTATCTACATGCTTATGCACCCCTTCAAAAAAATGCAGCAGGTTTGTGAGGAAAGACTTCTCTTGGGTAAATGCATGCTAGTTGTGTCCCAATAAATCACATCTACCTACATGTTTTGTTATTTTATTCTTTATAATAGTTTCCACAATTTTTCCCAACCCTGAAATCAGGCTCACCAGTCTATAGTTTTCCGAATCACCTCTGGAACCCTTTTTAAATATTGGGATTACATTGGTCACCTTCCAGTCTTCAGGTACAATGGACGTTATTAATGATAGGTTACAAATTACTTGTAATAGGTCTGAAATTTCATTTTTTAGTTCTTTCAGAACCGTGGGATGTATACCATCCGATTCAGGAGATTTGCTACTCTTCAGTTTGTCAATCTGGCCTACTACATTTTCCAGGTTCACCATGAATTGAGTCAGTTCATCTGAATCATCACCCTTGAAAACCATCAAGGGGTATCTCCCCAACATCCTCCTCAGTAAACACTGGTATCTCCCCAACATCCTCCTCAGTAAACACTGAAGCAAAGAATTTGTTTAGTCTTTCTGCAATGGCCTTATCTTCCCTAAGTTCCCCTTTAATTGCTCAATCATCTAATGGTCTTAACTGACTCCCCCGCAGGCTTCCTGCTTTGGATATATTTTTTAAAGTTTTTATTATGAGTTTTTGCCTCTATGGCCAACTTCTTTTCAAATTCTCTTTTAGCCTATCTTATCAATGTTTTATATTTAACTTGCCAATTTTATTTATTTATTTATTTAAATTATTTTAATATACCGATGCTCAAGACGAGGTCTTATCGTACCGGTTTACAATGGAACTAGGGGAAACCAATTAACAATATAAAGAAGGTAAAGTTACATTGAACAGGGAGCATAAACATGGGCTTTGGAAGAAAGGAAAGATTTCAAACTAATACAACTGGAGAGTACCAAAATGATAGCGAGACATATGGAGATTAACATAAGGTTGCTGAGTTCAGCTGGAGATTTATCTTAGGCAGATGTTAGCATAACATTTCCAGAGGAAGGTAGAGCAGGGGAGGTAACGGCTGGGGGGGGGGGGGGGATAGGGAAAGGGTGGGTATGTGAGAGAGTCAATGTAGGTTGAAAGAGGCTTCTTCAACTGTATGCTTGGGCGAACAGCCAGGTTTTCAGTTTCTTTCTGAAGGATAGATGGCATTGTTCCTGGCGTATATCAGGGGGAAGAGAATTCCAATGGAGCGGACCCGCTGTCGAACATGCTCGTTTATGAATGGAGTTGTGGACCAAGGATTTGCTTGGGGGAGCCTGGAGAGAGCCTTTGTATGCTGATCTGATCGGCCTTGTGGAGGCATGAAGTTCCAGAGGGATGGAGAGTTGGAGTGAGGATTGTTGGTAGACCGATTTGTGAATAATAGTAAGGGTCTTGAAGAGTATTCTATAGTGGACAGGAAGCCAGTGTAGGATTTTTAGGACTGGAGTGATGTGATCCTTACGACGTGAGTTTGTAAGGATCCTAGCCGCTGCATTTTGTAGCATCTGTAGAGGTTTCGTGGAAGAGGCAGGGAGACCGAGTAGTAGTGCATTACAGTAGTTAATTTTTGAAAATAGAATGGCTTGAAGAATTGAACGGAAATCATGGAAGTGTAGTAGTGGTCTTAGTTGTTTTAGGACCTGTAGCTTGAAGAAGCATTCTTTAGTTGTTGTATTAATGAACTTTTTGAAGTTCAATCTAGAGTCTAGGGTTGCTCCAAGGTCTCTCACCTGGGTTGCTAGTGGTATGGTTGCGTTGTTTATGCTTGTTCCAATTTGTTCCAATGCTTATGCTTGTTCCAATTTTTTTTCATCTTAAATGCATGATTCATCATTTCTTAGCATTAAATCTTAGTTGCCAGAGTGGACCATTCCTCGAGTTTTGATAGATCCCTGGTTATGGGCAAGGGGTGGGGGGGGTGGAGCAAAGTACCACCCAGATGGAACTGAAAATGTTATTTTTCAGCCACTAAGACCCCATGTTGTTCTTGTGGTGTTGGTGTGAGTGTTATATAACAAAACACCCCCCACGCTCTACAAGAATGATGATGGGGGCTTGGATTCACATGGCAGAAGATGTATTTCTGTTTCTAGTTTTGCACTGCATGTATAGGGGCAGATTTTAAAACATACGCGCGGGCGTACCTTTGTGCGCGCAACCCGGCACGCCCAAATGTATGCCTGATTTTATAACATGCACGCGCAGCCTCACGCATGTTATAAAATCAGGGGTTGGCGCACGCAAGGGGGTGCACACTAGTGCACCTTGCACGCGCCGAGCTCTCGGGGAGACCAGCTGGCTTTCCCCGTTTTCTCCGAGGCTGCTCCGAAATCGGAGCGGCCTCAGAGGGAACTTTCCTTTCCCCCCACTTTCCCCTACCTGTCCTGCCCCCCAGCCCCCCCCCCCAAAAAAAACCCATACCTTTACCTCATAAGTTACGACTGCCATTTTGGCAAGGATAGGGAAGGCTTTTTGAACACTGCAACTAATGACGGCTTTCAGATGAGAGAAGAAAGAGACTGTGCAGAAAAAACGAAACAGGAAAAAGTTTGTTTAAAAAAAAAAGGGCAGATCATGACAGGCCTGGAGATCCTGATGTGAAAGTTTTACCGCTATACCACACCGTGCCTGCAGGCAGGGAGTAGGCTGTGAAGGCACTGCCGTAGCCCTCCACATCAATGTAAGACAAAGCAGATTAGAAATCAAATCTTCAAGGAGTGATCATTTCAGCTGAGATGATGCCAAATTCCCACAAGGTACAACAGCTTCTCCAGCTCAGCAAATGTAAGAGCACTGCCCTAAGCCAATAAAAATATGCTTTCCAACGCCAGCAGGCCACCTACTTTCAGACAAAGCATCTACTCCCCATGACCTTCACACCCTATAAGAAAGGACCTTCATTTTCAGTTTTTATTTGTCAAAATTGTCCTGGGAATTTATCAGGGTTTATAATGACAAGAAGAAAACAAGAAAATCAGTGGAAAATATGACATTTTTCTGGGTAAACATCGGAGTTTATTTTGGTGAAAAGAAGCCAGAAAAATAAAACAATATTAAGCAGATTCTTCCACTCAGCAACATCCCTGTCTCTATCCCCATCCCCTCCTAGCATGTCCCTTTCTTTCCCCTCATCTCCAACAAGAGCCTCCCTCTTCCCCACCATTGCAATAGCATTCAACCTTACTAGTGCTTGCCACAGGTATCTCCTCGCTCCTTCGGCAGCCTGCTTTCTGAGGCTCCTGTGCTCTGCAGCACCGCACTTCTTTTTTGGGCGGCCAGGGAAGTGCTTCTGGTGAGCACAGCCCACTTCAAATGCTGCATTGGCAGTACTAAGTAGCAGGTACTCTGGTTACTTGATAGGAGGGAGTGGGGGACTTGAAACAGCACATCTGCAGCACTGGAGGGCGAGTGCTTTCACTGCAGGGCGAGTGGGACTTGAAATGCTGCAGCTGTTTTGGCCCCCAGTTGCTAGAAAAATAGCAACTGGGGGCTATTTTGCTGAGATGCTGCACGTGTAGCTCTGAAGCTATTTAATCAGCCTAAAATTAGAGTGAAAATCGGTTTAAATAAATCGTCCCTTTTGGAAAAATCTGTGAATTCATGGGTGAAAATCAGTTTCAACTGAAAACGAAGGACCCTACCTTCGGTACGCTTTCCAGCCCCCAGTTTCCCAAGATGTCATGTCTGATTCCCCCTGACTTTCTACACAGGCATCACTGTTGCTTCCAGACACTGCTTGGGTAGCTCTCTTTACTGACACACTACCTTTCTTTAAGGCTGTCCCCTTGCCAAATACTGTCAAGACAGGCTGGTTATTAATCTCCACCTTCTGTGCACACATTTGACTTTATAAAAACAAACTCCGATGGCACATAGTGACCACCAGGCCAATCTAAGCTGCCATCCTCTCCATCAGTTGCAATACTTCAGGCCCCACGGAATCCCCAGCATTAACCTAACAACCTCACTATCTCCCCCCCCCTCCCCCACACCAAGTTTATCCCATGCTTTCCTGAATTGTAATATTAACTTTATCAGCAATCTAATGATGATTTGTGTGAAGAATGGATATCATATATATCTTCCTGTTGTACAATAATATATCATTTAAAAGACAAAGGGACCATGGCCAATCCAAGCTCTCATTCAGTGGAACCTTATGCATAACTATGGGCCCTTCCATTAGACCCAAGGAAGACATTTTGCATGACATAAAAATTATATGAATCTGACATCCATAGCTGCTTTCCAATGTAATGTGTGGATACAGAATTTTTATGAAACAACAGGTATGAACGTTTGGGTCTGGGCAGGCATAACTTCTCACACCTCCGCCTATAATTGAGCAAGGTAACATTGTTTTTATGCATTTTATATATTTATTTATTTAAAATATTTCTATGTCACCCAATAACCAAGGCTTTAGGCAGCGTACAGGACGTTCATAATAAAAATAAACAAATTCACAAAAACAGAAATAAATAAAAAGTTCAAATAAATAAAAAGTTCAAATTAATCTCCATAGACCCTCCATAGACTCAATTAATGTCAGAACATGCTAGTTGAAATAGAAAAGTCTCCAACATCTTCCTAAAGGATTCTGTGCACGATATTAAATGCAATGCCCCTGGTAAAGAGTTCCACCAATCAGGGGCAGCCACTGAAACACACCTTTCCTGGGTCTCACATAGATCCACAATAGTGGACTTCATCAGAGCAGGTGAAATCCATACAAATGCCTTCATGCCAATAAAATGCCAATAATAGCCAAGACTGAGATGCGATGAACATAGAACATGAGTAATCTAGGCAGATATTTTCATACAAGTGATGATGGTCTACTAATCAAACCACAGGTCCTGCACCAGCTCACTGAGGGCAAATATTTTGAAATATTACATTATTTTTTCCATCTCTTGTTCCTGTTTAATGTGTGTGAATTACTCAGGGAGAGAGGCTGGGATCTGTTGAGGGAGCATGCAATGGCTGGCACAGCTACAATCCTCCTGTGCCAAAGAAAAGACAGAGCAGATTAAAAAGAAAACACGCAAAAGGGTAAGATCATTCTAGCTGAGCTGGTGCCAGATTCTCACGAACAACTCAACACCTTCTCCAGTTCAATAAATGGAAAAGAGATGCCTTGAGCAGGATGCAAATGTGTGTGGCAAGAGCAGTGACAGCCATGTTCTAACAGAGCTTATCTAGCCAAATCCTTGGGGAAATTCACACATGCAGAACGCATGCTGTGTGCTTTAGAAAGGACACGGCAGGTGTGCTACATATACAGTGTGTAGTGCTGTAAACGAAGTTCTCTACATAAAGACTGCAGTGCAGCATTATAGCAGCTGCCCTGACCCTGCAGGATATACTGCCCAAAATATCTGCAGTTAGCTGGGGTTCACAGATTCGAACCCCTGCAAAATCAACTTAGTATTTTCATTCTTCTGAGGTGGGAGAGAACAAAACACTGATCACAGCTTGGCAATGATCCCATGTGCAAGTTATATTCTCTGCAGGCTGTGATACCTATCATTGCACTTATCCAAAGCTACTGGCATGCACGATCTTCAGAGACCCCCAATTCTCATTGAATGGCTGGCTAAAGAGTTTTATCTGGCACAGTAAGGTTGCTCATATTAATTTGGCAGTTCAGTATGGGCCAATGTGGCAGGGGCTTATGGGTTTACCAGACTTGTGCTGTTATTACTGGGCTGTCCTGCTTGTGGGAATGGTTCATTCCTGATTCTGTTTGTTCGTGGACTCCACTCGAGAGGACTCAAGCTAAGGGCACTGAACGTTTTTGACGGTTCAGACACATATGTCAACTGTCAGAAGCATTCTACACAGTAGCCCTATTATCACACCCTCAGACACTCTTCCATATGCGGACCAAGTTTCGTCATCTCTCTGACCAGCGGTTTACACCAATTAAGTTATTGGCTAAGAAACCCAGGCTTTCCTACAGTTCCTTGTTTCCAGAAATGGGAAATTGGCAGTAACGCGGGTTACGGTTCTTTTGGCAGATGTGGAAGGGGTTTGAAATTGTCTAACAAATCTTAAATTGAAATTTAAGATTTGTTAGACAACAGTCACACTGATCAGAGGACACATTCTATAAATACGACATGCTTTACTGAAATAGATTGATTATGGGGGATCTCCATGAGCTCCATGCCCTCTAGAACACTTCTTAAGCGATGCTACCATATCTGGAAAGGCCAATTCTCAACATTTAAATTGCATCATTAATTCTGATAATCTTCCCAATAAGATGCTCTCTTTGACTGAAGTTGGAATGGGGATTTGTTCATTTCTTTGGAGAAGTCTGACTGGGATGGAATATGGTAGATAACTTCATCGCATTTACCTTTACCTTGTCTTTTAAACTAAATTTTTAAAGTTGGCATCACCTCTTTGCTGGAGGGGATGTGTGCTCTTAGGTACTTGCATGTTTGGTGAACATGTCCCTTGGTTTCCTGTTTTTGGGGAGAGGTAGAGCATGAGATTAAAATAATCTGTCATTGTAATTTTACTGTTACTCCAACATTAGGCCCTTTGGGCTTATGGAGAGATGTGGCCTTACAAATTAATAGTTCTGATAAAGCTCTGATTATACAGTGCTTGGTGGCAGCTAGACATATCATTGCTCTACTCTGGAAAACTACCCCTTCTCTCTTCTATTGGAAAAAACAGATGCTTGAAATTGCTATTCTTGAACGACTCATGCATCATCTCAGGGGGAAAACAGAGAAATATGATACTATTTAGGGGAAATTCTGACGACATTGAGGTAACTGTTGATGATCTTTCTGATTATCCGTTTGGAATACTATATTTTTTCTATTAAGATATCTATTATTTGTGTAAGATTTGTAAACATGTCTTATTAGTGTATTGTACTGTTGTCCGATATGTTTATGTATGGTATTTCGTGTTCTCTCTGATTTTTGTGTGCAAATAAAGTTTCAAAACAAATCCCCAAACTATCCCCAATTAGTGGCAATATGGAATTATTAAATCAACTGGAGACTTTGAAGAATGCTATGTGGAAGAAACATTAGCAATGTTTGGAATTTTCCTAAAGTTCTGATAGTGTCCACTGCCGAGATGTTTACGTGCTGAGGTTTTAAAAATTCCAAATGATGCCTCTTGCCTGATCTCCTCCAAAGAAGAGGCACACATGGAAAGGGAGAAGTCAAGCACTTTAAGAATCAACTGATAGCTTAAACCATTCTGAGGTTTTGGAGAAATCTGATCAAGATTTGGCAGTTTGTGCTACCTTGTTAACTTTATATTGGAACCAGATAGGGAACGGATCTTAAAAATGTATTTATGGTCATATAAATATTTTCTTTCTGAATATGCAAATTTGAGTTTTCCTAGCTGTTTCATGAATGACTAATGAAATATTTCCTTGATAGGGCCCATTTCCTTTTAAAATTTCCATGCCTGTGTCTTATGACTTATTAGGGCTCTCTCTGTTTTTATCACTTCAGATCAATTGGAAAACCTTTTGAGGTATAAGCCAGTCTAGATACGGTGAACCAGTATCTCGTACTCTCTTTTTGAGTGATTTATACGACTATAATTGAATTCCTGGTCTTTTTTCTCAGCTTTCTGTTTGCTTTTACATCTCTTGTTATTGTGAAAGTAACATTTTCTTTTCAGCTGATGGCTTGATGACAGCCCCTACTCCCCAATTTTGTGGATCTTATGGAACAGTAACTATGATGAAGGTGGTGGGGTCATATTATGATAACATTTTTTTGTTTCTCTGAGATTTCATAATCTGTCTCTACCTGTGCATCTGTTTCTGTTCAATATTTTATCTCCTGATATGTTTATCTGAAAAATTATAAAATAAACATTTTAGAAAAAAGTTTTACTTTTTTTTGGGGAGGGGGAGGGCTATGTTGTTTGTTTAAATATTTGTACCTAAGGTTTTTCTTGATTGCATCAAATCTCGTACCACATGACAAGCATTTGTCTTCTACCCAAAATTAATTTCGGGCAGGTTCTCTCTCTTTGGTATGTTGTGTCATTATCGTTATTTATCATTCTTCAGCTAACTGGCCTCCATGGCTCGTAGGCTTCCAACGCCATCACCGCCATTTATGAGGTGAAGTGGTAGAAAGTGAAGCAGCATGGTCCTCTAGATAAACATCAGGGTCTTCTCTCAAGTATTTCTTCTACCACGCACAACAGTCTGGTTCTCTTCTAGTCACGGGGCATGGACTGTGTGTTCCTTCACATCCCAGTGCATGAACAGCATCCTCCAGCTCTTGTTGCTGCAGGCCTGAGAGCTGCTGCTCTGTTTGCCCAGACAGTCCAAAGGGCAGGAACTGGGTTCACCAATGAGACGCAGGTCTCATAACAACACTGTTGGCTCCATGTTTGGTGAAAGCCTACATTATAAACAAACCCTAATGAATGTTAGATTGTGAACTTCCTTTGGGTTCTATAGAGAGGCAATGCCAGCTGTCATGGAGTTTACTTAATTAAAAAACTGTTTATACAAGGTTATTGCACTGGCACAGTCATGTACGAACCTGACAGTGCCAAAATCTGGTCACTGGCGGCGAGGCACTGGCAACTAGCACATTCTGCTACACTGCTCTTCTTACACAAAATATAAAAATAGTATTGCCAATTGATAATACACAGGTGAGACCAATTAATGCACAGAAAGCATCCCATGAATATCACTGGTTTCAATACACCTGCATTAGTCATACCTGAGTCACCACCTCTTACTTTGCCCCCACTGGCAAAATTTCTGATTCAACAAGTCTGGTGGTGCAACCATGCCAGCTGTGTGAAGGCTTCCCAAGAGGTTATCCCATGGGCAATATTCAGCCTAAAGAGCAGTGGATTCGGCAGATGTGTGAGACAGTAATGGAAACGGCTTGTTCCCTGGTGATTTAACCCTCTGAGTCACCTGACTGTGGGAATGTAAAGAGATGACACTTTCCAGCACTGGCTAAATTTCCCAGACTGAAATGGAGCACAGACAGAGGAAGGAGTCATTTTAGTGTTCTGAAAAGTAAGGCACCAATTGCATTGGCCCGGAAGAGTCACAGCTCTGCCAAGGCACCTCTTACTGGCAAAGGTTTATTCCATGTCCTTCAGCATAAGGCTCCCGTATATTGGTGCTCTGACAATGTACTTCTGTTCTGACCTTCAGCATTTCTGTTCCTACAGTCTCAACCCAACGCTGCTGAGTTATTGCACATCAATCCTGAGACACAGCACTTCTGTTAATACCCTTCAATTCAATAGTAATCCCCTGCTTTTGCATCCACAGCTCCTTGAGAGTACACTTCATACTCAACTGAAGCACTTGCTGTTACTTCAGTACTAAATCTTTGTATACAACTCTGCTAACATACCTCAGTCCTGACCTGCACTGAGACAGGCACATACGAGCCTATAAATGTACCTCAACCCTGACTTGAAGCAACTCTGGTTTCTTCAGCACAGAAATGCACACATATTTCTATGAAATACTTCATTTGTCCGAGGGCAAAAAAAAGCTCTGATTGTCCTCAATTGGCAAATTGCTGAGACAAGAGATGGACGTTCTATCCTTCAGCCATCAGGTAGCTCTGTTAAGGGGGAGCTGAGCAAACAGCAAGGATATGATAGTAAGCAGGACCCTAGACTTGCAAGTCCACCTATGACGACCAGCTTAGTTCTCAGGGTTGTTAAGGGGGTGCTGGGATTTCAGAAAAGCATCCTCAGCAATTTGAAGGCTAGAGGGCCACACTGAGAGAATCTGGAGGAAATCTGTAATGCCTCGGATCAGGAACCTTTGTTTGCCTTGGACTATGACTGCTGAACCTGGAAGCGAGTCCTGAAACTATAACCTGTTCGTGTTACTTAGAGGGTTGATTTAAAAGGCCATTTCCAATGTGGGTAAAAGCAGACACACAGGCCAACTATAGGCAATATCACAATTGGGGGAGGCATTCCTGGGGACAAGTTTGGAACTCTGTGCATACTTTTCCATTTTCAAAAGTATGCATGCAGTTTTTGAAGTTTAGTAGGGGCAAATGTGTGCAGGTACTTTTCCTTATGTAAGCTTCAAGTAAAAGTGTACTTGTACTTTGAAAATTAGTGCAAAGTCCATGGGCAAAAAGTATTCATGGATTTTGCACTTATGCAGTCCTGCTTGAAAATGGCCTCCCCCAGTGTGTAAGCAGGGTTTGTTTATGTGTCTCATTATATGGAATCCTGAATCTAAGCATGGCTAATACCTGCAGAGGCCCCAGCCTGACAATTTCCGACCTACAGCATCTTTCTGCTCCTCTAATACTGATTATTTTACTTAACATAGGAAAATAATTTCAAAACAGATCATAAGATCTGTTTACTAATGGTTAAGTGGCAACAATTACAAAGAGAAGATGGAAACCCCCCCCCCCCCACACACATCACCAAAATAACATAAAACACAAATCCTCCAGAAGTATGTTAATAAATTACCATGCACTTTACTTTTTTATTGAAAAAAATCTTTAAACACAACTCATTTCAAGCACTGATATTTATGAAGGTCAGGATGCTTTTAGATGTGACAAAATCCTCATATATCAACTCAATTATTAGGGCGTTCAAAAATGTAATGTATTTTAAATAGAGCTATATTATTCTGAATTTTGGGGGCAATTTGCCAGGGTAAATGCTTTTGAAAACTGTCTAATTGGGGCCTTTGTAATCAACTTTAGTGAGCACATGAAGGCCATGCTATGCAGTGAGACTTTAATATGCATATTAAGATGCTCATCCATGACATTAAAAAGGTACCGTGACTTCGCAGGAAAATAGGGCTGTGACACATGGAAATTAGGCATTAATAGACCCATGGGAAATAACATAGTATGCTGTCCAATCTCGCCATTTTCCCATGGCTCAAAAAAGGGTAAAAATTCAACACCTATCTCAGATCAGTCATTAGATGTTATACCTGCTATTAATCTGATGTGATATTAAACATTGCTGTGTACTATTAGCCGGGTGGGAGCGCTGGGTGAATGAAGAAGAGTTCGGGCTGAAGAACCAGGAGGGTTTCGATGACATTTATTTATTTAAGATTTTCATATGCCGACATTCGTGGGAAACATCATGCCGGCTTACATCAAACAATGATAACAGCAAACGAAAAAGTTACATAGAACAGGGCAGGGGCCTCGGGGAAGCTTGGAAAAGATAGGCTTTACAAAGGGATAAAATACATACAGCATTAACAATAACGAGTTAACCACAAATGCAATGTTAATGGGATATGAGAGTTAAATGGAGCATGGCAGGTGACTCTGTAAGGTTACACAGGGCAGGGGACTCAGGGAAGCTCGGAAAAGATAGGCTTTACAAAGGGATAAAATATATACAGACATGAAGAAGGACTGGGCAAACTGGTAATTTCCTTGATGTGTTCATGTTTTAAAATACACTGACTTAATTTTTGTGCATAAAATGTATGTGCACATTTTTAATATAGAAAAAGAATGTGCGTTCAATGCATTGATTTACATTCTTTCAATGCAGTATATGTACTGGCACATAAGCCTACATACGTGCATATGCAGCAGGGTAGAGATAAGTGCATTTTATAAACCGCACGGATATCATATCTGCAGGCTATAAAATACTAACATAGTTCTGCTTGCGGCCACATACATGTGTATATGCCGCCAAATGCATTTGTTTGAAAGTTATCTTCCTAATTCACAAGCCACAAAAAAATATTAATGTAGCTCCCTCCCAGCCCTGTCAAATTTTCAAAAGGGCAGGAGTATGTGCGCACTGTCGCATGCTTGTGGAAATCTATGTATGGAGAAAAAGGAGTTCTGGGCGGGGTTTGGAAGTAGATGCTCATTTACGATATGTTATAATCGGGGAAGAGAGAGCGATGAGATCAGAGAGGGGGCTGGCTAGACAGCTTTTTTTGGGGAGGGGAGAAGGGATGTTATTAAAGTTGGCAATCCTACTGGGAATATCAACATCTAAACTGGGTCACAAAGATATGAACCCAGAGAATAATAGCCTGTAACCTGCTAGAATCCCTGAGCAGCACAAGTAGATGAATATCTGGACATCAGTGGCATCTTCTACTCATGCTGCAAAAAAAAAAAAAAAATTGTACATCTCAGAGGGTCTTCTCCATCTGCGGAGATGTGCCCAGGCATAATATAAGAACCACTGCGTCAAGTAAGCCTGGTGCCTTTTCTTTGTAACCAGTTTTAGTACATTCTGTTGCTGTGCACATGAAGGAAATCCATGTAAAAAAAACACTTGGTGGTGTAAAAGAAAAAGATAAATGGCTCTGTAACAGGTGGGAGAAAATACATTTGATATGATGATTTTTTTCACATCTTAAAATAAATATATTTATGGTGAATATAAACAAGAAAAAACAATCAAGAAATGTTGTTGATCCCTGAACAAATAGAAGTCAGTTCATACCCTGCTTGCCTGGAGAAACTGAGCCATCATTATAAACATAGAATGAGTCTGTCTTGTTCTATATCAGATGCCTGGCAAAAGGGTTTTATTTAAAAGCTGTTCTTGTATTTCCATGTCCAAGTATTTGCATAAAACCAGTCATCCTGGGACACTGTTAAGCAGATGGAGAGGTTCACATGCAAATTTCATATTTCCAATGTTTATTTGCTTCCCCTGTGAATAAAGATTCTAGTTACTGTACACACAGTTAACAAATTTACATCCTGCTAATAACACACCCACAGAGCTGAACAGGTTTTCATTATCTGGGCGATCTCCTTGCCTGGTCCACTGGTGTCACAAAGCCATTAAATGTAAACCTTAGATAACCTGTCAGGCAGAGAAGTAGGCTTTATCATTCATTAAAATGTTTGTTTGGATCACAGGCTGAGCTCACACAGCTACATTCTGGTCTCTGGTACCACCACATAGAAACCGGGATTACTCCTGGAGAATTCTGCATTGCAGAGAATTACCCTCCTGTGCAGAATTCTGAATTTGCCCCACAGAATTGAGTGCAGGGACAGCATGCAGGTGAAATGGCAGTGGAGGCCTGTAAGGTAAATGCCAGTGACCCTAAACAAGGATGTGCAGCACTGAACTTGAGGCCTGCAGCTATGCACACAGACTGAACCAAAATGTGCAGGCCAACCAACACAAGGAGTCTTCAGCCACGTGATGATCCTGGCAACTTCATATGAGACCGTGATTCACACAGAGGAGAATAAACTGTGATTGTTCTTCCATATCAGACTTCAGCACCTCACAATGTGAGAGGAGAACCTTGGACAAGAACTGTGCACATGTCCTTGGCGAACACTTTGTATCCAGCCATGAGAAAAGCTATGAATGGGTATTATTACACACAAGTCCGTTGATGAACTTCATTAACCCACAATAATAATATTCATATGCATTTGGACCCACATGACATCAGTTGTATTCTATCAATCTTGTGTCTATAGAAGGTGGTAACATCCGATCAAGATCAATGTTGGATTCTATAGAAATGAATATACAATGAGGTTCCAAACAGAGAAGACACTCTGAATTATCCCAAAGAATTTTGCTTCCAGCACTTTGATTGTGGCAGTACATTAGAACTATAAGGCTAAGTTTCATGCTTAGCAACCTGCTCCTAGCAGAGAAGCAGGAATTTTGCTAATTATCTCTTGAAAGAACTACAGCTAAGAACTTCTTTATCCCAATCCTGCCAATATGTCTTATGGAGACATCTGAGAGACTTTTGGGATCTAATTGTCATCCGCCACATGGGTTTGCTGGATTCGTCCCGTGGTATTGAGAGAGATTTTGGACTGCTGCAGGAGTTTGACCTGCAAGGTTAAAGGTGAGATAAAACTGGCTTAATTACCTTTCAGTTGGGTTAATAAGTGCAAAGTTGGGCTTGGAGATAACGCACAAGTTCTGTTTATCTTTCATAACAGTGCCTTGCACTATGAAACTGTAATAAATTAAAACTGAAAAGAAATATCTGTACCATATTAAACCTTGTATACTTATGCTGATATAATAAAACTGATTGATTACAGCCTGTCCCGCGCCTCCCTCCCACCTGAGTTGCAAAGGCCCTAAGGGGCCAAACTAGCCCCTCCCCCCCCCACCAAAATAGGCCTTTTAATGTAAAAAACATTTTTGGTGCCGAGTGTCCCCCCCTCCTGCTTCTACTTCCCTTTATACTTCAACAATTTAAATTTTGCAGTGTCTAGATTCGCCCCTCCCAACTCTTTCCCTTCTCCCTCCCTGCCCCATACCTTTAGTTCAAGTTGGTCTCCAGTATCACGGTAGCCTCCTACCACAATCTGGGACCAGCAATTCTGGGGATGCCTCTGCCTTTGCTATTTATATGCCCAGAATGCCCTTAACTTAACCGGCTAAAATTAAGCCAGCTAACTTATTAGCTGGATAAGTGCACAAATAGAGCCAGATTTTAAAAGGGTTTATGCGCGCCGGGCCTATTTTAAAAAGGCCCGGCGATGTGTGTAAAGCCCCGGGACGCATGTAAGTCCCGAGGCGGGGTGGGGTCATGCTCCCGGCACAGAGGCCATATTTGCAGTTGGCCGGCTGAAGTAAGTTTGGAGATTAAAAAAAAGCAAAGGAAAAGGTAGGGGGGAAAGGGCGGGGGAGGGAAGGGAAGGGAAGTTCCCTCTGAGGCTGCTCCGATTTTGGAGGAAGGCAGCACGGCTTGGCGTGCGGAAGGTGCACAATTGTGCACTCCCTTGCGTGCACTGACCTCCGATTTTATGACATGCACACGCCGGCACACGTATGTTATAAAATTGGGCGTATATGCGCGTGTGCCGGGTAGCGCACGCACATGTACACCGTGTGCGCTTCTTTTAAAATCTACCCCATATTCTTTTAGCTAGCTAACATCTGAACTATCCGGCTAAATGCTTCTGAATATTGACCTCAAGGTGATTATAACCAAAACTCCAAAAATTGTTTTGTATATATATTATTAGTGGGCCAGATTTTATAAATTGCGTGCGGGCGTAGATTTGTTCGCACAACCCGGCGCGAACAAATCTACGCCCGATTTTATAACATGCGTGTGCAAGATAGGCTCGGCGCGCGCAGGGGGACGCAGGGGGAGGTTTTCAGGGGTTGCGCGCGTATCTTACGCGCGCAACCCTTTGAAAATCTACCCCAATGTGTGTAGCTCTACCACAAATACTAATTCCAAACAAACTTTACTCAATGCGAAAAGAATAAAAAAAAAAAAAAAAAAAGGAGTGGAAAACAGTAAGTTAATATCAAATCTGCTATATAGCAGGATTTTAAACACCTTTACAGTTAACCCTTTATCCAATATTTACATACAGTTAAAAACACTCCAAAAAAATCAATCTTCAAAATTTCCAAAAATTGCACATAAAAGTATTCCAGTTCAATATTAGCTGTAAATTCATTTAACCAATCCAATCCACTCAAGTGCAAAAAGACCAACCCCCTACAAGGGGCCCTTGTTTCACCACTCACGTGGCTTCATCAGAGGGATTGTTCATATGTTTGTCTTGCACATTATTGTACTAGGTAGGTCAGTAACTGATCGAGGATCCCAAACAATTGTTCAAAGTTCATTTCCAATAGTCTCACCAAACTCCATTCACAGCTAGGTTGGTTAAATTTACTTCTAGATAATAATGAATTTTTGCACTATTTGTGGAAATTTTGAAGAATGATTGTTTGGAATGTTTTTTTATGGTATATCTTTTTTTAAAATTCTTTCTGCATTGAGTTAAGTATGTTTAGAATTAATATTTGTGGTGAAACTACACAATAATAAATATACAAAAACATTTTGGGTGTTTTGATTATAATCACTATTTTATTGTGTGATTCATTTGGTTGGTGGTTTGCTTTTCCTTCATTTTTTATTTGCCATAAACTACCTTTGTCGGGGGGGGGGGGGGGGGGGGGGGGGCGGGAGGAATGTGATGCATCTGGAATAAATGGCTGCATCTCGATCAGCTCCTGCTCCCACTCAGCTTTATTATTGACTATGTCACAGAATATTAGGCTGCTTATTTCAGAAATGGCTGATAAAGGTACCAAGAAATTGCTCCCTTTGTTTTGGGTCAAGCAGGCAGCCTGCCTGAAGAGATCTAGCAGAAAACCTACCATGGAGAAAGCTTCTGCTCAGGAAGACATGGCATCAGAGGACGAGCCCCAGGCTAAGGGAGCATTGCCTAGCAAAATGATCAAAGCCATGAAGTTGGTGATGGATTAACCTGGAGGCCAAGTTGGAGTCTGTGATCAAACGAGTCAGCCAGCTGGTTTCGACTGTGGGTGAGACTAATGCTCGCTCGGTTGGATAATATGGTACGCATGTGGAAGATTTGGAGCTCACCCTGACTGAAGCCCGGCACTGTCTAGATGTTCTGGAGTGAGCACAGAAAAAAACAGCAGAGAGGGTTAACAATGTTGAGAATCGTGGCCGCTGGAATAATTTGCTTATAGTGGGCCTTGAATAGAGAGTAGAGGGAGCAGATTTGGTGGGATTCCTAGCTCGTTGGATCCCTGAAATTCTTGGCATAGAGTGTAAGAATGGGAGGATGAAGATCGACTGTGCACACAGAGTGGTGGTGCAAGCCCTGATGGCAGGCGATCACCCATGCACTTTTATTTTCCAACTCCACCATTAAAGGAATAAGGTCCACATCAACAATACCAGTCAAAAGAAGGGAAATATAACACACCAGGGCCCAAGAGTGGTGATCTTTCAGGACTTTCCTATAGACATAGCCAAGAAATATCAGGGTTTTGTAGAAGTCAAGAAAGAGCTACAGAGAAAAGGAATCACTTATGCTCTCCTTTACCCAGCGATGCTGCGGGGGCTACACAGTGGGCCTGTAAGTATTTATAACAATGCAAAGGCCATATCGGTATTTCTGCAGTGGTTTAGAGAAGCAGTTGAGGGACAAAAGTAGCCCTGGCACCCACCGCAGATATTCTTTTTTACCTATGTGTGTGTGCGTGTGTGGTGGTGGTGGTGGTGGTGTCACATGATTGTGCTTTAGAGACTATGGGGTACAGCATGGTTTTTTCACATTGGGGAGCTAGTGGGAGGGTCGAGACTGCGGGGGTGAGGGTGGGGAATAGGTTTGTATGAGAGAGACTGGGAAGGGTTACAGGAAAAGTTGTAGTTTTTCCTTGTCTCTGTGCTGGTGCAGATATTCACAGGTCTTCAGGACCACCAGGGCAGTGCACATGGAGACCCGGAATGCTCAAGGTGTGCGGTGGCAGGAACCCGACTGATGGTGCTGGAGTTGCAGAAAGTGTGCATGGGTACCCGACAGAGTGGGCCTGCGTCATCAGGGATAGTTTCTCAGGCCATTGGCTCATTTGTACCGGATCTTACCGTCAACCGGAAGGAAAATGGCATACTTCAGAATGACTGAAAGGCATTGTCTGATCATTGATTGTAGGATGCTCTGGGACCTGGGGGACTTGTGGGTGAGAATGGGTTGCAGTGATGGGAATAGGGAGGAGATGGGGAGGCAGAGGGTGGTTGGGAGTTTGGGGGGTGCAGGGGATTTTGAATACTTTCTACTACAGCACATTTCAAAGTGTTCCTCTTTAACACAGATGGCATCATTCTGCAGGGGCAAAGTTAGCACCAGGCACTCAGGGTCTATGCCCCGAGTCCAAACATCAATGCCCCAAGTCTCAGCCGTGGCTTCCACTAAGGAAGAGACTGCCGAGTCATTGAGGCATGCATGGAGAAAGGAAGAGGCTGAAGTAAAGTCAGCGACGCCCGTGCCGAGAAAGGAGGAGCTGTAGCTGTGTCAACAGCGCCCAAGCCAGGAAAGAAGGAGACTGCAGGTTTGTTGGCCGCCCCACACTGGGAAAGGAGGAAAGTGCTGTGTCTGCTGGGCCTGCATGGACCCCAAGGAGGCTGCTGTTGTATCAGCAGGGCCGCAGGGCTGAAGAAAGAAGGATGCTGCCTGCACTCAGAATGCTCTGGTGAGAAAGAGAGAAGATGTGTGTGTGAAAGAGAGAGACAGAGTATGTGTGTCAGACATACAAAGAGTATATGTGTGTGTTTGTGTGCATATATATGTGAGAGAGAGAGAGAGACATGCCCAAGGAGGAGAGTGCTGTTGCTTGTATGTTCCAGTGATAGAGAGCATGTGAAAGAGTGTGTGTGTGTATGAGACAGAGAGTATTAGTGCCTATATGCATGCATCACCCTAGATAGGACTTTAAACAGTGCTTGGGAGGAGCAGGCTATTGTTGTACATGTGGGCACCAACAACACAGGAAAATATGGGAGGGAGGTTCTGGAAGCCAAATTTAGGATTTTAGATAGAAAGCTGAAATCCAGAACCTCCAGGGTGGCATTCTCTGAAATGCTCCCTGTTCAACATGCTGGTCCCCAGAGGCAGGCAGAACTCCAGAGTCTCAATGCATGGATGCGACAATGGTGCAGGGAAGAGGGATTCAGTTTAGTAAGGACCTGGGGAACCTTTTGGGGAAGGGGAAGTCTTTTCTGAAAGGACGGGCTCCACCTTTACCAGGCTGGAACCAGGCTGCTGGCGCCAACTTTTAAAACGGAAATGGAACAGCTTTTAAACTAGAACAAGGGGAAAGCCAAAAGTCGCTCAGCAGCACATGGCTGGAGGGAGGTATCTCCAGATGATACTAATGAAAATGGAGAGTTAGGGCATCCCAACAAAGAAGTTCCAATAAAAGCAAAAATAGTCCATGTGTATATAAGTAAAGAATCACCTGAGCTAAAAGATTCCCAATTACCCCATCAACTGAAATGCAGGTTGTTAATACAAACAAAAAACACTCTTTGAAATGTCTGTATGCCAATGCCAGAAGTCTAAGAAGAGATAGGAGAATTAGAGTGTACAGCAGTGAATGTTGAGATAGACATAATTGGTATCTCAGAGACTTTGTGAAAGGATAATAACCAATAGGAAGTGCTATACCAGACTGCAAATTAGATCGCAATGATAAGGAGGATTAACTTGGTGGAGAGGTGGCACTTTATGTCCAGGATGGAATAGAATCCAACAGGATAAAGATCCTGCAAGAGATTAAGTGAAAGGTAGAATCTTAATGGGTAGAAATCCCATGTGTGTTGGGGAAGAGTATAGTGATAGGAGTATATTACCGACTATCTGGCCAAAATGATAAGACAGAGAATGAAATGCTAAGAGAAATTAGGAAATATAATCAATTTGGCAATGAAGTAATAATTACCCTAATACAGGGTAAATGTAATATCAGGAAATGCTAGAGAGATAATGTTCCTGGATGGAATAAATGATTGCTCATGGAGCAATTGGTTCAGGAACCAACGAGAGGGAGCTAATTTAGATCTAATTCTTAGTGGAATGCAGGACGTGGTATGAGAGGTAATAGTGGTGGAGCCACTTGGCAATAGTGATCATAACCTGATCAAATTTGAATTAATGACTGGAAGGGGGACAATAAGTAAATCTACAGCTCTAGTGCTAAAATTTCAAACGGGAAAGTTTGATAAAATGAGGAAAATAATTAGAAGAAAACTGAAAGGTGCAACTACAAAGGTTAAGAATATACAACAGCTATGGATATTGTTTAAAAATACCATTTTAGAAGCTCAGTCCAGATGTATTCTAAGCATTAAGAAAAGTGGAAGGAAGGCCAAACGACAGCTGGCATGGTGAAAGAGGATTTTTTAGCCAAAAGAACTTCCTTCAAAAATTGTAAGAAGGCCATCACAGAAGACTAAATAAATTCTTTGCTTTGGTGTTTACAAATGGGAATGTTGGGAAGATACTTATTCCAAAGAAAGCTTTCAAGAGTTATGATTCAGATGAACTGAACCAAATCACGGTAAACCTGGAAGATATAGTAGGCCAGATTGACAAACTGAAGAGTAGCAAATCACCTGGACCAGATGGCATATACCCCAGGGTTCTGATATATTATTAGCAATTTGTGACCTATCATTAAAATCGTCCATTGTACATGAAGACTTGAGGGTGGCCAATGAAACCTCAATATTTAAAAAGGGCTCCAGTGGTGATCTGGGAAAGCCTGACCTCTGTGCTGGGAAAAATAATGAAAACTATTCTAAAGAACATATAGATAGACATGGTTTAATGGGACATTGTCAGCATGGACTTACCCAAGGGAAGTCACAAATCTGTGACTTTTTTGAAGGGGTTAATAAACGTATGACTAAAGGTGAGCTGGTGGTTGGATTTTCAGAAGGCATTTGACAAAGATCTTCATGAGAGGCTTCTATGAAAATTTAAGTGTCATGGGATAGAGGCAATGTATTTTTGTGGATTGCAAACCAGTTAAAAGACAGGAAACAGAAAGTAGACTTGCTAGAGACATAAAATTCCTGGATGTAATAAATGACTGCTTCATGGAGCAATTGGTTCTGGAACCTACAAGAGAGGGAGCTATTTTAGATTTAATTCTTAGTGGAACGCAAGATTTGGTGAAAGAAGTAACGGTGGTGGGGCCACTTGGCAACAGTGATCATAACATGATCAAATTTAAACTAATAACTGGAAGGGGGACAATAAGTAAATCTGCAGCTCTAACACTAAATTTTAAAAAGGGAAACTTTGATAAAATGAGGAAAATAGTTAGAAAAAAACTGAAAGGTGCAGCTGCAAAGGTTAAAAGTGTTCAACAGGCTTGGACATTGTTTAAAAATACAATCCTAGAGGCAGTCCATATGTATTCCGCGCATTAAGAAAGGTGGAAGGAAGGCAAAACGATTACCGTCATGGTTAAAAGGTGAGGCGAAAGAGGCTATTTTAGCCAAAAAAACATCCTTCAAAAATTGGAAGAAGGATCCATCTGAAGAAAATAGGATAAAACATAAGCATTGTCAAGGTAAGTGTAAAACATTGATAAGACAGGCGAAGAGAGAATTTGAAATGAAGTTGGCCATAGAGGCAAAAACTCATAATAAAAACTTTTTTAAATATATCCAAAGCAAGAAACCTGTGAGGGAGTCGGTTGGACCATTAGATGACAGAGGGGTTAAAGGGGCTCTTAGGGAAGATAAGGCCATTGCAGAAAGACTAAATGAATTCTTTGCCTCCGTGTTTACTAATGAGGATGTTGGGGAGATACCAGTTCCGGAGATGGTTTTCAGGGGTGATGAGTCAGATGAACTGAACGAAATCACTGTGAACCTGGAAGATGTAGTAGGCCAGATTGACAAACTAAAGAGTAGCAAATCACCTGGACCGGATGGTATGCATCCTAGGGTTCTGAAGGAACTAAAAAATGAAATTTCTGATCAATTAGTTAAAATTTGTAACCTATCATTAAAATCATCCATTGTACCTGAAGACTGGAGGGTGGCCAATGTAACCCCAATATTTAAAAAAGGCTCCAGGGGCGATCCGGGTAATTATAGACCAGTGAGCCTGACTTCAGTGCCGGGAAAAATAGTGGAAACTATTCTCAAGATCAAAATTGTAGAGCATATAGAAAGACATGGTTTAATGGAACACAGTCAACATGGATTTACCCAAGGGAAGTCTTCCCTAACAAATCTGCTTCATTTTTTTGAAGGGGTTAATAAACATGTGGATAAAGGTGAACCGGTAGATGTAGTGTATTTGGATTTTCAGAAGGCGTTTGACAAAGTCCCTCATGAGAGGCTTCTACGAAAACTAAAAAGTCATGGGATAGGAGGCGATGTCCTTTCGTGGATTACAAACTGGTTAAAAGACAGGAAACAGAGAGTAGGATTAAATGGTCAATATTCTCAGTGGAAAAGGGTAAACAGTGGAGTACCTCAGGAATCTGTATTGGGACCGGTGCTTTTCAATATATATATAAATGATCTGGAAAGGAATACGACGAGTGAGGTTATCAAATTTGCGGATGATACAAAATTATTCAGAGTAGTTAAATCACAGGCAGACTGTGATACATTACAGGAGGACCTTGCAAGACTGGAAGATTGGGCATCCAAATGGCAGATGAAATTTAATGTGAACAAGTGCAAGGTGATGCACATAGGGAAAAATAACCCTTGCTGTAGTTACACGATGTTAGGTTCCATGTTAGAAGCTACCACCCAGGAAAAAGATCTAGGCATCATAGTGGATAATACTTTAAAATCGTCGGCTCAGTGTGCTGCAGCAGTCAAAAAAGCAAATAGAATATTAGGAATTATTAGGAAGGGAATGGTTAATAGAACGGAAAATGTCATAATGCCTCTGTATCGCTCCATGGTGAGACCGCACCTTGAATACTGTGTACAATTCTGGTCGCCGCATCTCAAAAAAGATATAGTTGCGATGGAGAAGGAACAGAGAAGGGCAACCAAAATGATAAAGGGGATGGAACAGCTCCCCTATGAGGAAAGGCTGAAGAGGTTAGGGCTGTTCAGCTTGGAGAAGAGACGGCTGAGGGGGGATATCATAGAGGTCTTTAAGATCATGAGAGGTCTTGAATGAGTAGATGTGAATCGGTTATTTACACTTTCGAATAATAGAAGGACTAGGGGGCATTCCATGAAGTTAGCAAGTAACACATTTAAGACTAATCGGAGAAAATTCTTTTTCACTCAACGCACAATAAAGCTCTGGAATTTGTTGCCAGAGAAGGTAGTTAGTGCAGTTAGTGTAGCTGGGTTTAAAAAAGGTTTGGATAAGTTCTTGGAGGAGAAGTCCATTAATGGCTATTAATCAATTATACTTAGGGAATAGCCACTGCTATTAACTGCATCAGTAGCATGGGTTCTTCTTAGTGTTTGGGTAATTGCCAGGTTCTTGTGGCCTGGTTTTTGGCCTCTGTTGGAAACAGGATGCTGGGCTTGATGGACCCTTGGTCTGTCCCAGCATGGCAATTTCTTATGTTCTTATGTTCTTATGATTAAATGATCAATTTTCTAAGTTGAGAAAGGTAAACAGTGGAGTACCTCTGGGATCTGTATTTGGACTAGTGCTTTTTAATATATTTATAAATGATCTGGAAAGTGGAACAGTGAGTGAGGTGATCAAATTTGTAGATGTTACAAAATTATTTATAGTTAAATCACAAGCGGATTGTGATAAACTGCAGGAGAACCTTGCAAGGCTGGAGACTGGGCAACCAAATGACAGATGAAATTTAATGTACACAAGTGCAAGGGAATGTAGACAAGTGCATAGGGAAAAATAACTCATACTGTAGTTGGCAATGTTAGATTTCATATTAGGAGATACCACTCAGGAAAAAGATCTATGTATCATAGTGGGCAATACATTGAAATAGTAATATCAGTATGCTGCGGTGGTCAAAAAAAGCAAAAGTTAGGAATTATTACCAAGGGAATGGTGAATAAAATGGAGAATGTTATAATGCTTCTGTATTGCTCCATAGTGAGGCCACACCTTGAATACTGTCTGCAATTATAGTTGCTGCATCTCAAAAAAGATACAGTTGCACTGGAGAAGGTACAAAGAAGGGCGACCAAAATGATAATGGTTTCCTTATGAGAAAAGGCTAGAGAGGTTAGGGCTGTTCAGCTTGGAGAAGAGACAGCAGAGGGGGAATATGATAGTGGTTTATAAAATCATGAAAGAACCAGAATGGGTAAATGTGAATTGGTTATTTACTCTTTTAGATAATACAGTAATGAAGGGCACTCCAGGAAGTTAGCAAATAGAACATTTAATACAAATCAGAGAGAATTCTTTTTCACAACACACATAGTGTAGCTGGTTTTAAAAAGGTTTTGCACAAGTTCCTGGAGAAGTCCATATACTGCTATTAAGCAAGTTGACCTAGGGAATAGCCACTGCTTAATACTGGCATTAGTAGCATGGGATCTGTTTAATGTTTGGGTACTTGCCAGGTACTTGTATCCTGGATTGGCCACTATTGGAAACAGGAAAACATTTTTATTCTGCGTTCTTGCCTTTAAGGCCAACTTCTTTTCAAATTCTTTCTTAGCCTGTCTTATTGTTTTACATTTAACTTGCCAATGTAAGATTTACTATACTGTAATTATAATTCACTTTTTTCAAAGGATTCATTGCCAATTTGCTTTCAGCATCAAATTAAAGAGCATAATTTTTTAATTTCTACAATACTGTAACCCAAAGGCTGAATGTAAGTGGCTGTGTACTGTGCTATGTTGTGCTGTGTCTGGGTCCCTAAGCCACATTTGAATGCATCTTAAGAAGAGATTAGTGAAGGGTATTGATGACTGATTCACTCATATTTCCATAACACTGGGAAAAAAAAGCAATGAACCCATAATACAGATGTGCATACACAATAAACTGAATCCATGCATCTATGTAGATTATGCTCCATCATTTTTATAGTGTTTCAAATAGATCCAGGAGTGCATCGCTCATGGATGGCTGTGATCCATTGCCAGATTGTCCACTGCCACTGTCCTGGGGACGCTAGAAAAGAAGGAACAGAGAAACAAGCGAGGGAAGGCAGGTTCAGGGGCAGTGGTGGCACATTTATGCAGAATCATGGAAATGAGGGGAGGGTTAGGTATCTTTCCCCTCTCCCTGGTCCTCAAGTGTCAAGTTTTGTTTTGCGGAAAAGTTGGCAACCCTTGCGGGGAGGGGGAGAGTAGGGGAGAAGGAAAGGGCTCGAGCCCCCTGACTTTGTATCTTTGAACTACTGAGCAATATCTCTTGCCATTCTGAGAGCACAAATAGTGAGTGTCTGCAGATTCACCCTTTATAATCAAAGCAATGAAGCAGAAGAGGAGAAAATGCCAGTGGTGAGTGATGGGCAGGAAGATCTGGGGGAAGGGGAAGGAGGTGGGGGATAAAAAAATCTGGTTGTAGTCATCTGTTGAGTGGGAGCCCTGCAATGTGTGTTTGCACCAGCAGGAAGCAGGGAGTATGCAGAAGAGGAAATGAATAGGTTCTGGGAGAAGCAGCCAGATACAGCTCCTCCAGTTTCAAGCCTGAGAGTCAGTGTTTACTAGCCGTCTTCCGCTCTTCTGTGTGACCTAGGACATTAACCGCCTCTCTGGTAGGAAACCTGCAGTCAGACCTGATAAAAGGGGATCCAAGACAGGACATTGCTTCCGCATTAATCCCTTGTGTGCTAGATACCTATTATAAATTAAAAAAAAAAAAAGTGCTGCTACCAAATCCACTCACAGCTGCATGAACTCCCTTTGTGCTGCACCGTCCCATGTCTGTTGTGCTTGATTCTGCTGAAAAGCACATGAAGTTTCTATCCCCCTGCCCCCCTCCATGTGCTGCACAAGATTCTGTGCAGGGCTGCCTTAAACCTTGTGAGGCACCTGATTTCACTCATAGCTACACCTTGTTGCTAGATGTCAAGTGTTGATGTCAGAAGGCCTGTACACAGAAAGGCAGAAGATGGCAGGGCTCGTACATTGGAAACCTTGGAAGCATTATAAGGTTACTATACCAGAAAAACCATTAGGATCTGGACCCTGAGAGAACTGCAGAGAATGAAGAAGCTGTGATCACCTGGGGCAGTCCAATTCTAACCATGGGTGCAGGGGTATGGTCCTTATTGCAGAGCTGTACACCTGCATCACCAGCTTGAATAAAAATGGTGTGCTCTGCATCACCAACATGAGCATGTCAGGACCTGACAGCCACGCAGAGTTAAAAAATCACCAACACTTCAAAACTGCTTCAAATCTACCTGTGTAAAAATAAACAGTTGCACTAGGTACTGCTTTTCCTCATGGCTTTGTTATTTTATGTTTGGGGATTTAGGTGTAGAGAGTTAAGTTGTTTCACTGGCTGTGAGTCTACACCTCTGACAGGACCACTAGCTGCTAACTTGCTCAGATGTTCTGCATTCTTCCAACTTTTAAGTTGGAAGAATGCAGAACATCAGGGGAGTGAGGCCGAATTCCCCCTAAAAAGGAAGGGAGTTGAAAAGTTATAGCTACTAATTCAAGGACTGATTTCCTTTTCTTCCTTCTGCAAATTACTGTCATTAGAGAAAAAGTAGTCTAACAACCTGTAGCACCTTCTCCTTTTAAGTTTCTCCTTTCAGTTTCAAATCCCCCTGCCTCCTTTTCTTTAATGTCAGTGCATAACTGCAGCAAAGCTTTCCTGCCTCCCACAGGAATTTATTTATTTATTTAGAAACTTTTATATACCGACAACCGTTTGCACATTGTATCGGTTCACAGATAACTAAAAACTTTAGGCATTGCCTTTACATGGAACAGTAAACTATGAACTAGGGAACAGCAAACATCTGTAACAGGAATAGAGCTTAAGAGAGATAGTGCAGCTTTCTTTTCTCCTGCTGAACTCTGGAAGAGGAAGCCTCAGGGGTAGATCCAGCTGCAGAGAGGGTGAGAGCTATAGAGAGCAGGGAGAAGGCAGACAGAACTACAGATGAGCTCAAAGAAGAGAGACAGCTACAGACTGGAGCTGGGAGAAGGGAAGCTATAAACTAATGGTAGAGGGATGTCTACCAGAGACATCTACAATGGTCTGAGGGAAAGAAGACAGACAGCTAAGGATTGGTGCTGGGAGAAGTGAAGAGACAGCTACAGATTAGGGGTGGGAGATGGTAAGAGACAGGCAGATGACAGATAAAGAAAAAAAAATATATATATTTAATTTCATTATGTGACTTTAGAGAAAGTTTTGGTTTACTGTATTTGTATTTTTAAATAGTTTTTAATATTTTACACCTGATACATGGTAGCACTTTACTTTGGTTCGTTCTATGCCCTACAGTATTTACCAAATGCTGTTTTATGCTTTTTGTTATTTTTGGACTGGATGGAGGTGTTGTGTACACTGTAACTTCGCCTTTCTACATAACCCTGCTCAATTTCCTGAAGTTCACATTCCAAACTTGGGTTGTCTGTAACAAGGCTACCTGGACTCCCCCAATCTCCCCAGCACCCAAGCATCCTCTTTCCTGCCGACAGAAGAATTGCTTATTTCCGTGGACCCCCAGGGCTCCGCAAGACCACACCAGAAGGTCCTTCAGAAGGGATGTCAGAAAGTTTAGCTAGGAAAAAAATGAGCAGGTTGGGGTTGCCTGTGATTAGCTGAGCTGCTGCCACAGGCCAGGAGTCTGGGAACGGGGCCTATTATGGCCCTGAAAACTTTACCTCACATTACTGCAGACCAGAAGGAGGAAGGATAAAGCAGGCCTATTCACTCCCATTGGAAGCCTCAAACCGCACTGCTACATGTTTAGCAGAGGTGTGGAAGAGACAGATCGATTACAGCCCTTGAGAATCATAAGAACATGGGGAAGAAAGGAGCCGACTGCAGCTTTCAGAACCAATGCAGCCCATCCAGGAAAACAGGAAACCTGGGTTATCACAGTGATGAGAGAGAGCGGAGAGAAGAAGAAGAGGACCCTCCAGGAATCATGCTGGACAGAGGTAGAAACAGGACATACATTTGTAAACAAAAAAGAAATGGAACTGTGGACCGGGTAATATTGGGGGGGGGGGGAGAGCAAGGAGGATCAAGAGATGGATATGAACTCTCACCTCTCTCTCCTAAACATAAACACTCTCACACACACACACACACACACATGTGAATGCACTTTTCACAGATATAGATAAGAACTGCACTCTTTGTCCTCCTTATCCCAGTGATCCCTTCATACCCAGCCCACACCGGTGCTCCACCCTCAGCCATTCTTCACTTACCAGTGTTCAGTAAGCAATGGTGGTTGAAGTACAAAGGGGGTTGAACACTCTTGGGGGCTGCAGATGATCACTGAGATAAGGAGGAAGGAAGGTAGAGAGAATGGGACCCTTTCTCTCCTCCCTTCTGTCCTGGTTCCATCACAAGCCCTCATACCCACCTCCATGATTCCTCCAATGGGTCTAGAACCCCCAAGTCTCAGCCCCAATCCCTGGTGGTTCTTGAACTACTTTCTCTGATGCTCACTAATTCCCCCTTTCTGCAAAATTATCTCCTCCATCAACTCTCCTCCTTTTCTTCTTGGCTAGTAAGGCACAAGCCTCCTCTTTGAACCAGACTCAGTTGGCTATACTCTATCTTGGGGAAGATGTCAGATTGGCATGGAATACCCGACCTCCTCGGAAAAATTGGGGGAAAGTCTGGAATTAAAAAATGTCTCCTGCTCTTTGCCTTCTCGTAGGGGAAGTAAGGAATCAATACCATGTTCTCTCCTTACTTTCTCTCTCCTTTCCTCAACAAACACCCTCCCATCCATTCTCCTCCTCTCATTCACTCTTTCCCTGCCTCACTCACAGACTGCCCCCATGTTTATCTCACTCATACCTAACAGTGCCACAATTTTGATCCCCTCACTCACTCTCTCCCTCACAACACAACCTACAGCCTCACCAATCTGCTCACTCATTTGCCTTCCCCTTCCTCCAATCTCACTCTCTCTTATCTCCCACATCTCTACAGTGACAGACAGCCCGATTTTACAGGGTGTTGTACAGTGTCCAGTTACAACAGTAAATGGACACTGTAAAACCCAGTCAGCAAGGCCTGGTCTGTATGGAGCCAGTCAAGTAGCCAATCAGCAGTAGAAACATTGTGTCATACCAACAGAAACATCTACATAGATAGGGACTGCCGTGTCTCCCAACAAACACGCCTACCAACAGGGTCACCTCTGAAAGAGGAGAAAAGAACCCATAAGTGACTGAAATATGGGTGGGGAGGTGCTTTCGCGTGATCCTTCATTCCCGATCCAAGTCACCCTAGATAGAATGAGCTACTGGAAGGCAAACATGCCAGTGATGAAATAGAGGGAGGAGAAACCTCCCCTCAGAGGTAGAGTGCCACCCAAGTTAACAATGATGAGTAGGAGACGCATGAAGTGAAACTATGAATGTTGCACTCAGCAGGTATCTAAAGAGGCATGCCGCCCATTTGAGAGGAATCCTCATCTGCTACTGGTAAGTAGATTTCCAGGAGAGGGAATGCCCACCCTATGAGGATTCCCGATCTGGGTAGCTCATCGCCTGCCACAAGGCATCCTCACTGTGCAATAGTGCATCAGGGAAGCTAGAGCTCCCAATGGGTGGTTTTCGAATCCTGTGTGAAAACAGAGGCTAAGCCAACCTGGAGGATGGGATGTGAAAAACAACCTGTTCTCTAAGCAGAAAACAAGGCACCGAGGGGGAACCTACTGAAGGCACTTCTCGAAAGCCAAAAGTCTCACCTCTCACCCCCGAGGCAGAGCACACTGTTCAACCGGATCAGTTCGATTCCAGAAACTCTTCCACTCTCCGGATGAGAGTGGGGCAAAATTGTTGACCTATGAGGTCCTCAAGATGACTGGAACAGTTGCTAGTGGCCGCCTAGGTGGATACTAGGGCCAACATGGCAACCAGCACAGGAAAAGACCAGCAAAAGTGACCCAGCTGGGCCATGTTGCTGCACTGATTCATGTGAATTTATTGTCACCCCGGTCGGTGCCACGCATCAGAGAGTGAATGCGTCAAGAACGTCCCCCCTAAAAGGGATCCAGAGTGTAAGCCAATGAGGGAGGAAGCCTATAAGGGTCCCATGCCCTACTGAATGGGAGAGATACCCTAGTATCCACCCTAATATGGAGTGAATAGAATCATATTCTTGGCCAAGACCTCCCAGCGCACCAATGACTGCAGAACACCAGTATGGGATGTCTGCTGGCAGGAGAAACCACAGGCACACATGCCAGCGGATACCTAATAACAGTGGTGCCCCTTCCCTGAAAATGCATCCTGTTGCAGCAGCGCTGTGCATTTATGCTGCGATACTTTGTCAGGCCAACAGTGATGCACATGCATGGAAAGACACAGCACCCATGGGCCTAGCAGCCCATGCCATTGGCAGTCCAGCATGGAAGTACATTTTGATATGTGTGGTGACGGTGAGCGATACCAGGGACATCCTGTGTAGTACCTACAACATGCAGTGGGCGTTACCCACAACAGGAATGTTAGTGTGATGCTGTCAAGGAAGTGGACCCGTGTGGCTGTGGCGTGGTTGATGCTACCTAGTGAGTGAACTCACTAGGCCCATGCTGGCAGCTGGTGGAGGAGCCTGTAGGCAGGACCAGCTGGAGCTTCACCTATACCAACTGCCTTCCCTGCAGGTTGAGTCCTTGGGTTTCTGGCAGCCAGCAGGACTTAGGTGGGTCCCTGGGGCTAAGCCGAATGAAAGTTCAATCTGCACAAGGGTCTTGGTAGCAGACCGGGTAACAGGCAAGAGGTTGAGGTAAGCAGCAGACAGCAGAACAGGTAACAGACCAGAGGTCAGGGCAGGCAGCAGACAGTGGAAGGTCAGGGGCCAGGCCAGGGTCAGGATCCAGGTAGTGAGTCCGAAATAAACAGGACGGACAAGACAGGCAAGGCCAACAGGACAAGTCAGGAAGAGAAACAAGCAAGGGCGGGCAGGCAAGGAACAGAGAACAGGGAAGGAAGGATAACCCTCGGAAACAAACCATGAACACAGAACAAGGCACAAGACAAGAAGAAGACAAGGAGAGAAACACTCACTGGAATGCATGGGCACCAGGAGTCCTGTTGCAGAGGCACTGGCTGGTTGCAAGAGACTTTCTTATATACTCCTGGAGGATGTGACATCATTAGCTAGTGCCAAAGGAAGTCCCACTAGGGGACCTAATAAAGGCAGTCCAGAGCTGGAGGAAGTACTATCGCAGGTCCTTGGAACAGCGTGCTGCCGGAGGCTATACCAGAGTCACTCTGGATCAGAGGTGAGGGGCATAACAGTCATTGACTGTACCTGTGGTGATATGGGAGCCACTCATGGCACCCCAGCACTTCATGGTGCCAACAGTGATGGTAGTACCCCAGCAGTGCACGTGGCGAATGGAGGGATAGAAGACCCTTGCCAATGGCAACCCCACTATCAGTGCTCCTCTGCCCCAATGATGCACTAAGGTGGCAGCAGTGGTTACTAAGCTCAAATGAGGGCAATGGCACCGACTGTACCACCCTATGTCGCTCAAAAGTGCCCTTTGACAGTGACAGCTCCATAGTGTCCCCAGCACTTGCTGGCTTCTAAGACGTACCATGAATCCTACACACCCAATGGCAAATTTGTGGTGCTCAATGATGTGGAAGGTACCCCTGGCACCCATCGACATGCCTGGAATGCAATGGTGACTCTGGCACTCAACAGCTTCCATGGCATGTGATAGCCAGGGATTTTGATGGCAACCCTGATGCGTGGCAGCAACCCTGGAACTTGATGGTGCACAGGTACTTGTGGTAAACATGGTGCCCTATGCACATTATAGGCAGACGACAGTACCTCTGGCAGCCATGGTGGCTAATGGCTTCCAAGGTGCCCATGCCGCTTGATGGCATCCATGGCACCTGACTGTGTCTATGGTGTGCCATGTGAGGCATGCAACAGTGCCCTTGGTGCTCAATGGCAGTGAGGGCAACCTTGGTGCCCAACAAGGTCAAGTTTCTTAAAGGTGTTGAGGGAGGCATGGAGCTCGCTTCGTCTATGGGGCTCAATCGCACATAGCACTCAATGGCATCCATGATGCCGCATGGCACTAAAGGCAAATTTGGCGCACCTGACATTCGATGGCAGGTATGATGCCATGCCCTCTGAAAGCACCTTTGGCACCCATGGTGCCCCTCTGGACAGCTCATTTGAGATTCTGATGGCACTGGACTGTACCCGTGGCACTCGCCCATGATACTCGGCCTGAAGGCATCAATGGGGCCCAGAGTACTTGACCAGAAGGCATCAATAATACCCATGGTGCTTGATAGTATCCATCGATGGTGCCTACAGTGCTCAATTGCCCCACAGTGCTAAATAGCATCTGTTGCATCAATGGCTCAATGGTCAATATGCCACTGTGCCCGGTGGCACCATTGCCTCTTGATGGCATTGATGGCTCCAGTGGCACCCACAGTACATGATAGTAACCGTGCCACTCATTGGCATTGATGGTGCTAGTGGTGCCTGAAGGTATGCATGGTGCTCGATAATGATGGTGAACACACGGCACTTGATAGCTGCCATACCACGGTGCCTGACAGTTGCTGAGCAGAATCGATGGCACCCATGGTACTCGAAAGCCGCTGTATCACAGTACTCGATAGCCCTCATGCCGCTTGTCTGTGGTTCTTGCTGGCCACAAAGGTGCCCATGGTGCACGATTGCCTCCATGATTCTCAATGGTGTCGATGGTGCTCCCAGTGCATGATGGTGCTACTGTCGCATGATGGTGTCCATGGCCTTTGTGCCAGGTCGTCAACTGGCGTCATGGTGTCCTTGATGCTCGATGGCGTCCAAGGCACTTGATGAGTATGGGAGCTTTAGTGTGTGTGTGTGAATGACAGTAGGATCCTGCATGTAAGAGACAGCATGTGACAGCAGGAGCTTGTGGGAGTGAGAGCTTGCATATGAGAGATAGCATGTGAGAATAGCCTGTGTGAGAGAGCATGTGAAATGGGAGCCTGTGTGTGAGAGGAAGCCTGTGTGAAGAAATATAATATGTGTGTATGTGTGTGTGTGTGTTTGTGTGAGAGAGAGGCACAGAGGGAGCCTGTGTGAGAGGCTGTATGAGAGGGGGGGTGTCAAATTCTGGGAGTGAAAGGCTGGGGATGGTGGAAATAGAGTGGAAGGGGTTGAGCTTGGAGGGGGAAGGGAGAGCAAAGGAGTTGGGGGCCTGAGAAAGCTGAGTGAAAGGGCTCTGGCCAGGGGATTAGGGAAAGGATGAAAGGGAAACATTTACAGTGTTCTTCTAGGGAAATTCTGCTCAAAATATTTAAAAGACTTTGCATCTTTGAGTAATACATTTTCTGTATTACATTTTTAAATTAATTATTCTAAGACGGTGTGATATTTTAACCAATATAAAGTATGCAGAATTTTGCAGAATTTGAAATTTGTGTGCGCAGAATTCTCCCAAGAGTAAAGTGTCAGGTGGTGCCGAACTGGATATTTTACCAGGGATCAAAGTCTCCTTGGATTTATTGTGTGGGTGGGGTGGAGATCAGGGTCTGGGTGGCCTTGTTCTGTTGGATGAGTGGGCAGGGTTGCTGAAGAGACTAGCATTCTGACATCCTCCCCAGGCCCTTAACTTTATCAAAACTACATAGTCATGCATAAACAGCTCATTATACCCCTCATTTAAATAATTAGCATACACTTCTGTTTTTGAGCCATTCAGCAGAAGCAGCAGCATGTTTTCTGGTGCATCATCAACTTAAGGAGTCACCCTGCACCCATGATTCCAACAGATAAAAAGTTTGAGGCAAGAAAACCAGATTTTGTGCTAACGGAGAAAAGCATTGCTGACAAAAGTGTCAGTAGCAAGCAAATATTCAGTGGATCATATGGAAAAAGAGCAGATCCTCGATTATCAAATGATGTAGACACCAAGAAAATGTTGCAGAAAGATACATAAATAGACCCAATTATATTGAGTGCCACTGGCTTATATTGGGTGCCACTGACTTGATTACAAAGAACTTTCAGGTGCATTTGGACACGTTGCCTGTGTGTGTAACATCTTATTAATTCCAGAAGACGCTCTCTCTGACCCAATGCATTAGCAGTGAATTTGAGAAACAGAGATAATATTCAACATACTCTGGCTTACAAGCAAGGTTCATTCTTGTCAAACTATATGCAAAATTAACCCATTTGGCATCAGTATCCCTACACTAAGTCCCTATACTGTTCATAGCTACCGTACGTCCACAGATGCCATACCAGATTCAACCAAAATTTGCACTAGCCGCTGTAGCCTATCCAACCCCTCAGTTTGCATGCTTTCTTTATATCAATCACCAACAGACCTATGATCAGTTATGTTTTTCCTTTTAATTGCTTGTTTTTGCTTTAGATAAAAAAAATGTTTTTTGATTTCCTACTTATTTGTAGGGATGACAAAGCTTTGTGAGCACTGCTTATCTGTTGCTCTCCACAGATCTCTCCTCAGTCCCTGCAGGCTGCATTGCCCAGGAGAAAGCAGGTCCATAGCTGAAATGCTTCTGATTGAATCTTGTGGAGCCAGGATGCAGCAGAGCTGAGGCTAGGCCTGTATCCCCCAACACATGAAAGAAGAGGAGGATGAGAAGAAGGGTTGCAGCTGGGGTAAAAGGAGGCAGCTTTGTCTTTCTTGAGTATATAGTCCTACCCCATTCAAATATACACAAAGAGGTAAATATTCAGCAGAACAGTGAGCAGGAAAGTTGCCGAGGTAACTTTACCCAGATATTGAGCAGCACTTATCCGGATAATTCTGCCACTGAATATACCCAGCTAAGGGGCACTTAGGGAAGATAAGGCCATTATGGAAAGACTAAATTAATTCTTTGCGTTGGTCTTTACTGAGGATGCTGGGCATATTCCCGTTCCAGAAATGGTTTTCAGGGATTCAGATGAACTGACCCAAATCACAGTGAATGTAGAAGATCTAGTAGGCCAGATTGACAAACTGAAAAGTAGCAAATCACATGGACTGGATGGTATACATCCCATGGTTCTGAAAGAACTCCCAAATTAAATTTCAGACCTATAGCAAGTAATTTGTAGCCTATCTTTGAAACCATCAGTTGTACCTGAAAACTGGTCAATATAACCCCAATATATAAAAAGGGCTCAAGAGGTGATCCGGGAACCTTTAGACTGGTGAGCCTGACTTCACTGCCTGTAAAAATCGTGGAAACTATTATAAAGAATAAAATCACAGAACATATAGATAGACATGATTTAATGGGTTGCAGTCAGCACGTATTTACCTAAGGGAAGTGTTGCCTCACAAATCTGCTTCATTTTTTTGAAGGGGTATGTGGATAAAGGTGAACCGGTAGCTGTGGTGTATTTGGACTATCAGAAGGTGATTGACAAAGTGCTACATGAGAGGCTTCTAAGAAAACTAAAAAGTCTTGGGATAAGAGGTAGTGTCCTTCTGTGTATTGCAATCTGGTTAAAAGATAGGCAATATACAGTAATTTTAAATGGTCTGTTTTCAAAGTGGAAAAATGTAAATAGTGGAGTGCCTCAGGGATCTGTATTGGAAAAAGTGCTTTTTAAAATATTTATAAATGATCTGGAAAGGGGTAGGACGAATGAGGTGATCAAATTTGCAAATGACACAAAATTATTCAGAGTAGTTAAATCACAAGCGGATTGTTATAAATTGCAGGAGGACCTTACTAGACTGGAAGATTGGGCATCCATATGGAAGATGAAATTTAATGTGGACAAGTTCAAGGTGATGCATATAGGGAAAAATCATCCATGCTGTAGCTACACAATATTAGGTTCCATTTTAGGGGTTACCACCCAGGAAAAAGATCTAGCATCATAGTGGATAATACATTGAAATCGTCAGCTCAGTGTGCTGTGGCAGTCAAAAAAGCAAAGAGAATGTTAGGAATTATTAGGAAGGGAATGGCAAATAAAATGGAGGATGCCATAATGCCTCTGTATCGCTCCATGTTGAGACCACACCTTGAACACTGTGTGGAATTCTGATTGCTGCAATTCAAAAAAGATATAGTTGCATGGGAGAAAGTACAGAGGATGACCAAAATGATAAAGGGCTTTGAACAGCTCCTCTATGAGGAAAGGCTAAAGAGGTTAGGACTGTTCAGCTTGAAGAAGAGACGGCTAAGGAGAGAAATGATAAAGATCTATAAAATCATGAAAGGACTTGAACAGGTAAATATGAAATTATTATTTACTTTTTCGGATAGTACAAGGACTAGGGGGCACTCCATGAAGTTAACAAGTAGAACATTTAAGGCAAATCGTAGGAAAACAACACACAATTAAGCTCTTTAATTCATTGCCAGAGGATGTGGTAAGGCAGCTAGTATAGCTCGGTTTAAAAAGGGTTTGAATAAGTTCCTAGAGGAGAAGACCATAAACTGCTATTATTCAATAGAGAACAGCAATTGCTTGTTGCCAGCATTGGTAGCATGGGATCTGTTTATTGTTTGGGTACTTGTCAGGTACCTGCGACTTGGACGGGCCACTGTTGAAAAGAGGATACTGGGCTTTATGGATCCTTGGCCTGATCCAGTAAGGCATATGTTATGTTCCTATATTCTTCCTGGATAAAGTTATCTGGGTAAATTTAGGACAGTTATTTTTCTGACTAGATGTGCCTGGCTAACTTCAGCTGGACCAACTAAAATTTAACTATACTCCCAGAACCCCTCCAGCACCACCTTTTTTTATCTGGATAATGAACTACCCAAACACAATTTAGTCAGGGAGCAGGAGGGAAATTTTCAAATATCTAGTTTTATCTGGAGAACTCTAAAAGCTACCCGGACAAAGCCTTTGAATATCAACCTCACAGAGCTTATCACAGTACCAGACTGAACTACCCTTCATGGAAAGAAGCCTGCAATTATCTTCAAGTGTTCCTCATTCCACCCCAAAATATTCATAGTCTTCCCTCCATGGTGTACACTGTATTGAACATATGACAGCTGGTGCTTTTGGTGTAGGACAGTTTACATGAGGTTGTCCACACATAAAGACAATTGCCTGGCGTGGTTCAGGTACTCTAGCAGGATCCATTAATGAACCCTTCCTCCCTTCTCCTTGCTGCCAAGGCCATGGTCCTTCCCTGTGACCCAAATAGACATCTGAATCCAGAAAGCCTCCATCAAGTCATAGAAGTAACCAAATTACAGACTGAATGTGAAACACACACAGCAGAACTTTATTTGTTTTATCCCTAGACGTTTTTCCACTTTGTACCTCTCCTAGCAATAGCCCAGTCATAGCAGTGATAGTTCAGTAGCCAGGGACCACAAACCAGGACTCCCTTCAGAATATTGGATGCACGTATTCTGAGCCTGGCTAGTAGATGTGAAGACTTGGACATTCTTCAAAAATTAGGGATGTGAATCGTTTTAGGACGATTAAAATTATCGTCCGATAATTTTAATATCGTCTTAAACCGTTATGGAACACAATACAATAGAGATTCTAACGATTTATCGTTATAAATCGTTAGAATCGTGAGCCGGCACACTAAAACCCCCTAAAACCCACCCCCGACCCTTTAAATTAAATCCCCCACCCTCCCAAACCCCCCCCAAATGAGTTAAATAACCTGCGGGTCCAGCAGCGGTCCGGAACAGCAGCGGTCCGGAACGGGCTCCTGCTCCTCAATCTTGTTGTCTTCAGCCGGCGCCATTTTCCAAAATGGCGGCGAAAAATGGCGGCGGCCATAGACGAACACGATTGGACGGCAGGAGGTCCTTCCGGACCCCCGCTGGACTTTTGGCAAGTCTCGTGGGGGTCAGGAGGCCCCCCACAAGCTGGCCAAAAGTTCCTGGAGGTCCAGCGGGGGTCAGGGAGCGATTTCCCGCCGCGAATCGTTTTCGTACGGAAAATGGCGCCGGCAGGAGATCGACTGCAGGAGGTCGTTCAGCGAGGCGCCGGAACCCTCGCTGAACGACCTCCTGCAGTCGATCTCCTGCCGGCGCCATTTTCCGTACGAAAACGATTCGCGGCGGGAAATCGCTCCCTGACCCCCGCTGGACCTCCAGGAACTTTTGGCCAGCTTGTGGGGGGCCTCCTGACCCCCACGAGACTTGCCAAAAGTCCAGCGGGGGTCCGGAAGGACCTCCTGCCGTCCAATCGTGTTCGTCTATGGCCGCCGCCATTTTTCGCCGCCATTTTGGAAAATGGCGCCGGCTGAAGACAACAAGATTGAGGAGCAGGAGCCCGTTCCGGACCGCTGCCGTTCCGGACCGCCGCTGGACCCGCAGGTTATTTAAGTCATTTGGGGGGGGTTCGGGAGGGTGGGGGATTTAATTTAAAGGGTCGGGGGTGGGTTTTAGGGGGTTTTAATGTGCCGGTTTTGCAATTTTTCGATTTTTCACGATTTTTCACGATTTTTCACGATATTTTACCCCCCCAAACGGCAACAATACGATTCCCTCCCCCTCCCAGCCGAAATCGATCGTTAAGACGATCGAGGACACGATTCACATCCCTATCAAAAATTGGAAGAAGGATCTATCTGAAGAAAATAGGATAAAACATAAGCATTCTCAAGTTAAGTGTAAAACATTGATAAGACAGGCGAAGAGAAAATTTGAAATGAAGTTGGCCATAGAGGCAAAAACTCATAATAAAACCTTTTTTTAAATATATCTGAAGCAAGAAACCTGTGAGGGAGTCGGTTGGACCATTAGATGACCGAGGAGTTAAAGGGGCTCTTAGAGAAGATAAGGCAATTGCAGAAAGACTAAATGAATTCTTTGCTTCCGTGTTTACTAATGAGGATGTTGGGGAGATACCAGTTCCGGAGATGGTTTTCAGGGGTGATGAGTCAGATGAACTGAACGAAATCACTGTGAACCTGGAAGATGTAGTAGGCCAGATTGACAAACTAAAGAGTAGCAAATCACCTGGACCGGATGGTATGCATCCTAGGGTACTGAAGGAACTAAAAAATGAAATTTCTGATCTGTGCCGGAGGACTCGGGACCGCCCCCGTACCACCGCCATGCCCCCAGCCCCGTTCCCACCCCCCCCATTTTTGAAAGCCCCTGGACATATGCGCCTATGCAAAATAGGCTCGGCGCGCGCAGGGGTAGGTTTTCGGGGATTACGCGCGTAACCCTTTGAAAATCTATTGGATATACATGACCTCAAGAATTCCTTAATTTTTGTTTTAATTATTATATTTTTCTTTTTATGTTTCATGCATACCTTTTAGAGACCATAAGATATAATCTGGCAAAGGAGACTGATCTTTAAAACTGACTACACACAGGTAAAACCATGGAATTTCTATTATAAATAAACATTATAGAAAGTGTCTTTCATTGTTATTTTCAACATCTACACATAACCAAAATTTCATGTTACCATTATATATGTTTTATTGTATTGTGTTTTAATTATGATTTTATAGGTACTGTTTTGTTGAGTTATGGATGTCATTTGCATCCCAAGAAAGGATGTGTTTTGTCATAACACCAAGTTGTCTTTTTTAGAATCACTAAGTACAAAGTATGATGGTTTTGCACTGAAGTATCTGTAATCAGAAATCCATCTATACAGGTATCCTTCTTTTACATTGCGACCATGTCTATTCACCACCAGTTTCGTGTTACCCCTGTGTTGTATCCACATTTCTTGTGCCATTATGATGAAAGTATAGAAGCACGCACACATTAACACATTTGTAATTAATTCATTTACTGACACTAATTATTCATGTTCAGCACAGTATTCATGTATTTAAATTTCTATAAATGTCTATGTTTTTTATTTGATTCATTTATAGTTTTTTATGTTATTGATTTATGTGCACATAATTGAGCATGTTTTATTTTATAAGCACTCAACAGAAGCAACACCTCTCAATAGTTAACTCACGCAATAAGAGAGGGAAATAGTATCTTTAACTATTCACCCAACCATATATTAAACTAGACTGGAGACAATATCATAGGCAAAATGCTCACAACCAGTTCTCGATCTGCAGTCTCTCGCCCTCAATGGGCCGCAGGCAGTAATCAGCCTGTGAGCTCAAATGGTTTTTAATCATTTATTGTCTCCTGTCTACCCCAACCCTCACTCCAACGAACATACTTTATTTAATCAAATAATCTCTAAACCATGAAAATGCAAAATTTATCAAAGCAGCTCATGTATTACTCAAAATGTATAGACTTGCTACCGGTTAGTAATCCACTAATAATCAAACAAGTATTCAGCCACGTGAGTGGTCATTCAAATATCAAAAAGGTATACTTCCATTATCCACCCCGACATGGTCCATGTTTCGACTCACAAGGAGTCTTTTTCAAGGGGAATGAAGATGACAGATCACTATGTCACCGGTATATTATTTTCATTCAGTTCCTGTGAAACAATATGAAAAAATATATAAAATTGATTAAAACCGAAATCCTAATCCCACACACACCCACTAGCAAAATGCCCACAAATCCTCAACTCAAAAACTCCGTTAGAACTTGAAGGCTAACAGGTAGATACAAACTTCATCCTTAAAGATGACAAACCATTCAATCTGAAAAATAACATATCATTCGGTGTAAGGAAAGTAAGAAACTCACCGGAACGCCAGAATCATCGTAATCAACTTCACAACATGGCGATAAACGCCTTTGTTCAACCGAACTGACTCGCCTGGTTTAAATAGACCGCTGAGTAATGCAAAACCGGAAAACACAGAAACACCTGGTTTCCGGTAGAATGTTTATACACCGAAAACTACTAGTCCCAGCATGCCCTGCCGTGATAGATTAACCCTGCTGCTACAAAACATAAGATTTCAAAAAACAGTATACGGGGGCTCCGTATTAATAAAGAGCCTCTGCTTTATACTGAGGACAGCACATTTCTACATAAATGGAATCAGATATTAAACAAATGTTCCTTAGATTTGATGCTGGCAATTATTGAACAAGCAAGAATTACTGGAGATATTATTAAAGGAGAAATTGCACAGTTGTTGGACACAGCCAAAGACGATATGGCTGCCTCTGATTTTGAACAAAAATCCATTGAAGTTAATGAGATTATGACACCATTTTCCAAACAATTGAAGGATACAAAATTAGAGAAGTTCGTGAGGGATGAAAAAGACTACCAGAAGGGGCCAGTATACTTCTGGATGCAGCCGAATTACAACAGAAATCGCAATCGGAGGGCTCGGACTTTTGATAATTCGAGCTCTTCTTCGGATTCTTCGGGAGAAGATAAAGAAGATGGTGAACATTTGAAAACTGGTGTTCCTCCTAAACAGAACAGAAAAGTAAGATTCCAGAACCAACATCAAAAAAACCAGCAAACGTCAGGACGGAATCCAGTGGTGGGGAACAATGCAGTACGCTCACGTCCAGCAACTCGATCTCAGCAGGACCAACATCTACGGTAATCAATTTATCCAATCTACAGTTAACTGTAGAACAGACTGCCATGCTTGAGAAAGGTTTGTCATATGTACCTACGGTCAAATGCGATATATTCGAGATTGAAAATTTTTTTCATAAGTTTATCCGGAATCTGTCTCTTAAGGTTTTCTTTTCCAAAAACATCTGCACCCTAGACACGTCGATTGTTACACCCCAATCTAAATGGTACCCCCCAGGGCCAATGGATTCGGCTATTAGTACTTTTCGAGATCTGGTATTAAGTGATATAAGGAAGAATAAATTTTTTTCTTACACTACAGATTGGAACTGTTCTTCCAGAGAAATGTCAGCTTTGAGAACTTTAGCTAAGGAATCTACAGTTATTGTAAAATCAGCTGACAAGGGTGGGGCGGTTGTTGTTATGAATACTGATGACTATTGTGCAGAAGTTATGAGACAGTTACAAGATACTACTTATTATAATAAATTGGATATAGATCCCACTGCTGAACTGAAGTCTAATATTGATTCTTTGATCGAGATGGCTTTTACTAAATTCTGGATCACATCGCGAGAAAAAAGATTTCTGGTCGTGGATTTCCCTAAGACACCAGTACTATACGTTTTGCCGAAGATACACAAATCTCTTGATAAACCACCAGGGAGACCTATAGTTTCCACTAGAGGTTCTTTATTAGAACCGTTGTCCATTTTTGTTGACAAATTTTTGGCTCCTTTGGTTAAACAATTACCATCCTATGTCAGGGATTCCACTGACTTGATGACTCAACTAGAAGATATCACAGGAGATTTATTCCCCAATGCTGCGTTAGCACTAGCCACCATTGACGTAGTATCTCTTTATACCAACATACCACAGACAGAGGCCATTAATATTATTAAAGATACACTACATACCAGGAATTTAAACAATCGTATTCCTGCAGAATTTGTGATTGCTTTGGCAGAAGTGGCTTTAAGAAACAATTTTTTCATGTTTGACAATATTTTTTACCATCAAATCAAAGGAGTGGCGATGGGTGCCACTATGGCACCAGATGTCGCTAATATGTACATGGGAAATTTTGAATATAAACATCTGAGCAATAATCCCTATGGTCAACATGTGAAATTGTGGAGGAGGTACATTGATGATATCCTGGTTGTGTGGGAAGGTGACGAATTAACTTTCATAGCCTTCATGCAATGGTTACAGAATTGTGATGTCAACTTAAGTTTTACTTATATTTTTGACAGAAAAAAGGTTTCTTACCTAGACATTTCTATCAGTATTCAGCAGATGGGGTTCCAATTTTCTATTTATCGAAAACCGACCGATAGGAATACGGTTCTCCGGTTTGATAGCTGTCGTCCTTTTCATCTTCGTTCCAACTTACCTTTTGGTCAATTTTTAAGATTAAGACGTCTGTGTTCAGACGTAATTGACTATAAATTGAAGGCACAGGTGATGATTCAAAATTTTACTTCCCGTGGTTACCCTTTACATATCATCAAAAAGGCATACAAGCGTGCCCGCTGGATTAATAGAGATTTACTACTACAACCTACTTGCCGAAGTACCGATACAGAACAGTTGGTATGTGTATTACCATTTTCATCCCAAATTTTTAAAGTACAAAAAGTGATAAAAAAATATTGGCATATATTAAGTCTGCATGATGGCTTTCAAAGTTTCCCAATGTTTGCGTTCAAACGAGGTAAAAACATCAGGGACCTGATAGTACATTCAGATTTTTCTGATGAGATGAAGGATAACTTGATGGCGACAAGTTTTCATGCCGGGCATCATCCCTGTATGAAGTGTTCGGTTTGTGATCAATCATATGATGGTAACACGTTGCCATTTTTTGCCAAAGGTAACTTTAAATTCGCAGCGGCCACTACTTGTGAATCTAGAGGAGTGGTCTATGCTTTGTGGTGCCCGTGTCCACTCTTATACATTGGGAAAACCAAAAGATGTCTCAAGACACGTATGATTGAACATCGGAGTGCCTTCACCAGAGGCAGACTGGAGGCACCATGCGTCCAGCACTGCGTTGACAAGAGCCACACTTTTGCAGAATTAAAATTTGCTGTGATTGAACAGCCCATTCCGAGCAATCGGGGGGGCAATTTCGATCTGTACCTTACTCAAAGGGAACAAAAATGGATACACTTTTTTGATTCAGTGATTCCGAGAGGACTCAACAAAGAAATTGATTGGTCTGTTTTTTGAAATCTTATGTTTTGTAGCAGCAGGGTTAATCTATCACGGCAGGGCATGCTGGGACTAGTAGTTTTCGGTGTATAAACATTCTACCGGAAACCAGGTGTTTCTGTGTTTTCCGGTTTTGCATTACTCAGCGGTCTATTTAAACCAGGCGAGTCAGTTCGATTGAACAAAGGCGTTTATCGCCATGTTGTGAAGTTGATTACGATGATTCTGGCGTTCCGGTGAGTTTCTTACTTTCCTTACACCGAATGATATGTTATTTTTCAGATTGAATGGTTTGTCATCTTTAAGGATGAAGTTTGTATCTACCTGTTAGCCTTCAAGTTCTAACGGAGTTTTTGAGTTGAGGATTTGTGGGCATTTTGCTAGTGGGTGTGTGTGGGATTAGGATTTCGGTTTTAATCAATTTTATATATTTTTTCATATTGTTTCACAGGAACTGAATGAAAATAATATACCGGTGACATAGTGATCTGTCATCTTCATTCCCCTTGAAAAAGACTCCTTGTGAGTCGAAACATGGACCATGTCGGGGTGGATAATGGAAGTATACCTTTTTGATATTTGAATGACCACTCACGTGGCTGAATACTTGTTTGATTATTAGTGGGTTACTAACCGGTAGCAAGTCTATACATTTTGAGTAATACATGAGCTGCTTTGATAAATTTTGCATTTTCATGGTTTAGAGATTATTTGATTAAATAAAGTATGTTCGTTGGAGTGAGGGTTGGGTAGACAGGAGACAATAAATGATTAAAAACCATTTGAGCTCACAGGCTGATTACTGCCTGCGGCCCATTGAGGGCGAGAGACAGCAGATCGAGAACTGGTTGTGAGCATTTTGCCTATGATATTGTCTCCAGTCTAGTTTAATATATGGTTGGGTGAATAGTTAAAGATACTATTTCCCTCTCTTATTTTATAAGCACGACATAACAGCTCAGTTCAATGTATGTACATAAATTTGTGTTGAATGTCTTATGTATATGTGTGTTTTGATTTTAATTTTATTCTCAGTAGCCCCTGAGGCAGCTCCTATGTGAGTGAAACTTGGCCAGAGTCAGGCAAGTTCTAATAAAAGTCCCTTGATACACCGATCTTCTTTGTTTCTTTGCTACTCAGCAGTATTGGATCGGCTTCCACTTTGTTTTTTGGGTGGAGTATGGTGGCAGGTATTTGGCAATCAAGAACAGAAAGGAAGCCCTTCTGCAGCAAGATTTTACTCAATAGCACTATTGCTGGGTTTTTTGGCACTCTGAAATTTCCTTTCCAACAAAAAAATGCTCACCTCTTGTCTGTTATTTATACCCAGACTTTGCCCCAATTTTCAAAGTCTGCATGTTCTCTGCTGTGAAACTTGCTGTGGGTACACAATACCTGTGAAAGCTTGCACCTGCTTTTTCTGCAGGTGATTTGTTTTTCACGGGAAATAACGCACAAAGGTTTGAAAACGCAATCTACATGGATTATTTTCCTCTCGTGACCTCAACACGCCCCCAGGAATGCCTATTCTTAATGTGGCTAGAAGCACTTGCGTTGTGGAACATTATGTGCTCTTTCAGCAATTTTCTGATGGCCAGTTTACAAACGTAAATTGCTATTTGCACATATAAACGGCTTTGAAAATGATCCTCCCTGTGTTTCTATCATATGCCCCTCACCTCCTCCAAGGAATACATATTTAGCTCCTTAACATTCATATCATTTCACTTTTGGAGGAAAATTTTCAAAGCCATTTACCTGAGTAAACAGCAGTTATCCAGGTGAATTAGCATATCTGAAACTTGTCTTCCATTGCCTGGCTAAAAGTACACATGAGCTTCCATAGCACAAGCACTTTAGTTTTTACATTCGTATGCACTGTTTTGCCCCTGCTTGGCTGCCCACACAAACAATAGGTGTAAAGTAGGTAGGTCCAGGTGATTTATTACTCTTCAGTTTGTCAGTCAGGCCTACCACATCTTCTAGGTACACCATGATTTGGTTCAGTCCATTTGAATTATTACCCATGAAAACCTTCTCCGCTATGGGTACCTCCCCAACATCCTCTTCAGTAAACACCAAAGCAAAAAAATAATTTAATCTTTCCGCAATTGCCTTATCTTCTCTGAGTGCCCCTTTAACCCCTCGATCATCTAACAGTCCAACCGACTCCCTCGAAGGCTTTCTGCTTCGGATATATTTTTTAAAGTTTTTATTGTGAGCTTTTTCCTTTATGGCCAACTTCTTTTCAAATTCTCTCTTAGCCTGTCTTATCAATATCTTACATTTAACTTGCTAATGCTTATGCTTTATCCTATTTTCTTCTGATGGATCCTACTTCCAATTTTTGAATGACGATCTTTTGGCTAAAACAGCCTCTTTCACCTCATCTTTTAACCATGCTAATAATCGTTTTGCCTTCCTTCCACTTTCTTAATGCATGGATTACATATGGACTGTGCTACTAGGATGGTATTTTTTTTAACAATGTCCATGCCTGTTGCACACTTTTTACCTTTGTAGCTGCAGCTTTCAGTTTTTTCTATTTTTCTCATTTTATCAAAGTTTTCCTTTGGAAAGTTTAGCGCTAGAGCCATGGATTTACTTACTGTCCCCCTTCCAGTCATTAAGTGCTCCATAAAACTGTCATTTATTCCATCCAGGAACTTTATCTCTCTAGCATGTCCTGATGTTTCACTTACCTAGTCAATATTGGGGTAACTGAAATCTCCCATTAATACTGCACTACCAGTTTGGTTAGATTCTCTAATTTCTCTTAGCATTTCACTAGAGATGTGAATCGGAACCGGAATCGATACCGATTCCGGTTCCAATTCACATCGTTCTTTTTTTTTTGTGCGGCCCGATCGCGGTTTTGTTTATCGGCTGCGCCTGAGCCGATAAACAAAAAAAACCCACCGAACCTTTAAAACTGTTCCCTTAGCTTTCCCCACCCTCCTGAACCCCCCCAAAACATTTTACAAGTACCTGGTGGTCCAGTGGAAGTCCCGGGAGCGATCTCCCGCTCTTGGGGCCGTCAGCTGCCACTAATAAAAATGACGCCGATGGCCCTTTGCCCTTACCATGTGACAGGGTATCCGTGCCATTGGCCAGGCCCTGTCACATGGTAGGAGTAATGGACGGCCGGCGCCATCTTTAAAAATGGTGCGGGCCATCCAGTGCTCCTACCATGTGACAGGGGCCGGCCAATGGCACAGATACCCTGTCACATGGTAAGGGCAAAAGGCCATCGGCGCCATTTTGATTAGCGGCAGCCGACGGCCCGAGAGCAGGAGATGGCTCCCGGAACCCCCACTGGACCACCAGGTACTTGTAAAACGTTTTGGGGGGGGTTCGGGAGGGGGGGGGAAGCTAAGGGAACAGTTTTAAAGGGTCGGGGTGGGTTTAGGGATTGTTTTGGTGTGCCGTTTTTCCCGCCCTCCCCCAAAACGATAAGAGAACCCCAGGAACAAAATTGTGGGGTTCTCTTATCGGGAGCCCCCAATTTCTGACGATTTTGAAAATATCGTCCAAAGCCCGATTCACATCCCTACATTTTACTGTCCGTCTCACTATTTTGGCCAGGTGGATGGTAGAGTACTCCAACCACTATACTGTTCCCCAACATACAAGGGATTTCTACCCATAAAGATTCAATTGTGTATTTAGTCTCATGCAGGATCTTTATCCTGTTGGACTCTATGCCATCCCGGATATAAAGCGCCACCCTACCACCAAGATGCTCCTCTCTGTTCAATGCAATATAGTTTGTAGCCTGTTATAGCACTATCCCATTGGTTATCCTCTTTCCACCATGTCTCTGAGATGCCAATTAAGTCTCTGTCATCATTCACTGCTATACACTCTAATTCTCCCATCTTACTTCTTAGACTTCTGGCATTAGCTTACAAACATTTCAAATTGTGTTTTTTGTATGTATTTACAATCTGCTTTTCAGCTGACAGGGATAAATTGGAATCTTTTAGCTGAGGTGAGTTTTTAATTATAGGCACTTGGCCTACTTTTCTTATTATTTGAACCTCTCTGTTGCTATGCTCTAACTCTAATGCTTCATTAATATCCTTTGAAGATACCTCCTTCCGAATCATTCGCTGCTGAGCAACTGTAGGCTTTCTCCTTTGCTCTAGTTTAAAAGCTGCTCTATCTCCTTTTAAATTTTAGCGCCAGCAGTCTGGTTCCCACCCTGGTTAAGGTGGAGCCCATCCCTTTGGAAAAGACTCCCCCTTCCCCAAAAGGTTCCCCAATTCCTTACAAAACTGAATCCCTCTTCCTTGCACCATCGTCTCATCCACACATTGAGACTCCGGAACTCTGCCTGTCTCTGGAGACCTGCGCGTGGAACAGCGAGCATTTCAGAGAATGCTACCCTGGATGTTCTGGATTTCAGCTTTCTTCTTAAGAGCCTAAATTTGGCTTTCAGAACCTCCCTCTCACATGTTACTATGTCATTTGTGCCCACATGTACCACAAGAGCCAGCTCCTCCCCAGCACTATCTAAAATCCTATCTAGGTGACATGTGAGATCCACAACCTTCGTATCAGGTAGGCATGTTACCAGGCGATCCTCACCCCCACCAGGCACCCAGCTTTCCACATTCCTCATAATTGAATCACCAACTATGATGGCTGACCTAACCCTTCCCTCCTGGGCAGTAGCCCTGGGAGACACATCCTGGGTGCGAGAAGACAATGCATTCCCTGGAGAGCAGATCCTTGCTACAGAATCATTTCCTGCTGCACCAGGTTGATGTTCTCAGATCATGAGACCTTCCTCCTTCAAGGCAGCCAGGGCTGCCAGACTGGAGTTGGGACTTAGTGAATCCTAAATAAAAAGTATTTGCTCAGCACATCTGCATTTTCCTGGTCACCATCTACACATTCCTCATCTTCTTCTCTCAGTTTTATAATCCCACCTCTGCACTTTTCACTGGCATACCTGAAAATGTATTACAAATGTATAGATATAACAGGAGAAAAGTGGGCCTAACTCAGCCAGGCTAAGCCTTCACACAACAGATCTCTGAATCCGGCTGCATGTATCCCAGGCACAGAGGGGTTCTGTGGCGTTTTCAGATGTGCTTGTGTTTGAAACAGTTAAACTTCCACTAAAATGCATGAAAAAAGGAAAATTTTAGGAAAAGAAAAAATGGAACATGGCTAAGCTTTTTATTCTAGGTGAGAAAATGCCTCTTTTCTATCGGGAGACGTATTGGGCTCTATCAGAATGACCCTGAACAAACAAGTTCTGCTCTGTCACAGGGTCCATGGCAGTGGCATGGTCTATCCTGCTTCATAACTCATTCAGCAGCTCAGTGATTGTGGGATCAGGGCTGTGAAATTCCAGGAAAACAGAATAGATTTCACAGATCTGTCACGGCCCAAAAAGGGCAATTTTACCAGTTTGTCACGGATTAATAAGGGAGAGAACAAAATGAATTCTGCATTTCAAATATTTTAAACTGAGGAGTGTAACACACTTAGCAAGCACTTCTAGTTCCTAATTTTTTTACATTGTTTTTGTTGTTGTTGTTTCTTTTAGCTGCATTTCAGACTACAGCTGTGTTTGAGGCACAAAAGGCTCCTGACGATGCAGAAAAAACCAAGAGAACACATAGCAAAACTCAACTCACAGAACAATGTTAAGCATGGTGTAGAGCAAAATTTCACGGATCCCGCAACTTTTGTATTGGGAAGATTTATACAATTCCTTCAGCATGACTAAGGGCTTAGGCCAGTAAGCAGGATGAAGCTGAAAAATTCTGGTGCTCTGTAAGTGAACATCTGACAGCACTTGGCTAGAGAACTACACCGGTTTCAATACAGGAAGGGAGAGATGGAAGAGTGGAAAGAGAGTTTTCAGCTTTTAAATATTTATCTATTTATTTTATTTATTTGTGAGTTTTTTCTATACCGAAGTTTGGTACAAGCCTTCACTCCGGTTTACAATTGTAACAACTTTTACAGAGATAACATTAATAATATTGATAACAAATAATATAACTGAGAAAACAATAAGTCATAAATAACAGTGTAAAATAATATACATTAAATTATAATTGGGTATCGATCCAGCATTGGTAGTGGAGAGTGTAATGGATGATATTCTGTAGTTAGTACATTAAGTTCTGGATGTGAACGGGGGAGGGAGGTATATTGTAATTCAAATCATAATGTGAGAGAAGTGCTTTGTGTTATAAGTGTGAATGTGTTGTTTAGATTTGTGTGCTAGTGTTTAACCGATGCCGTCTTTGTAGGCTTGGCGAAATAGCCATGTTTTTAGTTCTTTTTTGAATATTTTTGAATTGTTTTGCATCTTTAGGTATCCTGGTAGTGTGTTCCACAGCAGTGGTCCAGCTAGTGATAAAGTTCTCTGTCTTGTGACGGTTAGTTTGGCAGTTGAGACTGGGGGTATTGCGAATAAAGCTTTGTTGGTAGATCTAGTGTTGCATTGGGGTTTATGCTGTTGAAGAATTCTTTAGGGTGGTAAATTCATTGTTGTGCATTGATTTATGTAGGATCGTTAGTGATTTGTATTCTATCCGTTTTTGGATGGGTAGCCAGTGAAGTTATTTTAGAGTTAGTGGGATGTGATCGAATTTTTTTTGCCCAGTGAGAATTCTTGCGGTGACGTTTTGGAGAATTTGTAGTGGGTGTGTGGTAGTTTTGGGGAGACTGAGGAGTAGGGCATTGCAGTAGTCGAAACTTGAGAAGATCAGGGATTGGAGAATGGTTCTAAAGTCAGGTGGGTGCAGAAGTGGTTTTAGGCATTTAAGGATCATTAGTTTGTAGAAGCCATCTTTAATTTTCATAGCAATGTGATCCTTGAGGTTCAGTTCAGGGTCTATCCATATTCCTAGGTCTTTGAAGTTTTCACTTGGTTTGATGATGATATCGTCTAGCAGCATGGTTTTGTAAGTGTTTTCTTCGGATTTTTTCCTTTCAAGTAGGATGTATTCTGTCTTGTCCATGTTGAAGGGTAGACTCATTTGGCTTAGGAGGCTCTTTATGTTTTTGAGATAGGTGGCTGCAAGTTTAAGGATTTCTTCTAGGTTGTTTGATATAGGGATGATTAGCTGTATGTCATCGGCATACAAGAAGTATGTGACTCCGAGACTCGATAGTAGTTGGCATAAAGGGAAGAGATATATGTTGAACATTGTGGCGGATAATGCTGAACCTTGAGGTACTCCAGTTTCCAGTGGGATTGGCTCAGAGTTTATAATGTTGATGTTTACCTGGAATGATCTGTTGTTTAGGAAGGAAGCAAACCATTTTAGGGTTCTGTCTGTCAGTCCTATTTCTTGTAGTCGGTTGATAAGGCTATTATGTTCGACCGTGTCGAAGGCTGTGGATAGGTCTAGTAGGATTAGTATGAAGCTATGTCTGTTGTCAAAATCTTTTAGGATTGTATCTGATAGTGTTAGAAGTAAGGTTTCCGTACTGCATTGTTTTCAGAAGCCGTGTTGCGTTGGGTGTAGGATGTTGTGTTGTTCTAGCTGTTCATTTAGTAGTTTGAGGACTGCCTTTTCCGTTAATTTAGCTAGGAAGGGTAAGTTAGAGATGGATCTGTAGTTGTTTAGGTCATTTGGGTCCAGGTTCTTTTTTTTTATAATGGGTTTGATAGTTGCCATTTTTAGTGTGATTGGGATTTCTCCTTCTTCCAGGGATTTATTGATGATTGCTGTGATTGTTGGGGTGATGGTTTATGAGATTCCTTTTAGTGTTTGAGTCGGAATTTTGTCTAGCTCGTGGCAGGCTGGATTTAGTGTTTTACTCTCTTAGGCCCTGGTTATTGATTTTTCAGTCTCCATAGCAAATAGAAAATAAAATAGGATAAAACATAAGCATTGTCAAGTTAAGGGTAAAACATTGATAAGACAGGCGAAGAGAGAATTTGAAATGAAGTTGGCCATAGAGGCAAAAACTCACAATAAAAACTTTAAAAAATATATCCAAAGCAAGAAACCTGTGAGGGAGTAGAATGGACCATTAGATAACCAAAGGGTTAAAGGGTCTCTTAGGGAAGATAAGGCCATTGCAGAAAGACTAAATGAATTCTTTGCTTCCGTGTTTATAAATGAGGATGTTGGGGAGATACCAGTTCCGGAGATGGTTTTCAGGGGTGATGAATCAGATGAACTGAACCAAATTGCTGTGAACCTGGAAGATGTAGTAGGCCATATTGACAAACTAAAGCATGGCAAATCACCTGGACCGGATGGTATGCATCCTAGGGTACTGATTTCTGCCAACACTAGCACAGTTTGTTACTCATGTTACCACTATGACCTTATATTTATTATCTCTGCTGTATTTTGTACCTGGCAAAAGGAAATACCTTTCCTCTTGCACCGCCAAGCTACATGTAAACTGATGTGATGTGTAAATCGAACACCAGTCTATAAAAATAAATAAATAAATAAAAATGAAATTTCTGATCTATTAGTTAAAATTTGTAACCTATCATTGTAACCTACATTGTGAACCGAGGTGATGTTTGCAAACGTGCCTCAGTATATAAAAAACCCTTAAATAAATAAAATAAATAAAATCATCCATTGTACCTGAAGACTGGAGAGTGGCCAATGTAACTCCAATATTTAAAAAGGGCTCCAGGGGCAATCCGGGTAACTATAGACTAGTGAGCCTGACTTCAGTGCTGGGAAAAATAGTGAAAACTATTCTCAAGATCAAAATTGTAGAGCATATAGAAAGACATGGTTTAATGGAACACAGTCAACATGGATTTACCCAAGGGAAGTCTTGCCTAACAAATCTGCTTCATTTTTTTGAAGGGGTTAATAAACATGTGGATAAAGGTGAACCAGTAGATGTAGTGATTTAGATTTTCAGAAGGTGTTTGACAAAGTCCCTCATGAGAGGCTTCTAAGAAAACTAGAAAGTAATGGGATAGGAAGCGATGTCTTTTCATGGATTACAAACTGGTTAAAAGACAGGAAACAGAGAGTAGGATTAAATGGTCAATTTTCTCAGTGGAAAAGGGTAAACAGTGGAGTGCCTCAGGGATCTGTACTTGGACCGGTTCTTTTCAATCTATATATATATATATATATATAAATGATTTGGAAATGAATACGAAGAGTGAGGTTATCAAATTGCGGATGATACAAAATTATTCAGAGTAGTTAAATCACAAGCAGATTGTGATACATTACAGGAGGACCTTGCAAGACTGGAAGATTGGGCATCCAAATTGCAGATGAAATTTAATGTGGACAAGTGCAAGGTGTTGCATATAGGGAAAAATAACCCCTTGCTGTAGTTACACGATGTTAGATTCCATATTAGGAGCTACCACCCAGGAAAAAGATCTAGGCATCATAGTGGATAATACTTTGAAATCATCAGCTCAGTGTGCTGAAGCAGTCAAAAAAGCAAACAGAATGTTAGGAATTATTAGGAAGGGAATGGTTAATAAAACTGAAAATGTCATAATGCTTCTGTATCACTCCATGGTGAGATCGCACCTTGAATTCTGTGTACAATTTTGGTCACTGCATCTCAAAAAAGATATAGTTGCGATGGAGAAGGTACAGAGAATGGCAACCAAAATGATAAAGGGGATGGAACAGCTCCCCTATGAGGAAAGACTGAAGACGTTAGGGCTGTTCAGCTTGGAGAAGAGACGGCTGTGGGGGGATATGATAGAGGTCTTTAAGATCATGAGAGATTTTGAACGAGTAGATGTGAATCGGTTATTTACCCTTCCAAATAATAGAAGGACTAGGGGGCATTTCATGAAGTTAGCAAGTAGCACATTTAAGACTAATCGGAGAAAATTCTTTTTCCCTCAACGCACAATTAAGCTCTGGAATTTGTTGCTAGAGGATGTGGTTAGTGCAGTTAGTGTAGCTGGGTTCAAAAAAGGTTCGGATAAGTTCTTGGAGGAGAAATCCATTAACTGCTATTAATAAAGTTTACTTAGGGAATTGCCACTGCTATTAATTGCATCAGTAGCATGGGATCTTCTTAGTGTTTGGGTAATTGCCAGGTTCTTGTGGCCTGGTTTGGCCTCTGTTGGAAACAGGATGCTGGGCTTGATGGACACTTGGTCTGACCCAGCATGGCAATTTCTTATGTCCTTAAATTCTTAATCAACCTGGATTTAGGATGAGGTTCCAGCATAATTTATTAATAGGTGATTTCTAAAGAAGAATATATAAATGTTTTCAAGTCCTCTCTCTTTATACAGTCCATAACACAAACATTACTGAGGGTAAATTTATGACTGCAACTTCTTCCTTAATGTTCTTCCCAGCCAGATTCCCTCCAAGCTTAGAAGCAGTTTTAAAGCTTCTATCTCGGGGATCTTTACAATGGTGGGATGGTGGGTCAAATTTAGTTTCCAATATCTTTGATCTGATGATTTGGTCATCAAGTCCTACACTCCTTTAGATCCTTTCATTCCTTGTTGTACCTGAATGATAACATTCTAATACCTTTCCTGAACACCCAGGAATTATACTGGTGGGGTGCCACTCTTCTCCTTTACTCCTCATTCCCTCTCTCTTGAAAACTGGCTGAATAGCCAATCCTCCTTTCAACTTTTGGTGTATGATTGAATCTCTCAATCAATCCCCTGCTCCCTTGTACAGTTCCAACCCTACCCCGCCTCCCATGTGCGCTTCATCCCCTTCCCCCCACCCTATCCCCCACACTGTCACCTCTTGTATATAATTAATTATGTCTAACTTGGTTAACCATATGTAATCTCATTTAATAACTGTGGCGCCCGTTGGCTCTACAGTAAAGTTAATTTACCTTTTAACTATCTATCCTTCCTCCACCTATCATTGTAATTTCCTTTCTCAGTTGTCTGTAAACCGACATGATGTTTTTTACGAATGCCGGTATATAAAAGTTATAAATAAATAAATAAAATAAATAAACATTCCAACAGCAGAAGACGGGTTAACTAAATCCAAAATAGAAAAAAGGATGGGTTGAAAACTTCCTTCAACTGAATTTTAAAAAATGGAATGCACAGTTACTTAACTGTAACAGGTGTTCTCCGAGGTCAGCAGGATATTTGTACTCACAAATGAGTGACATCATCAGATGGAGCCCTGATGCAGAAAATTTATGTCAAAGTTTCTAGAACTTTGACTAGGCACACTGAGCATGCCCAGCATGCCCTATACTACACGTACTCATGGGATCCTTCTCCAGTTTGTAACATAGAATTATAATTAAAAGAAAAAATAGAAGAAACAACTCCTTGGGGTGGCGGGCGGGTTTTGTGAAGACTAACATCCTCATATCCTCGGAGAACCCCTGTTACAGGTAAGTAACTCTGCTTTCTCCGATAAGCAGGATGGTAGTCCTCACACATGGGTGAATGCCTAGCTATTGGCTGCTTCCCTACACAAAAGGAGACCAACAGACACCCAACCAGATGCCAATGGGACCTGCAGCGCCCGTTCCACCACCAGCTGGACTCGGTGCTCCAGCTCCTCTCAAACTTTGCCAATGCCAACATCAACTGGGAGGAAGAAGGGGTGGAAAGATCTTTTTCGGACCTGCGAGGAAGATCAATGACTGGCATCAGGATGGGTGGAAACTGTCGCAGACCCCTGCCACCAATGGAGGGTTGCTTCTGGGGCATCGCAGCATGAGCTGGTGCGTCCCTGTGTCCGGCACCATTTATCGATGGGAACCGGAGCTGATGCTTCTTCAGCTTCCCTCAATGCTTGGACTGGTCCTTTCTCAGTGCCGAGGCTGATGACATGGAACCAGACATCATTGGCCTGGTGGAGATCGGTGCCAGAGATCGGTCGGTCTCTGGCACCCCTATCTGCCAGCGGCAGCGATGGAACCAACAGTCCTACCAATATCGATGGCTAGGTGTCCATAGGTGCGGCTCCTAGGTCCATCAATGCCGATGGCTCAGTTTTCTTCAGCCCGAAGAGCTGTTCTATCTTGTTGAGCCGAAGTCCATTTGGTGTCATCTGAGCGCATATCCGGCAACCCAGACATCATGCAATGTCCCAAGGCAGAGGACACATATCTGTGAGGGACATGGTCCTCAGGCAGCGAAAGCATCGCTGAAAATTGGTTGTGGCCATGATGGGGTGAAACAAAAGGGACGTAAAATCAAAATCAATGGTGGTGGATATCGATCTCTGGTGGGCACCGAAGCACCGATGCCACGGAGGAATCAACCACAAAAGGAAACTTACCAGAAACGTTGAAAACTCTGACTAGGAGCACCTTGGGGAAGCACCCGGTGTTGCAAATCGCGAGGAAAAACCGCAAAAACTGCTAGAAAAATTTTCTTTAAGGCCAAAAACAGCCAAAGTGATCTCGCTTACACAGCTATGCTTACAGCTCTGCGGAAAAAGTGAGCCTGGAGAGCAACCCCACGTGGATGCGTGGTATAGGGCATGCTGGGTATGCTCAGTGTGCTTAGTCAAAGTTCTAGAAACTTTGATATAAAAGTTTTCCGCATCAGGGATGTCACCCATGTGTGAGGACTACCATTTTGCTTGTCCTCAGAGAAAATAAGTTCCTCATCAAAAAGAAAGAAAATATACAGTTTCTTAACCCTTTTTCCATGATCCAGACCCCAATGAGTAGGAGTTCCTCTTCCACAAAACAAAATCATAAGGAAAAGAAACTAGAACTAAAAGGAAAACTCTTGCTTCATCCAAAGGCAAACTAATAATCATCACTATCACTAGAGTTCTCTGCCTTTTATAGAAGATGGCAGCAACCATTACAGCAGTCCATTTGGCGGAGTTGAGGGACAGGTCATATTCTCCTCTTACCCATATACTTACTTGATCTTTTAAATGAATAGGATTTAGTTGGGACTAGTGAGGTCCTATATTTAATACAATTATTCAGTGTAGATTACAGCAAATCAGTCATAATTTCAACAAACATCAAAACGTGTTATCTTATGTGTATTTGTACAAGCACTGCGTACATCTTGTAGTGCTATATAATGTGGAATTTTATTGTAGATATACTACAATACTGATAGTAGCAATAGTTGTATTAATGTTCTAGGGCCTGGTGTGATATTTGTTGTGTTGCCATTTCATAGGTAGTGTTGCTCTTTGAATGTTGGTAGTTCATGCTGTTGTAGTATAGAGAGTTTTGTGTATAGATTCTGAGTGAAATTTTTTGCAGGATTTTGCATTACTTCACAAAGGATCTGGTAATTAAGGCAGTTTATGTCAGCAATATTGATATATCAACAGAATTTGAAATTTGTTTTGTATGGTGAGTAGTAAGGGGAAATAACCTAGTTCAGTCGATTTAGCCAGCCAACTGTTTCAGAGATTAACTTCATCTAATACAGTATGGATTTCTTTTATAAATATATGTATTTTTTTTTATTTTTTTGCAGTCTGCCTCCAAAATGTTACAAATGACATTTATCAGACACTGTGCCATGATGTGGATTAATAAGAATAAGACCTAAATGGCTGCTATGTAGTTCTCAGTGTGGTGAGCTCCATAACCCTGTGATGGATATTTTTTCTTTCCTGTTTCATTACTTGAGATGGCATCTTCTGAAGGTGGAAGGCCAAATTGGTAACTCCCCTCCCCATGGTGCATCCGCTTGCAGGGCCAATAGATGCCCATCTTGTTTGTGGCCTCAAAGAGCACCCGAGGAGAGAGCTGTTGGAGAATCTGAGAGGGGAGTTGAGCTCCCTGGTTCATTGACGTCAGTGAGCTGGATGCTGAAACACTCCTGTTAGATCCTACTATTGTGCATATCTGCTGTACCAGGGAGACATGCTGACTGAAGAGGTCTTCATGTTGATTCTGGGGCCAGGAAGTGCATAGAAATGTGCTGTGGAAGAGTTGGTTGCCCATACTATTGCTGCAGATCTTAGGTTAGTTTGAGCTCCAATGGAGGAGGTTGATGTGGATGTTCGACCTGCTGTATTCTCAGACTTCTCTCACCTCACTTCAAACTACTCCAGAGGTTTTCATACTGGTGAGATCATCTCAATTTACTCTGGAATCTACATGGGAGGCTATTGAAAAGATGGGTAATACCATTGTATCTCAGTTAACTTCCTTGGTGAAAAAAAGTCTTAATCTGGAGGAATGAATTCAGTCTTTGGAAAGCTTTAAAACTACTTCAGTTCAACAGATTGAGGAGATAAACTCTAGAATGGAACAATCAATATTGGTACAAAATGCTTGGACAAAGAAGAATTCCTTCTGCTCCAAAATTACCATTAGTTTATCCTAGAGAAATGTTTAAAAGATACGTGGTAAAAGTTTAGAAAGTGCCAAAATAATCTGTGCCTCCAGTGTCCAAGATCTACTATCTCCCTCCTTTCGAAAGAGGGAAGAGGATTTAGAAGTGGGGGTAACAAGAACTAGGCCCTGTAGTTGGCAATGGAGAAAATCTTAATTTAACAGCGATTTTGGAGACTTCTGACAGCATATTTGCAAAGCCCTCAACTATGATTGCATCCCTGGCTCTTGAGCCGGACAGAAACTGGCTTTTCAGATTTTATTTTAGGCACTGGAGTGATACTTTTTTACAGCTTAAAGTGAAGATGTTTCCAGATGTTTCTCAACAACTCAAAAGAAGCAAAAGCAATTTCTCTTATTGAGACCACGGGTGTTACAGATAGGTGGGGTGTTTTTCCTCGGTTTCCTTGTAAAATGTTACATTAAATATAATAACATGTTATATATCTTTTTTGAGCCTCGCCAATTGTTCCATTTGTAAATGATAAATTGGTGCAGTCAGATCTGACTTCATCCCCTGCTCCTGGTCCAGTTTAACACTTACTGAGCTTTTGTGTTCCAATATTGTAGATAGGCCATGTTGCTGCAATCATTTTCCATTATGTAATTTTTCTTTGGATTGTTTAATTGAATCCTCTTCTTTTTGAGGACTAGAAATAAGAATTTAACATGATTATTTATCCTTTTTTTGATTTATGAATGTTTTTGATCTTTAAATTATGGATGATCTCTTTCAAGAATATATCTTGGATTGTATTTGAAATGTATAAATAAAGATGCAATGATTTTGAATAGGCTTCCTCTTGCCAACATTCCACTTTCACTTCAATTTAATGGTATCATGATTCCACATACTAATCAAGTATGTAATCTGGGAGTCATATATATAAACCCGATTTCTCCTTCTGACAACACATTAGCAATGCAATAAAGTCTTCATTTTTCAAATTATGGTTGCTTCAGAGGATTAAGCCAATCTTATCCTTTTCAGACTTTCGGACAGTACCCAGTTTCTGGTGCTATCAGGACTGGACTATTGCGATTCAGTCTACGTGGGCCTTCCTGCCAATATGCTTAGGGCTCTGCAGGTGGTCCAGAATGCTGCAGACCGAGTTCTGACTGGGACATGCCATCATGATCATAACTCCAATCCTGGAATCACTTCATTGGTGCATAAAATTCAAATTAGCTAACACTGTGCATAAATCATTGAATAATGAGGCGCCTTTATGTATTTCCTCTGTATTAAGAATTTATTGTCCAGTGTGCACTTTGTGCTGTAGCAGTTAAGACAAGTTGGAGATCCTTTCCCCTAAAATGGTTCACTTGTGTGAGGCCAGAGAGAGGGCGTTTTCAGTGGCAGGGCCCACTTTGTGGAATATTCTTCCAGTGAACCGAATGCCATAAGCTTTTCAAAAAACATCTACAAATGTTCTTGTTTCAGCAATCTTTTGGAGTAGCTGTTAACATTAAGTTACTGTTCTATTAGATCTGCGTGGGAAGGATAATCATGTTTTGTATATAATATTTTGTTTTTATTATGGATGTTTTAGGTAACTCACCACGAACAGAGGAGTCTACAAGAAATACATTTTTTTTATTATATACAGTTCAAGAGATAAATACATAAATGTTTGTGTGTGTATATATATACGGTATATATTATAAATATACAAACACACATGTATACACATGAAAGATTCCATAGTTTGATTGTGCACTGAACGAAAAAATACTTTGTACGATTTGTTTTAAAATTGCCGGTTGCTATTTTCATGAAATATCTACAATATCTTTGTGTTGTTTGAAAGGGTAAATAATCATTCCCTATTTACCCATTCCATCTCACTCATAAAAAGGAAAATTGCCCTGCACCTGCACCGCTGGTATGCAAGCTGAGCTAACTCTGCAGCTCTGCCCTCTCTCTCCCTGCTGCTAGTTTTCTTTGATACCTCTCCTCCAGCCAGGACTATGCAGCTCTCCTCAGAGGCTGGAGGAGGGAGAGGGATAGTACCATGCAGCTGTCAGGTGTTTTGGAGACGAGCTGAGCACAGACACAATGTGGGGGGGTGGGGGAGGAGGATGATGATGACGACATCAAGAAAACCCTCCCCCCAATCTTTGGGGGGAGCATCCTCATTTGGGTCTGCTTTCTATTTTTTTTGGAAAGATGCCCTTTTGGGCTTAATTGCCTCTTTCATCTCACTATTAAACTTGCACTGGCAGATGTTTGACTTTCCTTCTACCTTTTTTTAATGCCCGGAATACATTTTGTCTGGTCATTTTCAACAATGTCAATGCCTCCTGCAAATTTATAACCTTTTAGTTTTTATTCTAACAAATGTCCTCATTTTATCATAGACTCCATTTTCAGAATGAAATATCACTGCAGTAGTTTTTCTTAGTATTCGTCCTCTAGTGATTATGTCAAATTCAATTACATTATGATCACTGTTCCAAGTGGATCCACCACCATTATCTCTTGCACCAGTTACTGTGTGTTCCAATGAGAACTAGAACTAATGTGCCCTCCCCCCTCTAGTTGGCTCTATCAGTAGAGTAGTCATTGGTGGCATCTAGAAACTGTAAGTCCTGATGTAACATTTACCCAATTATTCCATGGGTAACTGAAGTCTCCCATTATTATTGTATTGCCCAACGCCCATTTTACTAGCCAGTCTAATTGCACTTTGCTGGGCAGATGGTGACGGGTTGATAGGACCACACACCCCACATAAGTGTGAAACTTACGTGGAGAAGATAACTGGAGATAGTCACAAAAAGGTGACTTGGTAGTGATTTAGCACTTGAAGAGGACTGGAAAAGGTTTCACTGCTGTGGGGAGGGTAATCATCAAGGCCATTTCCACAAATAAAACACTGTTTTCCCCATGTAAATGAACTTTTTGAATATTGCCCACTCTCTACATGGATTAAAGTGCCCATCTATACCAATTATGCCATCCAGATACTTTTACCTGTGTATGTTTGAAGATGTTTGCAGGGTTTGGTCAATGCATGCTAGTTCAAAATAATCACAGCTACCCAAGTATTTTTGCCTTAAAAAAGTATCTGCAACAAAGGCAAGCACAAATTTGGGTGAGCACTTTTCCATGGGACTATATTCATAGCAAAATTACCCACATAGTTTTGCTTTGATTATTTTGGCTACCTGTGAGGTTTGCAGAAATGTGGACAATTTTATAATTGCCTCTAAAGTAACTAAAGTATCAACTTCAGTAGCACTGAAAGTCTATACCTCGCAGTCTCTGAATAATTCTCACATTAGTCCGATAAAATCTACTGAAGCCTGCAAAGAATCTGCACAAAACAAGAAGATATCAAGTTAAATATTATGGAGCGGCAACAATGCTTTGGGCTAGCATGAGACAAGCCAGCTGAGAGCGCTATCGTACAAAACTTCTACAAGATCATCTACCAATATTTGAGAAGCAATAAGTCATAATAATACCCACTGCCCTCACTTTGAAATTGAACTTTCACTTAATGCCAAGAATGAAAGAAAACTCTGTTTCTATTTTGAAAATGGTTTTGCCATGGAAGAAATCATTTTGAACCACCTGTTTCCCCCATTTTTAATCCTGCCCCTATTTGCATCTAGTTTAGCTATCACATCAACAAATCCTCAGCCAAGGGCCTCTGAAACCCAGTTCTAATGTACCTGGGGTCTGATCAGTAAGGGGTCACTATTAATGACTGTGACTCTTCCCTTCTGCAGTAGTCCCAGCTCCTGCTGGCATAAGGAAATGTATTTGTGAACCAAAGCTATAGTCTCCAGTGAAGAGCACTGCAGCTGAGTCTGCACTGCTTTTACAGACATTCAGCTAGACCAACCAATATCTGGTTGCTAGGCCGTAATTAGGGGTGAGTGAAAGGAGCACCCAGCCAGGGAGCAAAGTGTCCTGGGGATGGAAAGTGACTGAAATACAAGAATGGCTAGCAATGGATAAAAAGCCTGGAAGAATGCCATTTCCTCCTTCCATCTAGTTTGGGGAAGAGAGAAAGAGATCAAAGGGGATCAAAGAGGAGGGAGAGAGGAGCAGCAGGGGAGTGGGTGAGGGAGGGGTGGTGGAGGTGGTATATATTTAAGAGTTAATGGTTCTAGCTGGTTACTATCAGTAAAACACGATACATGCTGATACAAAGTTTAAAATGTCTGCAGGAAGCCCCAGGTGATTGCAGTCAATCTATGGGTGGATCAATGTTTGTGGGCATTTCAGAACATTAAGAACAACCATACTAGGTCAGATCAAGGATCCATCAAGGCCAGTATCCTGTTTCCAATGGTGGCCAATCCAGGTCACAATACCTGGGAACATTTCCAAATAGTAGATGGATTCCCTGCTGCTTATGCCCAGGGATAAGCAGTGGTTTCCCCAAATCTACCTGGTTAATAAAAGTTTATGGATTTTTCATCCAGGAACTCATTCAAACCTTTTTTAAACCCAGCCACGCTAACTGCCTTTACCGCGTCCTCTGGCAATGGATTCCAGAGCTTAACTGTGCATTAGGTGAAAAAATATTTTCTGCAATTTGTTTCAAATTGCTACTTAGTAACTTCATGGAGTCTTTTTAGGACAAGAATGTAAGATTTGCTATACTGGGTCAGACCAAAGGTCCATCAAGCCCACTATCCTTTTCCCAATAGTAGCCAATACAGGTCAGTTGTACCTCGCAGGATGCTAATAGTATGATAGATTCCATGCTGCTTATCCCACCTGCCCAAACCTTTTTTAAATCTAGCTACACTAACAGCTTTTACCACATCTTCTGGCAACAAATTCCAGTATTTAATTATATGTTGAGCAAAAAAAAATATTTTCTCCTATTTGTTTAAAATATATTACCTAGTAACTTCATTGCATATCCCCTAATCTTTGTACTTTTTGAAAGAGTAAACAACCAATTTGCATTCACCAGTTCCACTAATCATTATTTTATAGATCTCTATCATATGCGTCCTCAGCCATCTCTTCTCCAACCTGAAGAGAGCTAACCTCTCATAGGGGAATCATTCCATCCCTTTATCATTTTGGTTGCCATTCTTTGTCCTTTTCTAATTTCACTATATCATTTTTGAGATGAAGTCATCAGAAAGAATTACACACAATACTCCAGGTGTGGGCACATTGTGGAGCGATAAAGAAGCATGATATTTGCAGTTTTATTCTCTATTTCTTTCATAATAATTCCTAGAATTCTATTTGCTTTCTTGACTGCCACCAGGCACTAAGCAGAGCATTTCAACATATTGTCCACAATGACGCCTAGATCCTTTTCCTGGGTGTTGATGACCATTGTGGAATCTTGCACTGTATAGCTATAATTTGGGTTTCTCTTCCCTACCTGCATCTCTTTGCACTTCTCCACATTAAATGTCATCTGCCATTTAGGGCCTCATTTTCCAATATCGCAGTGGTAACGCATGAGGGGGCGTGTCCTATGCAAATAAGGCATTTTTCGTGCAGTGGGGAAAACATCGCCGCACGCGATGTTTTCGCCATTCGCGGATCTGGAGTCGCAAATTGCGAAAACATCGTGCACCGCGATAAAACAACCAATGAATCATCACAGTGTCCAGCCAGGAGTATCGCGGAGAGAGAGAGAGAGAGAGAGAGAGAGAGAGCGAGAGAGAGAGAGAGAGAGAGAGAGAGAGAGAGAGAGAGAGAGAGAGAGAGAGAGAGAGAGAGAGAGAGAGAGAGAGAGAGAGAGAGAGAGAGCGAGAGCGAGCCTTCTTATAGTGCCTATGCCCTAGACAGGTATTTGTATCCCTATGGGAGGGCCACCTAGTAACTCGAGGTGGGGATTAGGTATGAGCGTAGGGGGTTGGGGGCCACTTTCACATTCAACATGAGACCTACGGAAAGAACAGTGGTCTCTAGTGAAGATTTGCTGGCCGGAGTGAGGACACTCACTCCAAGAAGAGATTTGGGCAACGTTCTCTCAACCTAGCTTGTTGTTGCCCAGGTATCAAGCTAGGTTGAGAGAACGTTGCCCAAATCTCTTCTTGGAGTGAGTGTCCTCACTCCGACGGCCAGCAAATCTTCACTAGAGACCACTGTTCTTTCCGTAGGTCTCATGTTGAATGTGAAAGTGGCCCCCAACCCCCTACGCTCATACCTAATCCCCACCTCGAGTTACTAGGTGGCCCTCCCATAGGGATACAAATACCTGTCTAGGGCATAGGCACTATAGGAAGGCTCGCTCGCTCTCGCTCTCTCTCTCACACACACTCTCACACTCTCAGAATTCACATTCGCAAATCGTGTTAACGGCTGTTAGCGCGATTTGCGAATTTATCTCCCGCGGTAACTCCTTGGAAAATGAGGCCCTTAGTTGCCCAGTTTCACTAGGTCCTCTTGCAATTTCTCAAAATCCTCTTGTAATTTAACAACTTTGAATAACTTTTTATCATCAGCAAATTCATCACCTCACTCCGTCATTTATGAATATGTTAAAAGGGAGTGGTCCCAGTACAGATCCCTGGGACACTCCACTATTCACCTTTCTCCAATGAAAAAATTGTTCATTTAGACTTACTCTCTGTATTCTATCTTTTAACCAGTTCTCAGTTCTCAATAGAACACTGCCTCCTATCCCATGACTTTTTAATTTCCCCAAGAGTCTCTCATGAGGTAATTTGTCAAACATGTTCTGAAAATCTAGATACGCTATATAAACTGGCTGACCTTTATCCACATGTTTATTCATGCCTTCACAAAAATGCAGCAGATTGGCGAGGCAAGGCTTCCCTTGGCTAAATTCATGTTGGTTTTGTCCCATTAAACTATGACTATTTATATATTCAGACTTTTGTTCTTTAAAATAATTTCAACCATTTTTCATGACTCATTGGTCTATAGCAGTGGTTCCCAACCCTGTGTCCTGGACCCCCCAGCCAGTCAGGTTTTCAGGATATCCACAATGAATATGCATGAGAAAAAATTTGCATGTTATGGAGGCAGTGCATGGAAATTTTCTCTCATGCATATTCATTGTGGATATCCTGAAAACCCGACTGGCTGGGGGTCCCCAGGACAGGGTTGGGAACCACTGGTCTATAGTTTCCTGGATCACCCCGGAAGCCTTTTTAAAAACTGGCGCTACATTGCCCACCCTCCAGTCTTCAGATACTATACATGATTTTAATGATAATTTACAGATTACTAATAGTAGATCTGCAATGCCATTTTTCAATTCTTTCTGCACTCTGGGATATATCATCTGGTCCAGGTGATTATTACTCTAGTTTGACAGTTTGCCCTATTACATCTTCCAGGTTCACTGAGATTTGTTTCAGTTCCTCTGGATCATCATATTTAAATATTTCTGGCATAGGTAACTGCTTTATATCCTCCTCAGTTAAAAATTAATTTAATCTCTCTATGGCCTTGTTCTCCCTTAGTGCCTCTTTTATCCCTTGATCATTTAATGGTTCAAATGATTCCCTTGCAGGCTTTTTGCTTCTAATGTACCTGAAAAAACTTTTATTATAAGTTTTTGCTTCCACTGTGACTTCTTTTCAACTTCTTTCTTTGCCTTCCTAATCAATGCTTTGCATCTAACTTGCCAGTTCTTATGCTGTTCCTTGTTTTCTTCATTTGGATATCTTTTAACTATGCCTGCACTCATTTAGTCTTTCTTCTACCTTTATTAATATGTGGAATACATCAAGTCTGGGCTTCTAAGATGATATTTTAAACAATGTCCATGCCTGATATAAACTCTTAAAGGTGAATTTTCAAAAGTTGTGTGCATTAAAAATAGCACTTGTGTGTGTAAAATACAATGTATGTGAGAATATACTATTTTAGAAACCTCAACACATAAGACAGGATCCATGAATAAAAATGCACATGTAAAAAAGAGGTGGATCAAGGGAGTTTGAGGGAGGAGCCAACATTTATGCAAGTAAGTTGCTATTTTATAAGCAATTTATGAATGTAAATTTGGCACTTTATTTGCACATATTTACTCCTGTTCAATATCTGGAATAAGTGATTGTTAACATCTTAAAAGTGAAAAAATGACTTGAGTGAGGGGTCTGAGTGAAATGAGGGGCCTTCGGGCTGAAGAGCCAGAAGGGTCTTCACGAGTTGCAGAATGACTGGATGAATTGGTAGACTAATTGGTAAAACTAGTTAATTCATTGCTACGCACATGCTAGAAAATCCCCTGACTTCTGTGTATAAAAGCTGACATATGGTGGGTGGGGGTAAATGCATTTAAATAACATATAAAATTTACTTGCATATCCCTTTAAAATTTTAAGTAACAATGCACAGGTATATCATTTGCGCACACTTATTTAGCTAAATTCTGACATATCTAGATAGGTAGTGACTTACCGCAACATAGATGGAGAAATTCAAACTTATCTAAGTTGTGCCACTTATCCAGCTAAACTCGTATTTATCTGGCTAAGTAGCATCAGGCACTACTTAATTGGATAAATCTGAAAAGTGCTACTTGTCCATCTAAGTAGCACTTTTTGGACTTACCTGGCTGTGTCAGATAGCTGGATAAGTCTTATAAAATGTGTTTCTTAGCTGGATAGGTCTTAACAAATTACTTATCTGGCTAAGTCAGACAGCTGGAGAAGTCTAAAAGCACTACTTATCCAGCTATCTTATTTAGCTAGATATGTAGCAATTTTTAGACTTCTCCGGCTATCTGACTTAGCTAGTTAAGTAGCGTTTTAAACTTATCCAGCTAAGTAGTGGGATTTTTTTTTAGATTTATCCATCTGAATTACCTAGCCAGATAAATCCAAAAAGTGCTACTTAGATGGACAAGTAGCATTTTTCAGACTTATCCAGTTAAGTAACTGATATACACCACTGACGTCAAGGTCAAAAAGCCCTGCAATCCTGTAATGCGTAGCATTACTACTCTCATAAGATGTCCTAGGACCAAAAAAGCATCCCATATATTATGAAATAAGAGAGACAAAGTTTTAATTCTTTTTTTTTTTTTTTTTTTTCTAAAGACTCAGTATAATTTTAGCTGACTCATTGGTTTCATCAGGCATTACTACAGCTGACTGGTTATTGATTAGTGCATTGCCATGATATGTTTTTGCACTAAAATATTTTGGTGCATGAGCACACGATACTGTCCAATAAATCATAATGTTCAGGTTTTCCCAACTGAATGCCTTCTGACTTACATTGGGTTTGGTCTTCTTTCAACTGTCCAGAATTCACTCCACTCCCCTGAACAACCCCTCCCCCCATTTAGAAAATCACAGTGCATGTCCCAACATGGAAAACATGACAAAAACTAAATTACTGTTCACCCTCATATGGGGGTATGAAAGGGGCCCCTTGAGAATAAAGAAGGAGGGGGGGGGAACCAAAATAAAAGCATAAGAACAGGAAGAGGAGAAACCAAGCACAGACAGAAGATAAACAGTGGAACTAAACAGGGCAGCCAGAAGTCACCAATTAATATCACATTGCGTTGCAATCATTTCAAAACAGAGAGCTCTCTGTTAAATCTACATACTGTACATCCAAATACACAGAAATGAGACATGAACCACATCTGCTCCATCTCTGCAGGCACCTCAACAGCTCAGACAGGGCATCTCTGTCTTCAGACATGGCTGGTGTATTTGAAAAGTCTGGATCCCAGCCTCATCTAGCAGCCAATCCTTACTGGAGGCTTCAGTGCAGAGTTCTACTCAGGATTTAAACAGGAAAGGAAAAAGTCAGAGAGGACATCAAGTGGATACTGATCGTAGCTAAGAGAAGGAAGCCTTCCTTGCTTTCTTTTTCCTTCCTCTGCTCCCATAAACAAGAGATGAGCTTTAGATCAACCGTTCCAAACAGTGCATCCCAAAAGATATCCAGGAAGGTAGTGTGATGAAGCCTCTTAACCAGAAACCTCAATGTGAAAAGCTGTACTGCAAAACACTTAGAGTGTACATTAAAGCTCTGAAACTGCTCCCCCACCCCCCCCCAAACCATATTTTAAAGTGAATTTTTAAGTTTTGTTGTTTTTTTTTTTTGGAGGGGGTAACAATTTTGAGATATTTCGTAAGTGGTTCTGAAATGGAAAAGCTTGAGGAACTGTTTTAGTTACTCTGTGAAGTTGTTCCTTTCCTATTACAGTTTTATTTCACTTTGCAGGATCTGAAATGATGTTTAAGCTAGGACTTCCCCAAACCTGTCCTGGGGACTCCACGACCATCAGGTGTTCAGGATATCCACAATGAATATGGATGAGATAAAGTTGCATATACTGGGTTTCTAATGCATGCAAATGTATCTCATGCACAGTCACTAAGGATATTCTTAAAAGCACTGGCTGTGGGGGTTCCCAGGACAGGTTTGGGAAGCCCTGGTTTAAACACTTTGGTTACTTGATGATTTAGAGTAAGGGGGATGTATTCTCTCTTCATTTAGACACGATTTGTAATCACTAAGGGGCCGATGCAAAAAAAGTTGTGCTGAAAGCTTGGGATGCGGCGCGGTCACATGTCAGTAAAAGGACCAATCACCTTTCAAGAAGGCGGTCCTGAAAGGGGCTTGGTCCTTTCATTAACAAATGTCAGTGAAAAGGACCAATGGGCAATAAGTGAAGGAGTGAATAAATTAATATTAAGTGCCCGACACTTTAATATTGATTTATTCACTCCTTACAGTGCCGGCAGTCAGGTTCGGAAAATGGACGCTGATTGTATCAGGGTCTGTTTTCCTAACCCTTGGATGTGCCAGGGGTTCAGGAACCGGACGGTTGTGAACTGAGCATCTGATTGCCGGCACTTTTTTTTTAACATTTTATTTTTTTAAAGAGTTGTTCCTCCTACTTAATATCCCAACAATATTAAGTAGGAGGCAGTACAGAAAAGCAGTTTCTTCTGCTTTTCTGTACTAGTTTTAGGAGCGCTCCGGGCAGGCGTTAATTTCTAATCGCTAAAATGTGCATCCTAGACGCACATTTATTTTTGCATTGGGAGTGAATAGCTAATAGCCTCATTCACAATAATTTGAATGTGATGAGCGCTATTAGTTTCACTCTACATTGGACGCACGTTGTAGAGGCACTAATCCCCTTGTTGCATAAGGGGATTAGTTAGCACCTATACAAACCGCGTCCAACTGCGGGTTAAACAGTGTGCTCAGCTGAGTGCACTGTATTGCATCGGTGCCAAAGTGAACAACATGACTGCCTCTTTTTCTTCATGCCATATAAGGAAAAGGAGGCAGTCCTCGCAAAAGAATTGCTGGGACAATGGTGTGTAAAGAAGAAGTTCATTCTATGTAGGCTGGATCACTGAGGTCAAAATTAGCCTAGAAAACCTGTCTACAATGAGTCAAGGAGCAGTACCAGCTTTTGGGTAGGGTGAACAAGACGGTTGCCTGGGGTGCCATATGATGAGGGATGCCACCAGCCCTGGGTCATGACCAGCGCTGTTCTCCGAGGTCATGCATGCATGGCTAAGCAGGGTTCCTTAAGCAGTCACACACCCTGCACCTCAGGCTGTGCAGATCCAGACTCAGCCCTGGTGGGAGAGCAGGAAGAGCAGCAGGAGCCCATGCTACCCCTACCACTGGTTCCTTGCCATTTCTACAGACTCTGTATGTTCGAAACTCCTGGGTTGGCACTTTCAGTATGCTGATCTTGTGCATCGTGAGTTCTGAACACGTGAACAGGCCTGCACAAATGGAGAGAAACGATGGCAGCAGCTCTGCCTATAAACAGTTTGCTCAAGGGAGGAGGCAGGAGGAATAAGCAGATGCAGGGGTAGCAGCAGGTGGGGTGTCAGATGGCAGAAGGAAGGAAATGGAAAAGACAGGAGGGAGGGGGTTACGAGACAGAGGAGTGGATGCTTGGGATGGGAAGGTTTAAGAGGCGAGGAGAGGATGCTTGGTGATGGAGTGGTTTAAGAGGCAGGGAGAGGAGGCTTGGGGATAGGGGGTTTAAGAGGCAGGGAAGAGAATGCTGATCGTAGGGGGTCAGATGTTTTGGCGGTGGTAGGAGGCAGAGGTGAAGATGCTGGAAGTGGAGATAAGAGACAGGGAGAGTATGTTGGAGAAGGAGGAGGGTTAAGAAGGTAGAGGGGCTGGGAGGTGGCTGCTGGGAGAGAAGGGAACCCACCCCTGCTGCTCACTTGTTGAGAAAGCTTGTGTAAACCCTTGCCCCATCTCATTCACACCAAGGACTGGGGAGTTGGGAATAATTGGGAAGGGGAGAGGGCACCATCAATAGTTTTTGCTCAGGGTGCTATTTGTCCTAGAGCAGGTCCTACCAAAGAGATTACCTTATTTGGACCACTGGGTGTTTTATGGGTTCAGAAGTACACTCATCGCCAGTCTCTAGCACATCAATGGTCAGACTTACTGACAAGCTTCTCCTAATTTGTACTTATGGCAGGACTCCTTTCAGATAAGGCCCTACAGCTCATATCCTATTACAAAGAGTTCCACTGTCTCCCTTAGCCTTTTTATGCCGCCTTGTCTATCAGTGCTGCCTGCTCCGTAATGTAGACATAAGACTCCCACAAACGCAACAGGCAAGCAGCCAACCATCAAAAGTCATTTTGATTCCAGCGTCACCAAAATTCCACAAGCACTGGGGCATCCTCATCCAGGTCCTGCCTTTTCTTTCTCATCTCAAAGGACTATGGGATTTGAAGTCCTACTGCTTAAATAAAGCAGGTATGGAAGTCAAAGGCAGCACTAATATATTATTATAACAGAAACAACTCCCCCATCACTCACATTGCCATGCTCACGTCCTCATTACTGGCTTCCATTCAAGTCAAATTGTGTGCGACACCATTGGCTATTCAGTGAAGGGATTTCTTGGTTGTACTGGTTCTGGAGAAACCCAAACTCTTTGATAGTTTTTAAGAATTAGCTATTGTATTGGTACCAGCAGTGACAAACCAATGGAAGATAAGAAAATAATTAGAGATCATACAACATTTCTGGAACCCAGGGATGATAAAGCAGGAGGGGAGCTATCTTTGTTGGGGCACATTCAACATTTCAAATGCACTAGATATGATGCACTATAGAGTGCGATAGTCACACAGTAATGATATGGAGGTAATGCCATACAGCACTGTTTCCCGGTCAGTGTGCCTTCAGATCTGATCCGATGTGCTATGGAAATGTCACTATAGCTTGATGCACAGATCCAGGCCAGCACCTGGGCTCTGCTTTTAGCACCTCACAGCAACAAGAGACACCAACCAGCTATGCCTCAAACTTGTAGGAACTCCTTTCTAAAAACATGTGAAATCATGCACGCTCTTCTTTCTAGCTACAGTATGAGCCCCAGAATGTGGTAATTAATGGGCAGCATGCAGGGCACAGATTGCAGGGATGAGCATTGTGCAATACACACAGCACCCCCTTATCTTCCCCATCTTTGACTCCTTTCAGCTTCTGCCTTATCCCCCAGACTGAGGGGCCGATGGAATAAAGTACACCCAGCCTAGCGCACAGCTTAACTGAGTGGTTGGACATACGTTTTGGACGCAAACCGACGCATGCCCATAATCCCCAATGCAATAAGGGGATCAGGGCATGCAAAATGCGTGCCCAAGCTCGCACGTAGCTAATAGCGCTCATCACATGTAAATTCCATGTAGATGAGGCTATTAGCGATTACCCCTCGATGCAATAAATTACTGCTCGCTCAACGCACCCTTATTAACACGGCAAATTTAACACCAACCCCGGAGCTGAATACCAACATATTTGAGACTGGCTACAGAAAAGAAACAATTTAAATCAGACTTAAAGACTTGGTTATTTAAATGTGCCTTTACGGAGTATGAAAATTCAGATAAGAGCGTTAATACGAGCTTGAGATGTAACAATTGAATAGAAACAGCGTGATCATTCACATTTTATTGCAAAGGCTACCAATATTTTAGTTTTTAGATTGTTTTACATATTTATAGTTAATTTTATGATGTTTTTATGCTGAGCTTCATACTATTTGTCTTAACAGCTAATTTATTCTTATCCTGTGTAGTTTCAGCTGTTACTATTTTATGAATTATTGTATTTCTTATAATATTATAATCCTGTAAACCGGTGTGATGGTTTGTCTGATACATCGGTATATAAACAACAATAAACTAAACTAAACTAAGCTGGTATTAAGCCTTGCTGCACATCAAGGGCTCATAAAAAAACAAATTCCTACTTTCTGTGGAGCCTCCTAATTAGTATTGCAACGATACTAATTTGGAAGAACCATAGAAAGCTGTAGCATGACAAAATGAAAAGGGGAAAAAAAAATTCTGAGTGCACAATATACACACTCTAGACCATGTATATTGTGCCGTTAGCGGGATAAAACGGACGCTCGTATTGAGCATCCATTTTCCTAACCCGCACACAGCCACGTTTCCCTGGGTGCCCGATGCCAAGGACATGCTAGGAACACACAATCTTCCCTAATCCATCCATTTTAGTGCGGCAGCTCATTTACCTATTGCATTGGGCGCCCAAGAGAGGTGAATGTGCACGCGTTAAAAAATGGGCAACCAAATTTGGATGCAAATTTTTTACGTGCACTTTATTGCATCGACCCCTGAATGAGATGAGAACAGTATGCACTGAGCACCAAATGTGACTCACTCTGAGTGTTGGAAGCAGCAGCAATGGAGGAGCTTTGGCAGCCATATGTAACAGCCATGGTAACTACGTGAGCCAGCTACACACACCCACACACACACCAGCTTCTCCTGCATTTGTTTATAGGAGGAGTTCATCCATCATGACAGGCTTATGTGTGGTTTTGCCCCCTCTCTCTTTTTGTTAAAATTGGAAGATACATTGGTGAGGCTTTCAGTGTTTTCCTAGCTCTTCTTTTGGCCCTATGAGTCCTCTCCATGTCTGCACTGCCTGTTCGGTGCACGTTGGTGGTGCCACGGGACGTTTTTGTTAATATTGTGTGCCTTGGGCTTGAAAAGGCTGAGAAACACTGTACTACAGTGAGGTATTCCTTCATTTGAACTGTAGATTTGATGCAGTATGCTGTGGTAAAAGGGAATAAAGAGTCTGTGTGCCCTGATACACCACAGATTTGTATCAGTTCAGGGCTAATAAGCGATAATTTGTGCAATCCATAACAAAGGCTCAGAAGCAGCCTCACAAGGCACCGTGACGACTGAATGGCAGCTGATATAACAGTTCTGGTATTTAGTCATCGTCCTGCCAGTTCCTAAGAGATTTTCAGGCCAGATTCCAGACCCCATGTTTTGTTGTTCTCTAACAGGGCTCCTTTTCACTCACTCTAACTTCATAAAGAAAACAAGATAAAAAAAGAATGCTCTCTGGAGACAGCCACCTTCTATAGGAAACTCCTCCGAGGATATCTTTGAAATCACTACAGAGACATGTCAGAGCAGCACAAAGTCCGAGAATTCTTCGTTTTATTTCTAACTTTTATTTAATTCCTAGGAAATGTTTTGAGGTTCTCCTACATTAGCCAATCTCACCACTAATGAATTTTGTCCTTGGGTTTGCCTTTAGGCTGGTGCAACCACACTAGGGACTTCAGCTCCGAAAGAATCTCATGCAGAGCCTCCTACAGGAGGAGGAGGAGGAGGGACTCAGGTCAGACAACCAGGGCTTCTCTCCCTCTCCCCGTCAGCAAGATTAATGGAATCTGTGCAAAACCACATAACTGAACTACATGGTAGAGGAGGCTGGAGGGGGATACAAAATGCTGATCTCATCCTACCAGCTGGAGGAGGAAGGGAGCAAGGACTGCCAAAACCAGTGGTGGTGGTTTTGGGAGGGGGAGTTTGAAATAGTGGGTAGAAAGAGAGATGGCGTGTGAGAAATGGGCAAGTGAAAGAGAAAGCAGCAAGAGAAAGAGAAGGAGATGTCTTGTATTATGGAGATGCATTAGTGGTTACTCTAGCTCCATCTACCCTCCCTTCCACGGACTCCCTTTCTCTGTTGCCCCCTCCTCCCTTACTGCTCTGTGCTTTGGTCCTTTCTTTCATTATCATTCCAGCCTAAAGAGAACTTTGGCTGTCCTGACTGTCATGAGAAAACTGTGCTCCAATCATCCCACTAGATCCAATGTAGGAATATAGCATGGACAACTGAACGGTGACCTCAAGAAAGTATGGAAGTGGAGCAAAAATAAAAATGGCCACACAGGAATAAGAAGGGAAGGCAACAAGGAGTCAAGAAAAAGGCCATTCAATATTTTCAGAACCATAGATTGGCTACACTGTGAGGTTGTTGTATTCTTTTATTAGTCAATCCTTATGTTGATGTTCAATGATGGCCTTTTCAATGCACACAGCTTTAACATCTATCAAACAAAATACACCAGGAGTAAGATTCAGAAAGACCAGGTGCTTGAATATTCCTGGATTCTCTTTTCTAATGGTTTCAGGATATGACTACATTGAAAATATTTGTTCAATACTGGTCATATTCATCTTACACAGTTCACATTGCAGTGGTCTCTTGGCAGCTGTACAGTGTGGCAATTTCTAAATCTCTAGTATTGTTCTACACTCTGACATTTTTACTGCAGGCATCTTGTCATTTGCTGAAGTCTCCATAATTTTCATCATCATTGTTTGTTTCACGGATTTCCAATTACCGGTATATGTTGATTATATATCAAAGTATATATATTTTAAACATACATCTGTAGGTGATCTCTGAAATAAGGCACAATAAGTACCAGCAAAGGAGGAGTTAAAGGGCACAGGGAATCCAGAATTTAAAATGGCTAGAGAAATGACTGCAGTAAAAAACAACAGGTAATTGTCCGGACAAAAGAGTCTTTGGTGGGCTTTGAACCAGGGTCCACCTAGTCAGAAGTTGGTGCCCTGCTTGAGAAGCCATAGAGTGGCTTAATTCAAAGTAACCTCAAACTATTCTTAGCCTGGGACATGGCCCACCCTTGAGGATCCAGACTGGTTGTTACTGGGTCAAAAAGGGGTTTACTGGGAAAAAGCCCATGTTGTTGATAACTTGTGCCTAAGGGCTGCACTACGGATGTGGAGGGTGAAACTCTGATTCTGCAGGGGATGCCTGCACTCTGAACAGAAATACTAGTGGAGCAACGTGGTATGAGCAGACCCGGCCTAATTCTTGCAGTGAGTAATGGACATGCTGGACCGGGGGGGTCAGTGCCACCTGCAAAGAAACTTGTACATGGTAAATGAGTACAGAGGAGAACTGTGCCGTGTCCAGAAGACCCTAACCTGACACTGAAAGTTCAGGAGGAAGGGATGTGGGGAATTTAATACTTAAGGTGTCTAGGAGCAGTTTTATGATGTATTATATATTTACAGCGACTCATCTGAAGTTTCTCAGGAGAAATTTCCAGTTTTCCTGCTAAAGGAGGAGATCTATGCCACAGGTACCAGTATGGGGAAAACCCATGAAGAGTCCCAATTCTAAAGAGTATCTATGGCAGAGATCTCCTCCTTCAATAGGAAAACTGGAAATTCTTCCTGAGAAACTTCAGGAGTGGGTCTGTTCACTCTTTTTCAACAGCAACTCTGCAGCAGTGTCACTTGCTTGGCAGCCCTGCTTCTGTGCGCCAAACAGAAACTCCGCTTCTCTAGACACTGGGTAGGTATTCTTGAATGAAGCCAAGAAGTATGGGACTAACTCCTTTTTCACCAAATCTAGCCTCTGGCCCTCTCTTTTGTTTGCAAATCCTCTTGGACCCAAACAGCTTTTAAATCCTGGGGGCCTGAGTGCTCCTCCCTGGAGCCTCAGCCAGCCCCCTGGGACAGAAAACTAGAGGAAAGAACATGAGCCAAAGTGGGTTCATGAGTTTTGTGAAACTCACTCCATGAAAGACAGCTCCCACTGGGGAGTGTCAGGAAATACAATGAGGTCCATACTCAGCTGCTGTGCAGCATTGCTGGTTAGCTGGATAAACTTAATTGGCAAACTAGTGCTGTGATTTCAGCGGTGCAGCTGTGCCAGATAACTTAGCTCCTCCCTGGATTTCCTCTGGACAGCCCCTGGACTTATCTGGCCAAATTCTAGCTGGCTAAATAGTTATTCAGCTAGAATTTAGCTGGAGAAGTGGCCACATTTTCATTTAGCTGGATAACTTCTTATTTCTACAGCGTGACCAGAGTTAGCCATTAACTCTGAATATTGAAGCTATTTGGTTAACCTAACTTGCTACCTCCGCTCCTCCCAGGGATCAGCTACTGCCTGCCCCAGAATTCTCCTAACTTCACCGGCTATATTCTAGCTTTTTAAAATAGCTGTTGAATATCTACCCCACTTGAGACTTTTTTTATGGTGTAACCATGAAGGCCTGGATGAAACCTTAGTGGGAACAGTATAGACTGAGTGGGGGAGGTTATCGTTCAAATGCAGCCCCTCCCTGTGAGGGGACTGGAATGGCCAACCCCTGAGAAGTTTTTGAATCAGTCCTCTCCAGAAAATGTTGGGGCAGTCCCTTATGGTTTGCTAGTGATTTAGGAGGTAGAGAGGAGATTTTCCTGTGTTGATCTTTTCAGGCCCAGTCAGAGGTGCCAGACAAACCCTGCTTGTGGAGCCTGACCAGGGTCGGGAGGGTATTCCTTCCAGTTCACTCACTGGCTAGGGGGGGGGGGGGGGGTTCTCCTTCTGGGTGCAGTACCTGAGCTCGGGAGATCCTGTGTCTGGGCCTGCTCAGGTAAGGGAAGACCTGCCCTCCAAACCCTGGATGAGGACAGAGGTGGCAGTGACCTGCTGCAAGGAGAAACTCCAGTGTTAACCTCTTTTGAAGGGAAAAAGGACTTGAGAGCCAGGAGGAAGGTTTGGGCTGCCCCTTTCCTTCCTGCATGGGAAGGGATCCCTCCCACCTGGGATCCAGAGAGAGTCTGAGAGAACCAGAGAAGTAACAGAAGAATATCTAATCGCGAGTAAGAGCCAAGTAAAGGTCACTGAGGGCACCCATCCAGCATCCTCACCCCCTGGGCAGAGAGAGGATTTGACCCTCTGTTCCCTGCCCTCATGCAAGCTCCACTTATCCAAGCCCTGGAGGGTGAACGTTTCCCTTCCTGCACAGATAGGGGGGATAGACTGTAAGGAAAAAGAGAGACCGTGTGGTGTAGAGGATTTTGTTATTGCTGCCATTCTATGGATTTGCTGCCCATCGTTACAGACGTTTATTTGGACACTAACACAGTGACTCCAGCGTGTTTTCTTTTGGGTTAAGTACTGTATCCACATTGAGAAAGAGAGATTCCACTCCCCAGGAGTAAAGAGGCCTCAGGGCTCTGAAAGAGATCTTTCCCTCCCCATAGAAAAAGCACCCAGACCCTGGGAAAGTGCTAGCCAGAGGTCCCAGCCCCAAAGAGCAACAATTACATTGATGCCCCCATCGAAGTGCAGTCTGCCTCCCGGGATGGGGTTACAATGGCAAAACCTTGCAGAGTATGACTACCAAACAGCACCATTTTTCCGTTGAAATTGCAGGAAATCGGTTATTTGAAAGCTAATTATGTGCACAGTGACAGCAGACATGAACAAACATACAGGCCTCTTAAGCCTGTGAAATTTAAAGGCGTGCAAAAAAATCACTTAGCACAGGATTAATTCTCTGCCAACAGAGCCCACAATCCTTGGAGTCAAACAGAATAGCCTTTTTGTAGCATGAAAATATCTCCACATTTATACAGCTCATAAATTCTGCAAAATAGAGAGACCACAAAGAATAAACAGCGTGCAACTATGAATTAACAAAGCTGAACTGCCAATGAGGGGGTCTAGTGACATTAATGTGAACTGAAAAAATTGTCTATTTAATGTTTTCAACTGTATTTCTGTACTTTTGTTTTGAGGCAGTTTTAAAACTTGAAAATAAATAAATAAATAAATATCATCTGATATACAACCAAAGGTCAACTAGGATCTCAATCCTTGTGCATCTGGCCATGGATTCTATACTTCTTTTAGGTCTGTTTCTTTTCTTTTTTTTTTAATGTTTACTTTATATAGTTATGCTTCCATAACAAGTTTGGTAATTTCTGTTAAATCTATATACTAATAGTGAACTCATCCTCTTTGCGTGGAAGCTCTGTTGAGGCACATCCTGTTGCCCTATATGAATGGTTGATGCGTCTTTTGAAAGTGTACAAGACATAGTTCTGGCACAAATAAGTGGTAGGCACCACCACCAAGCAGTACATTATGAGAAACACTAGAGGTAGGGTAAGTAGAAATTTATTCAGAGTTAAATTATTTCCAAACTTCAGCACCAAAGTCAATCTCCCCACATTGGCCATGTTTCGCAGTAGCTGCATTGGGAGGGTCATTAGTCACTAGTCATGAACAAACGAGGTTTAAGTTGTTACAGCAGACTAGCCATAGTTCTGCCAAGAAACAATATTTTCTTTTTAAACGTGACAAATGGTCTTAAAAAGAAGACAAATAGGTTTAAACTTAGATTTTAAGCCCTCGAGGGACAGGGAAATACCTGCTGTACCTGAATGTAACTTGCCAATGAGCAGGCGTGTGCTAAATTGAAAAAAATAAATACATTTGTGCAATGGCCCCCAGCATTAGATGCACACAGATTCCTGTATCATGGGCTCAGCGAAGGTTGAAGCATTCCCTTTCTGAGGATCAAGAGGAGAAAGATACTTAGGGGCCAATGGAATACAGTGTGCTCAGCCGAGTGCACTGTTTAACCCGTGGTTGGACGTGGGTTTTGGACGCGTGTCCACAACACCTTATTCTATAAGGGGATTAGTGCGTCCAAAAAGGTCGTCCAACCCCCCCCCCCCCCCCCCCCCCCCCCCCGCGAAACTAATAGCGCTCGTCACATGCAAATACATGTTGATGAGGCTATTAGCTATTCTCCCCAGATCGAAAAACATATGTGCGCCCCACCCGCACATTTTTACGCTCAGAAATTAATGCCTGCCCAGGGCATCCAAAAAAAGTGAACAGAAAAGCAGAAAATACTGCTTTTTCTGTACTTCCTCCTTCTTAATATTGTGGCAATATTAAGTCAGAGGAATCAGAATGACCAAAAGATATAAATAAACAAATAAATGGATAAAGTGTGCCGGAGGTCAGTTTAGGAAAAAGGGTCTCTCAATTAACGAGCATCTATTTTCCTAACCTGTGGCTGTGCTCAGTTTAGGAAAATGGATGCTCATAAAACTGAGCATCCGTTTCCCTAACCCGCTGATAGCCACCTATCCTGGGTACCTGCCGCCAAAGAGGCTCCAGGGGGCGCACATTTGTCCTTAGTGCCTCCTTGGCAGCACGACCCCTCATTTAAATATTCAATCGCGGGCCCAGGAGAGGCGGCTGGGTGACGTTAGGAAAGTGGGCGCTCAATACGGAGCGCCCATTTTCTGCACAGATGTACTGCATCGGCCCCTTAGTGTGGGCTAGGGAATTCCTTCACTGGGCCTGGAAGGAGTCCAAGCAGGCTAAAAAAAATGTAATCACTTCTGCAATTTCTGGTGTGGATAAAAGAAAGAAACATTTAGAAGGTTGCAGCCTTATCTGTTTCTTGCGATCTAAACAGATGTGATCTGAAAAAGTGTTCCACAGTGTTCCATTGTAGGGCTAAGTTAGCACTCAAGATTTCTACAATGAAAGCTTTGGGTGTTTATTATGGACAGAAATTTCCCTCTACAGAGCCTCCCTGAGAAAAAGCGGGAGAGAGAGAGAGAGAGAGTCCAGACTGCAAAAAAACAGTGATTGTGAAGCATTTAGAAAAACAAACAAGAAAAAGTCATATCTTGAAAAACGTATGAGAGGAAGTTCAGTTCTTGACCACTTCAGTATGGAGGTCATTCTTCTGTATTCAGAAAGAGCTGCACATGGGCGATTGCTCTCAAAGACTGCATGTCCAATGGATTCTGTGCCTAACCTTCCACTGTATGTATCATTCACGGTTATTTTCTTCCAATTTTTTTTTAAACTCACAGGTTCCAAGTTTCTCTAAAATCGGTGTGATTTAAAGCAAGCTCCAGGCTTATAGTATGATCCCCTATGCATACAGCTTACCAAAGATAGCAGAGCTGCTTACCAGTAACAGGTGTTCCAAGAAGACAGCAGGATGTCATTCCTAACACACATGGGTGACATCTTATGTCAAAGTTTCTAGAACTGTGACTGCATCTCTCTGAGCATGCTCCGGCATGCAATGTATAACGTGGCTATGTGGGGTCCCCTCAGTCTTATAACTTAGACTTGAAGAATAAAAGAATAAAACCCACGATGGGGCGTCAACTTCACAGGATGGCGGACGGGTCTCGTAAGGACTGACATCCTGCTGTCCTCGGAGAACACTTGTTATGGGTAAGCAATTCTGCTTTGTCCACGGACAAGCAGGATGGCAGTCCTCACACATGGGTGAATATCTAGCTCCACCCAACAAAAAAGGGGACCAATAAAATAGGTGCCATAGGGCACAACAACAATGTTTTGTTGGTAACAAAAGTGGGAGGGGGCGCAGCCTGAACAGAAAGAACAGGCCCTAGGTGGGAACAAATTGAGTTTTAAACTTTGAACAAGTTCCGAAGGATAGACTGGCCAAACCTGCTGTTGCTTCAGCCATCCCTATCCAAATAGTAATGCAATGTGAACAAGTGGATAGAACTCCACATCGCAGCTCTGCAGATTTCCTCCGTGGGGAACCTCCCTGAACTTCAACAAAGTTTTCACCAACAGCAGAGCTGGAGGATACGCATAAAAAATACCCTGGCCCCAATGAAGAGCAAAGGCATCTGAGGCTAGTTGCCATGTGTCCTACAGAGAGAGACAAAGTTCACTGCGAGACACCGGGCTCCAAGGAAAAGAAGAGACTGCCATGTGGCATATTGCATGCCGGAGCATGATTACAGAGATGCAGTCAAAGTTCTAGAAACTTTGACACAAGTTTTCTGTGCCAGGCTCCATCAGATGATATCACCCATATGTGAGGACTGCCATCCTGCTTGCCCTCAGAGAATAGAAATAATTTAATCCAGAGTCACCTCTCTTCACAAAAGCCATTGACAAATATAAGAGTTCTGTTGTAGTTTTCTCTGTACATAAGAACATAAGAACATAAGAAATTGCCATGCTGGGTCAGACCAAGGGTCCATCAAGCCCAGCATCCTGTTTCCAACAGAGGCCAAACCAGGCCACAAGAACCTGGCAATTACCCAAACACCTAGAAGATCCCATGCTACTGATGCAATTAATAGCAGTGACTATTCCCTAAGTAAACTTGATTAATAGCAGTTAATGGACTTCTCTTCCAAGAACTTATCCAAACCTTTTTTGAACCCAGCTACACTAACTGCACTAACCACATCCTCTGGCAACAAATTCCAGAGATTTATTGTGCGTTGAGTGAAAAAGAATTTTCTCCGATAAGTCTTAAATGTGCTACTTGCTAACTTCATGGAATGCCCCCTAGTCCTTCTATTTTTCACTCAGCCTTACTTTGACTCTCTTTCCTTCTCCAGGACTGATCCTTTCTTTCTCCAAGACTGGATATCTGTATGGCTAGTCAGCGATTTCAGCACAGCGCTATGAAACCTGGAGATAAATTCCAGTTCTACCTCCACCACTCATGCTGTCAGCTGAAATCTCCCTTTCCTTCAAGCCTCCTTCTCTGACACATCCTGATAATTTATTGAGTTAGGACACATAACACTGCACTCTATTAGCATTGTATTTACTGCAGCAATTAGAATGCTTTTAGTCTCTTTGCAGCAGTTTCTTACTAGATTTTTTCCTATATATTAGTAGCCCATCAGTATATACTGATGACTGAATAATGAAATGACTCTCCCTCTTGTGCACTCTCACTAACATTGAATGATGACTTTTCCTGTAGTGGAGGCCGCAGTAACACCAAGTGATAACTCCCTTTGCAATACACACTGCAATACTTTATTTATATTGAACGAGGACTCCAAAATGAAGAAGAAATAAAAACATGAAATAGTCTGGTTGGATAAGTGTCCACCTCCCTTGTATATCTGTAGCAATCCTAAATGCTTTCAGCTTTGGTATAACTAATCGCTTTCAAAAGCACTCACCAAGTGAATTGGCCGCACCTCTGCTAAATTGTACTGATTCACATGATGACAGGATACATTCAGCAGTTTCTCCTCTCTGCTGAGCAATGGTGTAACAAGAGTCTCCGGTGCCCGGGGGCCAATACATTTGTGCTGCCTCCCCTGTGCTCCTCCATCCTTCTTATAGTGATGCTTAAGATTACAGCAAGTCACACTAATACAAACCCCCAAAAATAAATTAACTGACAGACTGTTGTGAACAACGGTGTGAAAGCTTCCTTACGGTCACAGAGCTGGCATTGAGAAAAGGGGATCACGTGCATTAAGGTGACTTCACCCTAGAAGTCCTTGGTGGTCACCCTGTAGGGGTCCACATAAAAAAAATAATTCTCACCCTCCAGCTGGATAACAAATACGGAAAATCCTACTAATGCCCCAGAGATTGAGGGGGAGTACTGTAATTTGAAAAGAAAAGGCAATGGGGAGGAATCCCCTTGAAAAAGTGAGACAGGAGATTCACCATCTGAGGGAGCACACAGGGACAACTATTAGGCTGGGCACTGCTAGACGGAATTAGATAATTCACAATAACTTTGTTCCAATAAAGCACATAAGAGTGCTCATGTTAAATTTTTTTCCAGTACACGTCTTTGCCACTGAAAAGAGAAGCAGTGATTTTTTTTCCAAAACACAAGGAATGCACAGTTTTATGCTGCACATTAATAATCTAAGAAGGATTATACCATGGTCCGCACAAGGCACAACCCACAAAATCATTTTTTGGGTTTCTTTTAGCACAATACAAAACCTCCAGATGACAACAACAAAGTAACATCAATTAAAACCCCAATGCGCCACACAGTCATAACTTCCAGGGAAAAAGCTGTGTTTGTGTTAAGTCTCCTGCCCCACGAGCTACCTCTTTAAGGGGGTCGTTTTCTATGCTAAATCGGGGCGAGTTCTGGGCGGCATCTGCACCGGAAGGGGAGGAGTCGGGGTGGCACCGGGGCGGACGCCGCGAAGACACTGCTGACGGCGAAAAGCTAAGGACCCTTTTCGCTGCCAGTTTCGTGCGCAATAGCATCACCTTTAACGATGGCGCTATTGGGTGCGAAAGCCGACAGCGATCGCACCGCGGAGGTGTGATCGCTGCCAGCTTTCGCAGGCCCGCCCCCCCCCCCCCCCCCGTTCTGCGACCTTAGAAAATCCAGCTCTAAGATGGTAACTTTTAAACAGACATGTGAGCACTAGTGTGCACACTCATCAGCCTGTGCCCAGGGACGCAGCCATTTTATAACATACACGTGTATATAAAATAGCCAGAACGCGCACATGTGCATGCAATTTTAAGTGGCTGCGCGTCTATGCGCAATGTTGCTTCTACTGCGTAAGTGGGGGGATTTGAAAAGACACACGCGCTGACGCCATTACCAGCTTTACCAGTTCGCCCAGGTAAGGAATAGAACTTCCAAACCCGCCTAGTTCAATAGCCAACTCTTCTCCCGTTAGCCCTACTCATTAAAACCCTGCTGTGTTTAGTTATTTTTGTTTTACGACTTACGCGCCATCCAGAGCAGAAGTAAAGCTATGTGGCAGGGGACCCCTGTGTGCGCCTGTATGCAATTATTTATGTGCAAATTTCAAGGTGAAATCAAAGAACGCCGACGCCCCACCCAGACCATGCCCACGCCCCTTTTTCAGAGCTTTTCATTTGTGGGCGTAGCGGGAGATAGGCACATATACGGGCGGCTTTTTAAAATCCCCTCGGTGTGCACATCTCCTGCTTTTGGCGCGCGCCAGGCTTTTAAAATTCACCTTTAAGGATTCAATGCTGTTCTCTAGCTCCCTTAGTTAGTATTTAATTGAAAAACTTCATTAGTACCAATGTTCTGCTGCCTTTATTCTGTGGAAGTGATCACACTCTGGTCCCAAAACTGCAGAGCACTGTTGATGTGGTACTCACAGCCCTGTAGTATTGTTTTTCCATCACCAGCAATAGCTGAACAGCAACTTGTGGTTGCTGCTTTGTAACTCCACAGTTCAGATTTAAAAGGGAGCCACATATCCACAAAAAGCAGGTATCCCTACATAGAAACTATATGCTAGCAGAACACACTTGTTCACACATGCAGAACACAGACAGATCCAAACCAAATACTGAAGAAAGAGATATTAATGTATAAATAGAAATGATCAGAAAAAAACTGCACTGGAAACCACAATAAGACAGACTCTAAATGCAATGCAATAATGGAAAACCAGAAATATTACCATTGCTTACATAACAAAATAAAAATATATAAAACATCAATCATGATCATAAAATCATACTAATAAAATGAATAAATATTTCAGAACAACTGATGAACAGAACATTCAGTAATTAAAAGCACCAATAAAATATTTTTAACAATCAGATATCAAATCATACCTAATAATTAAAACTAAAAAGGACAAAAAAGTCCCCCACTCTACATACCCAGGAACTTTTGATTTCCTGTCACCCTGAGATTGTTGTAGATTTGTGTGGGTGGGTGAAAGTCGGGAGGCGGTGTAAGTGCAAACTTTCTCCTCTCTCTTTTTTTAATTCTTTATTATCAAGTTTATAAAACGTGAATAAGCCAAACAAGCTTATACAAAGAAATAAAGGAAATAAAAGAGAAAAATATTATTGAAATTCCTTACTAATACAATCACACTAGACCTCCAACAAAGGAAGACAGAAGAAAGAAAGGAGCACAATCCAAAAACATATGAAGAAAAGCAAATAGTACGTAAATTCCTGCATTATACAGAGGCATTCTCCCAGAATCTAACTGTGGGGTGACAACAATTTCTTAGACTCCACAAAGGATTTCAATTGTTCTGGAAGGAAAAACAAATATGATTCATTCTGAAACTTAACAAAATACTTGCATGGATACCGAAGGAGAAAGGTGGCACCCACAGCAATAACCTCTTGGCACAAGGCCAAAACCCCATATCTTCTCTCTTTGGTGGCCCGTGCAAAATTAGGTAAAAATTCTGACCATTTGATCTACGTAAGTAACACTTCATAACGTAACTAAGGTCATGGTCAGAAAAGATGGAAACTAATAAGGTTGTCCTCTCAGATATTTCCAGAGCAGAAGGCTCTAAAATGTCTGTCAAATTCAAGTCCTGCATATTAATTTGACCAGAATTCTGCCTAGGAGACAAAAAGTAAACTTTATTAAAGGCGGGAATATTCTCAGAAGGACTATTCAAATCCTCAGTCAAGTATCTTCTCAGAGTCAGTTTGGGTAACTCTCCACTACTCTTGGGAAATGAAGAAACCTTAAATTGAATCCCCTCTGAAAGTTTTCAACATACTCCAGCCGACGATTAACGATACCTTGGTCTTTAAGTAAGGCAGAGTTTACAACCTGAACAGCATTTAACTTATCCTCCAAAGCAGAGACCTTTGAAGAAAAGTCTTGAAAGTTAGAGGCTAGGACCTTTCCTTGAGAATCTAACCTTAACAAAATATCGTTTGCCAGTTTGCTTCAGGTAACATTTCCAGAGTAGTAAAATCACAAACGGATTGTGATAAATTGCAGGAGGACCTTGTACGACTGAAAGATTAGATGGCAGATGAGATTTAATGTGGACAAGTGCAAGGTGATGCATAGAGAAAAATAATCTATGCTGTAGTTACACGATATTAGTTTCTATATTAGGAGCTACCACCCAGGAAAGAGATCTAGGTATCATAGTGGATAACACATTGAAATTGTCGGCTCAGTGTGTTGCAGCAGTCAAAAAAGCAAACAGAATGTTAAGAATTATTAGGAAGGGAAAGGTGAATAAAACAGAAAATGTCATAATGCCTCTGTATCGCTCCATGGTGAGACCGCACCTTGAATACTATGTACAGTTCTGGTCGCTGCATCTCAAAAAAAGATATAGTTGTGTTGGAGAAGGTACAGAGAAGGGCGACCAAAATGATAAAGGGGATGGAACAGCTCCCCTATGAGGAAAGACTAAAGAGGTTAAGGCTGTTCAGCTTGGAGAAGAGACGGCTGAGGGGGGATAGGATAGAGGTGTTTAAAATCATGCATGGTCTAGAATGGGTAAATGTGAATCAGTTATTTACTCTTTCGAATAATAGAAGGACCAGGGGGCACCCATAAAGTTAGAAAATAGCATATACTAAAGAATATGGGGATAGAATTAAAGATCTAAACATGTATATCCTAGAGGAAAGGTGAGATAGGGAGATATGATAGAAACATTCAAATATCTAAAAGATTTCCATGCACAGCAGGTGAGCCTTTTTCAAGGAAATGGAGGCTCTAGAATGAGGGGTCTTGAGATGAGACTGAAAGCGGGTAGACTCAGGAGTAATCTTAGGAAATATTTCTTAACAAAGAGGGTGGTGGATGTGTGGAATAGTCTCCCAGTGGAAGTGGTGGAGACAAAAACAGTTTCTGAATTGAAGAAAGCATTGGATGAATACATGGGATCTCTAGGGAGGTGATGGGAATCGTAATACTGGATCGGTTGGATGAACGTTTCTCTGATACGCCTGTTGGTTCTTCCTCTCTGCTGGACTGGAAGAATTTACTTCATGCGAATTGTAGCCGTGGGACCACAGGTAGTTTGCCTTGCTTGCCGCTTGCATGTTGAAAGCACCCCTCCTCTCATGGCACCTCAGGTGACTGCTTAGCTTGCCCTACTCAAAGGCCAGCACTGATTATTATTATCAGCTTGTGCTGATTCTCTAAATGACCTTTTACCCTTTCACAAATAACTCACTACAAATCGGTAATAAGGTGTTTTCTCCTCTTCTGATGTTTTCAGTGTGTGGAAGGCCATCCAAAAACTCTCTGAAATGCTAAGAATGTAAAGGACATTCAGCACCTTTCTGGATGTGAGATGCTAATATGCATGAAATAGTAATTACCAGTACAGTGAACAAATCTGGTACTTAAAGCTTTCATTTATATAAGTCGCAAACCTCAGTCAACTATCCAGCAACATGGCACCTACCAGAAGGCATGTTTCTTAGGTATCATATTTTGAAGATGCTTGAGGTCTGTCACTTCACTTTCCACATTGCTTATAATGTGATTTGCCACATTTGGAGGCTTGCTGAGCGACTGGGCTCCCAAGGAAGCTGTCATCTTTACTGTTTTTCTGTTAAATGTGCTGACAATCTGGCCATGATCTGCAGGCAGCCAGTCTACAGTGAATTTTATGGCATCCTTATATCCAATGTGATCTGATGACATTTCAGGTAAAGGTCATCATGGAGGCAATCTTTTTTTTTGACCTGGCACATTTTGCCTTCCCCTTTGGGCTTCTGGCTCAGTTGGACCAGGGCTGGGATCTGGCACCATGAGCTTTCATCTTCAGCTACACAGGGATTTTTTCTGGTAATGCATTCTTTCCAATTTACATTTAGTCCAGTTGTTGTAGACATGATCCTTGGCCGGGGGCCAAGAATCCCAGCTCTTCCTGCAATCCTGGGCCCTGAATCCAGCCACAAAGTGTCACTACTACACAATGACTATTGTTCCTTCCCCCTTACCTCCACCTGATGCCTTCTGCAGCATCAACACAAGGCAGTTTTGAATATTTCTTTATTTAATTTCTATTCCGCTTGTTCCACAGTTCACAGCGGATTACAATGAAAACATGCACAGACGATAACTTTAGAAAAAGTATGCAGGCGCTTATACACAAGTGTATGGGCGCACGAGCGGACATATGCTAGAATTTTAACTCATGCACACAGTTGCACACATAGGGGTAGATTTTTAAAGTTATGCGTGGGCATAGATTTGTTCGCGCAACCTGGCCCGAGGCAGGCGTAACTTGCACGCGCCGGCAGGCTGCCGGCGCACCAATCCCCAGCCCGGGGGCTGGTTCGGAGGCCTCGGCCATGCCCCCAGAATGCCCCCGGGTTGGCACCACGCCCATGGCCACGCCCCCGGAATGCCCCCGAATGCCGCACGGCCCTCGGCACGCGTCCTGGGGCTTTCCACGCGCCAGCGGCCTATGCAACATAGGTATGCCGGCGCATAGGGCTTTTAAAATCTGCCCCATATGATTTAAAATACATCTACCGTCCTTAAGTATGCTCGTAATTTTAAGCAATTACTCAAAAAAACATAGTTTGTGTATCTTCTTTAGGACTCTGTCAGCTTTAACACGCGCAGGTAAGAGGATTTTAAAACATGTTCGAAAAAAGTACATTCCCAGTTTTACCAAGTAGTCCATCAGTTTTCCCAATCTGTTTCCAGGTCATCCAGACCTCTCTGGTTCTTCAGCCTGCTCTCCCCCCTAACTGACCCAGACCCCCTCACACTGTCATGTTTGGCCTAAAACGCTTTTTCTGCAGACTTACACTTCATCAGGAACAGCAGTAAATAAACGTGGCTAAGAAGCTGAAGCCTCTAATTTTAAAATAAGAATTTATGTGCCTATTGGCCCTGCCCTTTTTCCCCGCCCTCTACTTTTTCAGTTTGTGCTAATTAGCAGCTTTTAAAATCTGCATTGCTCACGTGTAACCCACGAACTCGTGAATATAGGTCTTTCAGCGCAAGCGATGCTTTTCAAATTCAGCCCATAATGTTTAAATATAGATAAACTTAAAAGCATATATGGTGCCTTGGGTTGCAAAAATCCAAGGGAGTAGTTCAGTAATGGGGGTGAAGTACTTCTGCACACAAATGAGCAGGATCCGGGGTGATTCGTACCTGATGGTCTGAAGGTGAACAAATAGGTTGATAAAGTGACCGCAGAAGCAAGGAGGATGCTGGGATGCATAGGACGTCTGCATTTACAAAGTATCTTAGTGCTTTTAGTTTAAATACATTGCAGCTGATGGTTTCTCTTTCAAAACCGGCTGCAAAGTACAAACACTGAAAGTGTTTTCCTAATTTGCACCTGCTATTTGTGTGGGTGGCTGACAGGGGGAAAAATAATGCATGTAATTTTAAAACTGAATGATTTACTCTCCTGACTTAAGGACCCACCCTAGGAATGCCTCTTTTGAACCCAGATAAAATTAAGTACATCACAGAAGCCCCCATGTACTTTTAGTAGACAGAAGACAATTTTCACACATGCCTATTTGCCTGGCTAAATGGCTTTGAAAAAATTGCCCTCCCTGTGCTTTCAGACACCTGATGCTGTTTTAGATGGGCCATGAAAGAGGGAAATCAAGTTCTAGCAATGTGCCCTGAATCTGCCTGATGGCTCCTGACCTCAGCATGGGCTGGGTTGGGTCCCCTCATGCAAGTGTATGGGCAGCACAGAAACCATGAGAGTTGGCGGTGACATGAGAGAGAGAGCTAGGAAAAGGAGGTTGGAAGGATCTGTTCCCAATCAAAGCCAGACAGGAAGCAAAAGGAAAACCCTTCCTGCCCACCTCAGTCTTTCCCCCTTCTCCCTACCTACCGTCCAGTTTCTCATGCTCCCTCTGGTCTGTGGAACGCGGGGACTCAATACTAATGACCTAAACCTCACCAACGGCTGAAGCCTATCTGCAGGATCACCTACTGTTTAGCACTGCCACAATCCTATTAATGCTGTCCTCTCGCTCTCTCTCCCAGCCCTACTCCACTTTGTACTTCCAATACCATTCTTCTCATCCTCACATTATCACTGAATAGCTGACCCCCTCTTCCCCTCCCCCTTAGCTCCCTCTCACAACTGTCTTTCAATGCTGGGCCTCTGGAATGTGGCCTCCCTCTGTTCTCCGGGGAATACAGGCCCCTCTGGCCTCTTCTGGGCTTCCAGGGAAACGTGCAGAAATAATGATCTCCCACTGAGGTCATGGGTTGAGTCTAGGGCTTGGTGGGAAAATTATACCATGTTACCAAAAAAAAAAAAAAAGAGAGAGAGGCATCAAAATGGATTACCCTGGCAGCTTTTAGGATGCATTTCTGTGGTGAAAGGGCAGGCACTGCTCTCCTGACATCAATCAGCTTTAGAAAGGAGGAGGTGGAGGGGAATATAAAAGGGAAACACAGCCATGAATAGGTAAAACAAAGCATACATCTTCATTAGGACCAAGGAAGTCTCTCCTTCCACTTCAGTCCGAAGGGCAAATCTTTCTCTTGCTTGTCTACTTGCAAAAATGAACCAGACAACATTTCTCAGGCGTTCACTGCAAGGGGGAAGAGAAGCCAGATCTAACCATTTCTCTCTTTCTCTCCCCCTCCCTGTAAGTGGAAGGCTTAGTTCTTAAAATCTGCTTACACACCCTTTTCCTCTCTGGTTAACCCTGGTCTCTCCCATGGGAACAAGAACCAGGCAGACATCAGTGCGTATCGGCTCTGTGTATGTCCAAGAAGTGCATCAGTAATATCAGTCCAGGGCGGCAAACTCTACCTTTAAAGCAGCACTATGCTCATTAACCACCCAGCACATCTGCTCCCTGATCCCAGGCTGTTTGTGCTCCATTTAGTGACTGAAAAAAAACACACATAGAAACAGAGAGTAATGGCAGATCAGGACTGTAATGCTTATCTAGTCTTCCCAGATTCATTCCTGAAGCACTGTCATTTAGCACAGTTGATCTCTGGCTCTCCACTCATTTCTTCACCACCTAGGGATCCTCTGCACTTATCCCACACTTTCTTGAATTCCGTTACATTTTTAACACAATGGTCTACGTAAAGTCTCCTCTCCTTTTTTGTTTTGGTTCTCTCTCTCCCTATGCACCCCAGCAGCCCTCTGCCTCTGGCCATCACCTTACCACACTGTTTCGCTACCTTGAGACCACCCTACGCAGTTCACCCTACGGTTTCTCTCCTGGTCAGAGCACACCAGTAGCTTAAGCCACCTACTCCTTTTTATGATTTATACATCACCTGGGCTTCTACGATCCCAGCTATTTAATGGTGTTAGTTCCAAAAAATATAAAGCCCACATCTTAGCTTTGTGTGCAGGATCTGACAGTGCAAATGAGGCTTTAAAGTCAGGTGTTTAATGGATTTTAGCTGTTGGGTATCCTCCCAATTTTCTTCTGTACTGATATGATTGGGTGGGGCTTTATGGATTTGAAAATCTGGGGCATGCAACAGATCATTTAGAGGGCTTCTGAGGATTTGATATAAGGGAGGGTATTGGACATTTAGAAAGTTTTAGGTTTGCTGATTTAATATAATTGTTATTTTGTTTATGAATGTAATGTAATTGACTGTATTTGTTTTATTATCTGTACTGTAACTCGCTTTGAACATCAATGGTGGGGAGGTGTTATATAAAAGTCAATTTATTATTATTATTGTAAAGGAGTAGACAGTATGTGAACTGAATGTCAAACAGCCACCACACATGCCAAGAGTTTACTGTTCACACACCAACAAAGCAATCAAAGGACATTTCAAAGATAATATGCAAATTTAGCAGGTTTCTTTTTATTTTGTATGTAAAGTATGTACAGTCTGAATAAAAATGAAATTTAATTCACTGCAGCAGCTTCCTGTTCCTGATAACTGGATGCCCCTTTCCTTACAGCCTTCAGGTACTGATAAACAAATACATAAATCCATTCTTGCCACAAACACACAAGTCCAAAATCGCCTTTTGTCAAAGCAGTATTGCAGTATCACATGTCCACTTGCTAAATAAATAGTTTGCAGGCTGCTTCCCAGCCTGTTAGTTGACAGGCTCTGCTTCCTACAAAACATGCACCCTGGCACCCAAGAACCTCCTGAATCACTAATGGGGGAGATCAGAGCAACTTTGAAGAGTGTGATATTTATCAGAGTAAGGCCAATAGACCAATTCAGGAGATGCCCTAGTATGTGAGTTCAAAACCCTTCTTGGCCACTGAGACTCTTCATTAGCTTGGGCAATCCTAACTCTGCCAGTAATCTCTCGGTTTGACCTTGGGTGCTTCAGTTTTATCTCTCTCTGCCTCCAGGACCCAATTAATAACAAGATCTTTGTTTTCATCTTTCTTTTTCAGATAAGACATTAAGGACTTGTTTTACTAAGGCTCTTTTCCCATCCCCTGTCTAAGGGAAAATAGCTTAGTAAATGCACTGCTAAGACCGTAATTTGAAAGCAGGTGTGGAGCTTGCAGGTACTTTATATCAGCGGGGCCAGGAAGCTATTTTCAAAGGGAAACTCTCCACAGTGTCCCTTTGAAAATTCTGTAGTGTCTTTACCATCCTTATTTTACAGAGCAGCGCACATACTTTTCCCTGCATGGGGGGGTGGGGGAGGCTACAGAGATGCTCAGCTTTCAAAGGGTTAATAAAATCAGCCTCCTTCCAAAGTCTCATCCCTTTTTAAGTGCACACTCTTTTTCATCCTTAATTTCATTTCAATAAGTACATTTTCAAAAAGACTAATATTCAGGAAGCCGCTGAGGAGCCTCCCCTGGGTGTCTCAGTCCCGCAGGTACTTTGCACCTGAGTACTTGAAGCGGGCAGAGAGATCGGAGTTTGTAATCTCTGCCTGTACTTTCCCTGCCCCATCCTATATTTGTACAGGTGAAAAGAACTCCTCCTGTGAACGTGTGCATGCTTTACCGGCCCGAGGGACGGGGAAACAGAAGATTCTGATGCCTTCCATTCTTTTAAGCTTTCCTTACTGCTTTTCTAGTCTCTTTGGTATAAGCTTAGAAGCACGGAAACAGACAAGGCCAGAACTGCCTCAGCATTTCTAAAGGAATCAGTACGGCAAAAGTAATACTACACTTGTATTAAGCTGACAAATGGATATTGTCACAATGGCTGAAATCAAAATTTCAATTTCCCCATTTCTCGGTTTCCCTTTCTCCACTTTTATTCCTATATCTCTGTTACCAACTTTACTACTTTCAGATGTGAATCGGTTATTTACTCTTTCAGAAAATAGAAAGACTAGGGGGCACTCCATGAAGTTAGCATGGGGCACATTTAAAACAAATCGGAGAAAGTTCTTTTTTACTCAACGCACAATTAAACTCTGGAATTTGTTGCCAGAGGATGTGGTTAGTGCAGTTAGTGTAGCTGGGTTCAAAAAAAGGATTGGATAAGTTCTTGGAGGAGAAGTCCATTACCTGCTATTAATTAAGTTGACTTAGAAAATAGCCACTGCTATTACTAGCAACGGTAACATGGAATAGATTTAGTTTTTGGGTACTTGCCAGGTTCTTCTGGCCTGGATTGGCCATTGTTGGAAACAGGATGCTGGGCTTGATGGACCCTTGGTCTGACCCAGTATGGCATGTTCTTATGTTCTTCTTCTTAAATGTTTTGGAAGATTATTTGGGGAGGGGGGCGCAGATGGCAATTTTTTAAAATCTCTACATTGCTTGCGAGCCTGTGGAGTTTCTCTTTGAACATTTCTGGGCTGGCTGTCGTCGCGGGGCCAAAGTTGGTGCTGTGTAAGAATTTCAAACACATTTCTGTGTGATGCCTCCTACTCTCTCCATCCTCAGCCTTATTCAGAGGGGGAGGGTAACTGCTTAGCTACTTGCGTAAAAATCATTAGAAAATTGTCCTCTTAATAAAAGGTTTGAAGTGTGTATACCGGCTTCAATATTTATTTATGTATGGAGGGACAAGGGTGGGGGGGGGGCAGAGGAAAGCTTGCACCTTATTTTTCTTTGAACCGGCAGTTCCCTCATACTCCTCTGGGCCTTCAGGTCAACTGGGACCAGGGCTGCGATCCTGGCACTTCCCAGGGATTTCCACATCCCTCCTACCAAAGTCTAGTCATTGCAATAACAATCCTTCAGCCAGGGGTCCTGTATCGGGGTCTCCCCTTCTGGTCCCTGCAACCACAGGCCCAGTCCCCAGGTGCCACCCTTAAGCAATGAGAATGACTTCCCGCCCCTCTGCAGCAGACCCAACCCCAGCCAACCGTTCAAGCACTGGCACTGCTATAGCCCAGGCTGCAAGCGAATGCTCAGTGTACAACCTTTATTATACTCACATTTCTTTTACTTAGATTTTATATTCCGTCTTTTCGCACCACTTCAAAGCAGATTATATTCAGGTACTGTGGATATTTCTCTCTCCTCAGGGAGCTCACAATCTAGGGGTCATTTACTATACTGCAGTGTTTTTCCCATAGAGGGGAAAAATACTGCGAGCCACGGCAAATTACCGCAGGGGCTTCCCCCCCCCCCCCCATGGTGTTTTTTCCATGTCCCATGATATTTTTCCCCTCCACGGGAAAAATTCTGTGGGCAAAAATATCACAGTGAAAATGACCCAAAAATCACGCGCCTTTGCCCAGGCCTACTATCTATTAAAAGGTGATGGCGGTCCTAAAGACCCCACATACACACTACCTGCCACCTCTAGAGGCAGCACAGATGTGAAAAAAGTAAGAAAAAATAAATGTAAAAGTCACACAGTGACCCCTATATGAAGGGGTATATGTTAGACTCTCCTTAAAAGCCCAGGACCAGGCATTTAGCCTGATCCACCTTAAGTCAGAAACAGGAAGGAAGTTCTGCTCTGAGGGCGTTCTCCTTAGAAGCGGATAAGAAGCTAAGCCCTGGGAGAACAAGGGAGCTCCCGGGAAGACCAATACTGCTGTCTTTTGTAAGGTAAGCAGAACTGCTTTTGTTACATTTTCAGTGGTTAATAAAAAAAGGGAGCGTAAGAGAAAACTGCCAGAGTCCAGACTGTTCTCTGGCCAGCCTCTGACCGCTCACATTGCCACACGCCCCCCCATTCCAAAGCTGCCCCCCTGCCAACCACTTACCCAGCCTAGTCCAACCCCTGCCCATTCCTGGTAGTCTAGTGGGGTCCGGGTGGGCTAGTGGGATCCAGAGCACCTCCTAGGATTTGGGCTGCCTGCTACCATTTTTAAAAATGGCGCTACACTGTCTTTGTCCCGTCACATGATGGGACACAAGCCAGATGTTGCCAATTTGGATGCCAATCCAAAACTTGGGGGGCTCCAGGCTCCACTAAACCACCAGGCATGGTTGGGTAGGGGAAGGGGCCATGGCGGGTAGGAAGTTGGCAGCCTTTTTCAAGGGTTTTGGAATGGGGAGTTGAATTTTTTTTGGAAAAGGGAGGGGGGAGGGCATCGCCCTGCAACTTTTAGTTTTTTTTTGTTTTTCATTTCAGAGCTACCTCTAGAAGCAGTGGTGGGTGGGGAGGGGGTGTCTTTAGCATTGACGTGACCCTTTAAGAAGCATCCTGGAGGCACTGGGAACAATTCCCTCCAAGGAGTGACTAGGCGTGTGCACATTTCTTTTCATGTGAGCAACAATTTTTTTAAACCCCAAATTTCTGAGCGCCAGTATCAGAGTTGCATTTCTGTATAAAGCACAAAGAAAAATGTATGTGAGTGACCATGTAAAACCGGTGAGCGACACTCTGAAATGTAGGAGCGATTGCTCATGTGCTCAGTTTCAGGCCGATGCAGTACATTGCAATAACAATCCTTCAGCCAGGGGTGGAGCGCACTGTTAACATGCATTTGGACACATGTTTTTGAAAACACGTGTCCACCCCCTCCCACCCCCTGAGACTAATAGCGCCCGCAACATGCAAATGCATGTTGATGGCCCTATTAGTCATTCCCGCGCGATACAGAAAGTAAAATGTGCAGCCAAGCCGCACATTTTACTTTCAGAAATTAGCGCCTACCAAAAGGTAGGCGCTAATTTCTGCCGGCACCGGGAAAGTGCACAGAACAGCAGTAAAAACTGCTTTTCTGTGCACCCTCCAACTTAATATCATGGCGATATAAAGTCGGAGGTCTCGAAAGTTAAAAAAAAAAGGACGCTCAATTTTGCCGGCATCCGGTTTCCGAACCCGTGGCTGTCAGCGGGCTCGAGAACTGATGCCGGCAAAATTGAGCGTCGGCTGTCAAACCCACTGACAGCTGCCGCTCCTGTCCAAAAGGAGGCGCTAGGGATGTGCTAGTGTCCCTAGCGCCTCATTTTACCGCCGGCCCTAATTTAAATATTTTAGTTTACTGAATCGCGCGCACAGGACACTGGCCTGTGCACGCGCCGGGAGAGCGGGCACTCACCCGCTCAGGGAAGGAACTATGATTGGGATGCGCATTAGCTACAACTCCAGAGTTTTAGCTTAATTTATCGGAGAATAGCACAGCTTGCATTTTTTTCATATTTTTATTTAAAGAAACACAAAGACAGCAGGATTTAAACCTTGGCTTCCACTAGGCTACTCCCCCATCCACTCCACTATTCATGCTATGTATGTGTGTCTGATACCTGCAGGGGGTTCTGGTGAAGATCTGCTGTTCAGCTGTCTATGTTCTGTTCATGTGTATCTGATGAGCCCATTCTTCAGCAGAGTAGGCTTCTCAAGTATCAGTGGGTTCCTGGCATGATGTAATGTAGTAACAAGGGTCAGAAGGACAACTGGATTTAGTGAGATTTATAATAGTGGGCACGGTTAAGTAGGATGAGCTTTTGGGAACACTGAACACTAACAGAGCTTCAGGAATGAACACAAATCAGAATGATAAAAGCCAGCTCTTAGTGTTATTTGTAACTTCCAATTCAATTACCTAAAAAAGTAATATTTCTAGGACAGATGCTTTAAAGCAAACACCTAAAAAGCTAATACTCCTGAGAGGAATTTGGGCCCTCTATACCTCTTTCGAATAGAAATCCGCAATCCTTCCTCCAGGCCTAGAGTAATACAGACATCGATAAAATGCTAGTAAAGTCAGGCAAATGAATCTGTATAGGAGATAGCCATTGCTTGGGCAACACACGTACAAACTGTCATGCCAATAAAGTTCTTTAGTCTGAATCCCCCAGGGTCTGGGCATATTATCCACGAGGATCCAAAAGGACTGGAGGTCACATGGAGCCTGGATTACCCTCTGCTGGCAAAAGAGCAGAGCCAATGAGGTTGACCCTGAGAGGAAACAGTTTCTTTTTTTTTCATACTGCTCTTCAAAACTGAACAAGGAGAGGTGTGATAAAGAGAACAGTACACTAATTTACAAAGGCATGTGGCTATTTCTCATCCCATGATAGAATCTGAATGAATGGAAAAGCTCTTGTGTTCTGAACCGCCACTGAGCAGTCAGCAGCTGATGGCGAAGGTAGATCATGAAGGGTGTAGAGTGCTGCAGTAGGTAGGGGCATGGCATGATTAGATAGGCTTGGTATTCTTTATATGCCATCATATACCCTGTTACTGTGCTGCTCACTGGAAAGGCCCTCATACCAGTACTGTCCATTTCTGCTGCAAACAGCTTTCACAAACTGAAGGACAATTCTGTTTATATATGCTTCTAATTCCTGAGATACAATTTTTTCCCGCACCCTTTCGATGCCTCTACTTCTTCCTTGTTATCTCCATTTCAGTGGGAGAATAGACTATGCCCCCCCGACTCCACACCCAGCTACATGATGGAGCAAACCGGTGAAAGACATTCCAGAGTCAGGCTGTAGAGAGATTGCTGAAACTTCAGTGACATTGTTAGGGACCTCTGACCTTGGTCCTGAGGGCAGAGGGGGGCACCTGGGTCTCAGAATGGTAAAGGGGATAAAAGCATTACTCAGCCTTGACTGAGCTCCAGCTGTTCCTCCTATTAGCACTCAGCCTGGGTAATATCAAGCCTGGGAAAAATGCTGGTTGTTATTTCTGGATATGATACTAATAAAACTCTGTATTAGCCAGCATTTGACAACGTCAGACAACTAGCATTATAATGTTTATCAAACAAAGGATGCATTTTAAATACATTATCAATTTAGTTTTTGTTATGGACCAGGCACTTTCTTCCTGCTCTTTGGGCTCCAGCTTAAATTGGAAAATCCCCTTAACCAGGGTTAGCGTTCCATGAGCCTTCGCTTGCTTCCCCCACAGAAAAGTTTTTCTTTTTTTGCCCTTTTTTTTTTTTATTTTTCCCATCCATCCCAGCAAATATTCCCAGCAAGGGTCCAGAGCCCCTAGCATCTTCCAAAAACTGACATATGGGAATCCTAAAACTGGCCAGCAGGTCTCACCATTACACAAAGGGCTGGGAGGGCTGGAGCTCCCTTCCTCACTGCCTCTGCAGCAGCCCCCAGCCCTGGGGGCTGCTGCAGAGGCAATACATATATTATAGGGAATACAAATTGTTTTCCCTATAATAAAATTCCACTTTCTTGGCCAGTATCAAAATCTTTAAGAGCAACAATGAATCACAGTATAACTCAATGACAGCTAATAATACATAATCAGATAGTTTGAAACGAGCCTATGCTACAGACATCTTTCTCTTTTATCCTAATGATGGCTCTTGCCACATCAGTACTATTTGCTTGATTCCTATCTTAATTATATTTATACTGCTTGTCTCTCTTTCCTTTCCCATTCTTACCATCTCCTACCTATCCCCTCTTTTTCCAAAGCCGAGCTGTCCGGTCAGTCTCTCACCAGACATCCTTTTATGTCCAGGCCTCCTTCCATTAGAACAAATTTCTCCAGATTATACAGAATGACTGTCACTCTCCCCTACTCTTCCCCAGGGAAGGAGGAAGCTTATGGCTTAGTTCTACAAATTAAAGCTTCTCAAATTTCTAGCCCTTCCTTTAAAGTATTTTCTCAAACAAGTACTATCAAAATAAAATGTTGGTTTGTATAGGCATAGTTTAATGGGACAAAGCCAACATGGATTTAGCCAAGGGAAGTCTTGCCTCATCAATCTGCTACATTTTTTTAAGGTTGTAAATAAACATGTGGATAAAGGTGAGCCTGTTGATATAGTGTATCTGGATTTCCAGAAAGCATTTGACAAAGTCCCACATGAAAGACTTCTTAGGAAATTTAAAAAATCATGGGATGGGGGGGCAGTGTCCTATTGTGGAATGCAACTGGTTAAAAGATAGGAAACAGAGAGTATGACTAAATAGTTAATTTTCCCAATGGAAAAAGTTGAATAGTGGAGTGCCTCAGGGATGTGTTCTGGGTTCCACTGCTTTTTAATATATTTATAAACGACCTGGAAATGGCAATTAGTGACGTGATCAAATTTGCAGATGACACACAAAATTATTCAAAGTTGTTAAATTGCAAGAGAATTGTGAGAAATTGCAAGAGGACCTTGCAAAACGTTTTGGTAAAATTTTTGCCCCTGCGCTATATCACTTAAATTGTCAAAAGTACCACGTGGTTGATATGGCAAAATTACATTAGTGATTTTCTGAATATAACTTATTACCCGTCTCCAGAATTAACTAGTAACCAGACAAACCCAGAACTGACGTGCTAAAGTTCTGGGCGCTAGCTTATATTTAATTCACTCTTCAAAAGCAGACAGCCTCATTTTGCACGCTAATTGCCTATGAATATAGTATCGCATTAAAAACTTATATTCTGAATTCTTCCCACTCAATTCTTGTCATATGCCAGGATCAGAGCTTTATGTAATCAACTTCGGCATGGAACTGAAGGCCCACTTGAGAGCACTCAATCTCTTTTCCTTTTAAGGATGTTTCAATCACACCTTGGCTCTCTTTCCCATTTATATACTTTTTATCAGAATATCTCTTTTTACAGTAATTTTGAAATGGTCCTTGGCAAATGGCAAGTGGAAATACCTGAGGAATTGGATGTACAAATGCTTAGGGATTGTTATCTTTCGATTTATAAGGATATTAAGAATGTAAACTTATGCGAAATGCAGATTAGAGTATTTTATAGAACAGTATACTCCCCCGCCAAGGCATATAAGATGGGGATGTCTGCTTCAAGTATGTACCTTAAATGTAATGACCCATGTGCTTCTCTCATACATTGTGTTTGGTCATGTGCCCCTATACAGGCATTCTGGGAAAAGGTCTGTAAGTGGACTTCGGGGTGCCTTGGGATGAACATTCATTGGTCTTGCTCATTTTGCCTCTTGAATAATGATGTGGGAGAGGCATGTTTGAACACAGATACGGGCGGATTTTCAAAGCCCTGCTCGCGTAAATCCTCCCGGATTTACGCGAGCAGGGCCCTCGCGCGCTGGCGCACCTATTTTGCATAGGCCGCCGGCGCGCGCAGAGCCCCGGGACGCGCGTAAGTCCCGGGGTTTTAAGAAGGGGGCATGTCGGGGGCGGGGCCTAACGACGCGGCGTTTTCGGGGCGGGATGCGGCGTTTCGGGAGCGGGCCCGGGGGCGTGGTTTCAGCCCGGGGTGTTCCGGGGGCGTGGCCGCGCCCTCCGGAACTGCCCCCGGGTCGGGTCTCGGCGCACCAGCAGCCTGCTGGCGCGCGTGGATTTACGTCTCCCTCCGGGAGGCGTAAATCCATGGATAAAGGTACGGGGGGGGGGGGTTTAGATAGGGCCGGGGGGGTGGGTTAGGTAGGGGAAGGGAGGGGAAGGTGAGGGAAGGGCGAAACAAAGTTCCCTCCGAGGCCGCTCCGATTTCGGAGCGGCCTCGGAGGGAACGGAGGCAGGCTGCGCGGCTCGGCGCGCGCCGGCTGCCCAAAATCGGCAGCCTTGTGCGCGCCGATCCAGGATTTTATAAGCTACGCGCGTACCTTATAAAATCCAGCGTACTTTTGTTTGCGCCTGCTGCGCAAACAAAAGTACGCGATCGCGCTTTTTTTGAAAATCTACCCCATAATGTATTATTTCTTTCCAAAGTGTGTCTCATTGCAAAAAAATGTATTTTACTAAATTGGTTAAAATCACAAGCTCCTACTCAAGAGATGTGGCAATCTCTTATGACTGATTTATTTCAGTTGGAATGTGGCTCTTTCTTTCGCCATCTCTCTTCCGAGAAAAAGATTCTCTTCAGAGATATCTGGATCAATTACTACAAAACCCTACCAAGATTTCCAGTGGAGTTTAGAAGATAAGGTCCTCCCATATATTACAGTTGGCAAGGGTGGGGGATGAGATATGGAAACTTGTTTGGAATGTCGTACAAATTTCATGTCAATGTTTGCAATTTTATATCTTTTTTTATGTTTATTGTACAGCATTCCTAATAAAGAAATATTTTTTTAAAAAACTCTTATATTTATTTATTTTATTTATTTATTTAGAACTTTTCTATACCGACTTTCCAATAACAGAATTACTGATCAATTCGGTTTACATTTTGAACAATAACAGTGACAAGAAAATGTCTTACAAAAAACAGGTAGAAATAACTTGGAGATAAATATATGGGTTAACTAACAATGATAACAATTATATTGTGTTTCCCTCAAATCCACACTAGTGGCAAGGGAGTGGATTTGCTTAAAACAATCTAGATATTACTCCAGGGTCACAAGAGTGGGAGCAGAGAGGAGGCTGGAAACTACAGGCCGGTTAGCCTCACCTCGGTGGATATTAGATAATACTAAAGCAGTTGACCTCTCTAAGGCAAGTTTTTTTTTTGCCCACCAGGGTTGCCTTGTCTCCCCCTCTTGGCAACTGCAAGTGAGTCCACACCTGATTTTGGACTCTGTCATGCCAGCAGATAGAGTTCTGACTGTCAAAGAGAGATCCAGGGTACAAAGAAAACAGCTACTGCTCACATGCAAAGGGCCCAAACCTGCATTTGAATTACCTAGAATGGTGACGAGAGGTGGCAAGGTAAGCCAAATACATCCCTACAAAAGTTACTGGTGACAAATATGGTGCATTTTGAAAGTTGTGTTACATGGGATTGTGTGGAATTATAGCTTCAACAACAAGGTTGTAGTGAGTGTTGTAGACTGAAAGAAGACATTGCATGCCTCACTATGTGAGGTACGCCTGAAAAAAGGCCTTGCATGTGCTCTGTTCCTTTACCTTCTACTAACGTTTAAACTCCAAACTTCTAACTTTGCCAGTTGTCTTTATTTTTCCATCTCCAAAGAGCTTACCATGTACTGATTCTCTAGCTACAGTACATTACAAATTTTAGCAATTAGATTATGGAGGCACAAATATGATATCGATCACAGAGTAAGAGGGATGCTAAGTTGTTATGCTGAAACATTAAGACCAGGTCTGTGTCCTGCCTCTAACAGTCCCACCCAAAATGAGCTTTAATCTATAGCTGGGATAGGCAATGAAGGAGATGCAGAAGAAAGCCTCTTTAGGCACCACAAATTATAGCTGGTCAGATCCTAACTTAAACATGCCTCGAATGAGGCATAACCAGAAGGAAAAATGAGGTGATATTGCCCTGTACTGGTCATTGGTGTTCAATTCTGGAGACCATATCTTAAAAAGGATAAAAGAGAGGATCAAAGCAGTCTAAAAAAAATGCAACCAAAATCATATGGGGTCTGCATCAAAAGCATTTGAGATGAGATTGAAGTACCTAAATATGTATACCCTGGAGGAGAGAAGAGACAGGGGGGATATAGTACAGATATTCAAATATTTGAAGGGTATAAATGATGCATGGGAATTGGGCCTTTTCCAATGTAAGGAAAGATGTAGAACTAGGGGTCGTAATATGAAGTTCCAAGGGTACATTCAGGAACAACATCAGGAAATATTCCTTCAAGGCAAAAGTAGTGAAAGCATAGGATGCCCTCCCGGTAGAGGTAATTAAGACTAGAACTGTAATGGAATTCAGAAGAGCTTGGGATAAACACAAAGGATGGAAATGAAGATAAGGGGCAGTTATTACACTTAACGGAATAAAGCAACATTACTACTCTTAACAGAATAAAAATAAATAAATTAAAAGAATAAATAAATAAATAAATAAATAAATAAAGCTTGCTGGGCAGACTGGATGGACCACTTACGTATTCTGCTGTCATTTACTATGTTATTTGAATTCCAGCCATATTCTCAGATATCTTAAAAAAAAGAATACTAAAGGAAATCAATGCTAAAGGGTCTTACCCAATAGCCATTCATCTCCATAACTCCCATCCTCAAAATTCTGACAAATAGCTGAGTGCTGCAGGACAGTGTTGCCCAAATAGTGTGGCATGCTACACCGGTGCGCCTTTAGACCGGTTCAGGGTGTGCCATGGAAAAATCACCACTGCCAGAATCAGATCAGCACCCGGGCTCTGCTCTCAGCACCTCACATCAACAAGAGACAATGGTGTTGACTTGTAAACACATAGGAGCTCCTTTCTTTTTTTTTTTTAATTATTTCTTTATTGAAGCATCTTTAAATAACATAAGGTAGATGTAATTCCTGCAAGTACCACATTCACAAGAGTAGTTTAACTGAACATAGTCTGCTTCACATTTTTTTACATATAATCTCACAGTCAACAGCTCTCCACATTCATACTCATCAATCCAAGCACATACATCCTTTATAACTATCAGCTTAAAGTCCAGAAGTCAGATTCTCAGTAGGTCTGTGACGTAAAGCTAAATTAATGCCCTCAGACGAGTCCACAACTGAAAGTAACATTTCTGCTAAAGAGCTATGACCAAATAAATTGTGTTTTCTCAGTTTTTCCTTTTTTGCACATTTCAACATTTCTTTTTTTCCAATCAGTTATGTTCGGTATTTCGTCATTATGCCAACAGGTCAAAATAGGTTTGGCTTTTTTTTTTTTGCTATGGATAAAGTAAAATGTTCAAGCAAAATTAGGCATTTAAAGCTCAGTGACATCCTATCACAGCTCAATGAATGAGTCCATTATACTGGAATCCCACTTGGGGACAAGTCTGGGGTTTTTGATGATTCTAATGGGCCATGGTTCACATCACTTCAGGCCTCAGGTCACTTAGGTACCAGGATGGGTATGACAAATTGGTCTCTGCCCTACAAGCCACACCCAGGAACCCTAGGCTAGGAGCAAAGCCTGGCAACAACCAGAAGTGCAAAGGTGGCAAGACAATGGCCTGGAGATGCTAGAAGAATGAATGGAAGGAATGAAAGTCACTCAGCATCAGTGGTGCACGTTGCAAGAACCTAGGAGGGGCTCCATTTGGAGAAAAAAGATATCCACATCTTCCAACCCTAGTGATGTCAGCAGCAGTGCACATGAGGTCAGAAAGCCAAATATCAGAAGGGCACCACAAATAGTGGAAAGTGTGCAACCGGAGGAGCAAAAGGGTCCTTGGCAGGATCAAAGGTGGGAAGCAAGAAAAGGAGACAAAAAAGGCTAAGAAGTAAAAGGACTGCTGGGGAAGAACATATATGGAGGAGGAGAGTGCTTAAGAGCACCGATGCATCTGGGGGCATGGAGTTCAAGCAGGGGGTCCTTCAAATAAGTAGAGGCTTTCACTACAGGGTCCTCAGGTAATCTCAGCAGTTCAAATTCGGACATTGAGTCCGAAGAGAGGAGGGTAGTGTGTGGTCACTTCCATGACTAATCTCATATACTTACAGGACAACGTTTTTTTCCCCAGGAGAAACAATATTAAAAAACACAAATATGTGCATATATTTGTGCTGCTGGAAGGTTTGCAAACTGTTGGTTCAGGCCAGAAGGTAAAAAGAAAACTGAAGAAAGAGGGTGCCCAGGAATACTAACGATTGATTAGAGAATTACTCAGGATTGCTAATGTGGTGGGCAAACAACCTGAAACAGTATTCTGTTCTGCTCAGTTTTGCATATATCATTCTGAGGGTGCATGAGGACTATGGCCCTTGGTCATGGCTACTGGCTAAACTACAATGAAAAATTAAGAAAAATAATGAAGGAGAATAGACACGTCCTGGGGTAAGCAGTACATTGAGATCTGGCTTAGGGAGATAAAACGTAAACAGGAAGGAGCACGCTAACCAAATGTGGTCTCTTCAGTCCCTGGGTGGCCCTGTGTAAACAAATGGTACTGCACATTCCCAGGCAACAAGTAGTGCTTCCCTGATTGTCATTTAAAATCCACCTACGTCATGGGGTAAATTTTCAAAAGCACGCTTAACTGCAAAATTACACATGTACAATTAAGCCTGCAAAGAAGTTGATTTTCAAACATAGGGTATCCCTTTAAACTGAATTTGAAAATTGGGTTGTTATACAACTGAATATACATGAATATATTTATGCAATAAAAGCAAAAGTGTAAAGTTTGGCATATTAGCTAATCACCCAGCCTCCAAATACATTAAAAAATGGGAGATGGCAAAACCGTTGCCCAGGTGACATGACCCAGCAATATAGGATGGGACCCCTTTGCCAATGTGGATGGAAAGCATGGCCAATAAAGCTGCCAGGATACAGGAGGGTTTCCTCATGGGGTTCTGTATGCCATATGCCTCCTATTGGCAAAGGATGCTACCTCAGCCCTCTGGCTCACTGAGATGGTGCAAGAGAAGTGGAATTACAGCTGGACTGGGTGGATGGCCCTTTCCCCATTAAGCCCTTCCTAGATATGATGGTATTGCCACTCACCATAGTACTGAGAAAGGAACTGGGCATAATTTGTACCCACAAGGGTACTTTGTGAATGATTTTCTGCCCCAGCATGAATGTTCTGTTCAATCTACATCATTTGACAATGGTTTTGTGCTGATACAGAGCTGTGATCCTAATGCCTTAATGACAAAGGCAGATATACAGGTTGCCTTTCAGCTATTTCTGGTTCGCATGACAGCTTTCCAGTACTGGGTTTAAAATTTCAGGGGGAATACTGCTTTGGCAAACGTATGCCATTCTTTCAGAGCAGGTGCAGCTACCAGCACAGCAGAGTGTGGTCTGTCAATACCCTACATTAAGGGAGTTGACCAATGACATTCTACAGGTGGGATAGGTTGGCAAGGATGAATGTTAACTCATCTTTGCATTTGCCCTCACACATGTTCTAGCCTCAGCAGCACAAGAAGATTGCGTGGATTGTTGGTCACTCATTTGTTGCATAGGCTTAAAAGCAGCCCACCAAGAGCCCCATATCCAAAAACATTGTTGCGCAGATAACTGTCTAATAGGGGTGTGCATTCGGATTGACCGCATTAGTGAAACGCAACTCATTTTTTTTTTTTACTTAAAAAATTGATTCGACATAAACGATCGGATTTCCCACATATCGAACATAGATATGTTCGATATGTGGGAAATCGCGATTGTTGAGCCAAAATAAAAATATAAACCCCCTCACCCTCCTTAATCCCCCCCCCCAGACTTACCACAACTCCCTGGTGATGGAGCGGAGTGAGGACGCCATTTCTGCAATCCTTGGCGAGAAGCATGTGACGTCGGCGGCACGTCGAGTGACGCCGGCGTCACGTGATTCCCGGCTCGTTCGCGCCGGACGGCTCGTTCGGCCCAAAAAGAACTTTTGGCCAGCTTGGGGGGGTCAGGAGGCCCCCCCAAGCTGGCCAAAAGTTCTTTTTGGGCCGAACGAGCCGTCCGGCGCGAACTTGCCGGGAATCACGTGACGCCGCGTCACTCGACGTGCCACCGACGTCACATGCTTCTCGCCAAGGATTGCAGAAATGACGTCCTCACTCCTCGCTCGATCACCAGGGAGTTGTGGTAAGTCTGGGGGGGGGATTAAGGAGGGTGAGGGGGTTTAAATTTTTTTTTTGCACATATGTACATATACCCAACTCATTGGATTTTTTTTATGTCCATATTGGCCGCAAGTGGGACCCCCTTTCGGACATAAAAAATATGAACATAAAATTTTGCTCTGCACATCCCTACTGTCTAACTTTATCCGGCTATCTTTATTCAGATATTCAGCAAACTTATCCAGATAAGTGTTCCGATAAAGATATGGATAAAGTTACCTGATAACTTTTAGGCCAGCTGCTTGGGTGGACTGTCTGCACAAATTTATCCAGATAGTGCTAAACATGGCACTATCTGGCTAAATATGTTAGCATGCTCTTGAATGCATCCAACCTTGCCCCCTTTTTGTCCAGGTAATTTTTTACACACTAAAATAAGTGACCAGGTCACAAGCGGGATATTTTTAAAGGGCCAGAGATATGTGGGTATAAAACAATTTTACCTGCATAAATCTTTTGAATATGGGCTTCCAAGAGACCATCTGGATAGCAACTCAACATGGTGGCAAAAGAATTGCAGATCAATTAGTTGAATGAGATGGGAGCAGCCAATTTCCCTTTAATGAGACAGTGAGTCACATGCTGATCCCCCAGACCTCCTTGTCATTCATTACATGGTAACAATTTGGGTTGCTTCTCCTTCATCCAACTGATCAGAAGGATGCAGAATGACAGCTTTACCTTGTGGCGGTTGTTCCCAGATTTATTTATTTATTTGTTTGTTTTTCTATACCGAGGTTCAATTAGACATATCACACCAGTTTACAGAGTAACAGAGGATTCTATAAGAAATCAGGCTTCTTATTTTACATTGAAATTTCATAACATATGTAACAATATAACTTGTGGAATAAAAGTGGACAGCAATAAATTATGAAAGAGATATAAAACGACAGATGGCATTAGTGTTCAAAAAACTTTGGAACATGGGATTAAATAAAGTTAACAAACTTAGAAACACAGAAAATGATGGCAGAAAAGGTCACAATTGCTCATCTTGTCTGCCCAGCAAGCTCACATCCTATATGATTCACAGACTGTCGGGGTCTGGGCCTTGTAGATTACTTGTTTGAGTTGTGTCATGGTTAAGGGCAATATATGTCGCATCTGTTAGGTCACCCCCTTTGATAATTTGTATACCTGTACTTCCTCTTGTGCTATTTGATTTACACTGGTACGTCACCCCTGGGTTGGCTTGTTTTTCCAGACTCCTCCCCTTTTTTCCCCCCAGACTATATAGTTCATGTTTTAGTTTTCAGACAGACCTTTGATTCTTGAGCTATGGTGGAACACATATGAGGTACGAAAAGCTAATTGTTGACTGCCCTGGTCTATTTATTAAGCATTAGGTCTTCTTGCCTTACATGGGCAAAGACATTTTTAACACTACTCTATAGGAAGCCAATCAGGATGTGCTGGGGGTGGTTTATGGGACAGGATTGCAGCTTGGTAAGTGGAGTCAGGGGGGCAAATGCTAGTACTGCTCCCTTATCTGTGGCAGGATGCCAAAGTCAATGGTGCAGTATGTGCTGCTGGAAAGCAATGGGTCTCACCCCACAGGGCCGCAACACCTAAGGAAGGGGGTAGCCGGAGGGTCTACCCATTCTGGGTTCACTGTGTGGGGAAAGCAATAAGGTGGCAGTGGTAGTGATAGCAGGGTCATGTCATTACTAGCTGGCTCAGCAAGCCAATGGCGGTATGGCATGCTCTCTGGAAAGCCACAGGATGGACGAGCTGGTTGAGGGGGGCAGGCCTAAAGCAGATGGCCGAGACAGTTCCATGGTAGGCAGGAAGGAGGAATAATCTAGCTAATCCCAGAAATTGCATCATAAGGTTGGGTTTGCCTGCAATACAACTGGAGGTTTTATTGCTAACACTGCAACAAAGCTGTGGTCTTGCCTACTAAAACAGTGGTCTTTGTAATCATGGACATGGGTGTGGATTGGGGGAGGGGGGGGGGAATGTCCCAGTTGCTTATATTAGGGTTTTCTTTTAGCACAGCAGTAGGCTGTAGACCAGTCCTAGTATTCTAGCAGGAGGGAGATAAACTGTTAAGTGATAGGAGATTAACTATCCAAATGTAAATGAATTCATTGCGATGTAACTGATAGGAGGTTCTGACATTCCAGTAACTGGTTTAGTACAGGGTGGAGTCAGGCCAGAGAGTCAGCTCAAAGACAAAAGAATTTATAACCTGTATTCATGGCATCCTCAGCAAAAAGGCAATTAACAATGGAAGAACCTGTCGCCTTTCTTCCCTTACAATGTCACATTATTGCTTTTGGAATGTCTCTACCCCCCTGGTCCCCAACACCGATCCTCTTTCTTTTCTTTAACAATTCCTCTCTTTGGTTGTTCACCCAGAACCTCCCCCCCCCCCCTTTTCAGTCTTCACTGCCCACCCTCACCTAGTCATATACAGATCCCAAAACCATCCTGCCCAACTTTCTTTCTTTCTCCTGCTCTGGCGATAGGCCAATAGACGCACTGGGGCTCTTCCCACCCATGTCCCCTCTGATTACAGCATTAGAATGCCAAGCGGCTGACCTCCCCAGAAGAACTAGCTATTCATGCTGTGCTGCTCCATGCAAAGCTGTAACATCTTGTCTCTTATTTTAATCTCTTTCTCTTGAGAGAAGAAAAGATCAAAGGCACCACAGAGACTGAAGCTTTTAGAAGGGGCTGCTTTTCCCTTAGCATGGGAACAGAAGCTGACAAGGCAGGCTGCACACCACACTGAGCTGGGGTAGAAGGTGGCAGATTTTTCTTCTTGCAAAATATTTTCTGAGATCCCCTTTACAATCCAAGAAATCACCCCCAACCACCTCAGCTTCCAGGTAGGTTGACCAGCTAGGCCTTGCTTCCTGAAGGATAACTTCTCCTTTTTGATTGAAATAATATTTTTCTTTACTACTACTCTGCCCAGCCACATGACTCAATTTCTTCAGTAAATTTCAATGTTAGCCCCGTACCACTTACCCTCAAAAGACAGCCACTGTAACCCTGGGGCATTTTGCATATAGTCAGCGATTCCAAAAAGAAAGATTTGGATTTAAAAATAAAGGCAATTCACAATATTAAATCTACTCAAGATTATTTATTATGCAATGAAGCAAGAGGCTGGGGCACACAATTGCTGGAAAAAAAAGGGTCTAGACAAGTCTATCAGACAGAGGGGCCTATTTAGTAAACATTTTCTCCCATTTTGTGTCTATGGGAAAAATGGTTATTAAATAGGGGCCAAAGAGTGCTAAGTTAAGGAAGGAATGGGTCCAAAGATAAATGAAAAAAAGAATATAAAAAAAGCATATTAGGATGGTCATTATCATGCTAGAACAAGATTAAAAAAAATTCCCAATAAAAATAGAAAGCTTGTTCTTCAAAACAGTAGTTAGCTGGCTAGGCCCTACTTACCTGGCTCAGTGGTGAAGCTGAATATCTGGCTAGAATCTGCGGGCGTCACTTAGCTGGATAAGTAGCTGGATATGTCTGAGATGGGGAATGGGCCTAACGGGGAGGAGTTGAGTTAGCCGGATAAGTTATATGGATAACTCCAATATTCAAAGTTAACCGAATAACTTATCTGGCTAATGTTGGTTGGGCTGTCCTAAAGTTAGCACGAGAAACTTATCCAGCTAACTTTAAGATAACTGGGTATATTCAACTGTGCTGCCACGCTGCTGAATATCTCAGCTAAGTTAGCCGGATAAGTGTATCTGGCTAGCTTGCCAAGCCCCACTGTGGCTGAATATAAACCCTACAATTTTTACCCGCATGAGGTATTTTTAATATCTCATGTAGTTTCCCCAGAAAGAGAGAATCCTGAAAAGAAACTATGCAGTTTGGGCATCCTAACAATGCCTATGAAGAGAGCAATATGAAGTGAAGATATTAAAAAATGTTCAAGATCTAAAAACATGAGTGAGGTAAAAAGAAAAACTGAGGACAGAGAGAACCGGTGCACCGTATTGGCCAACACTCCTTTCATAGACCACACCTGAGGCAAAGGAAATTCTTAGAGGAGTGAATTTTCACAGCCTTACTTGGGAGTTGTGCATGTAAAATTGGCATATACTTGCATAAATAGCCTCTGTGTACAGGAAGTGAATTTTTAGAAAGGCAGGAGTACACATGTACTGTTGCTGCCACAAGAAAAAGTATGCATATACAAAGAAGTGTTTTTAAGGATGCTCCAAGACATGGATCGAAGTATGTATACACATGTATTTTATAGAGTACATATACATCATCAAACATACAATCATGCTTTTACACCTGTTAATCAAGTTGTGAATATTAAATCTAAATTCTCTTTTTCTGCAGTTTTTAGGTGAGGGGTATGGAGCAAGTGGTAGAGCATATGGTTCAGCTGGTATAGGTCTCAGTGAACTGGTTCTCAGAATTATGTTCACAAGTATTTTCACAAGTGAAAATTATCCCTCATAAGTGTATCTCAGAAAGACAAGACATACGGGGAAGGAAAGCTTTCTGCTTGTTTTGTCTGTCCTTTGATTGCAGTAGCAGGCTCAACACATCACTTTGAAGCCTATGTACTCTTTTATTTAAACTGCTTTTAATCCACTCATAGCAGACCAATCCGTATGGAGTAGAGTACACCGTACTAACAGTATTCTTCCATTTTATATTTATGGGAAAAGTGCTTCGTATACAGAGCCCAAAGCTTACACAACAGCACAGTTATGTGCAAGGAAATGAAAACTGGCCAATCATTCAGTTGTAACTTCTAGCAGTAATTAGATGGGAACTCAGGATTATTCAGGTTGGGTACTGAATCAGTGCATGACCCCTTGCCTCCTCATTCAGATTCTGTGAGCACACTCAGATTCTCTGTTCCCTTCAGTTGCAATCTGAGTCCAACACTGAATTTACTACAGATAAAGATCAGACAAAATGTGCAAGCAATGGGGTAGATTTTATAAATTTATGCGCGTGCGAACAAACGTACGCTGGATTTTATAAGATACGCGCATAGCCGCGCGTATCTTATAAAATCCGGGGTCGGCGCGCGCAACGGGGTGCACATTTGTGCAACCTGCGCGTGCCGAGCCCGGCGCGCTGCTGTTCCCTCCAAGGCCGCTCCGAAATCAGAGCGGCCTCGGAGGGAACTTTCCTTCCACCTCCCCTCACCGTCCCCTCCCTTTCCCTACCTAACCGACCCCCCCGGCCCTATCTAAAACCCCCCTACCTTTGTTGGCAGATTTAGGCCTGCCAAAAGCAGGCCTAAATCTGCGTGCGCCAGCAGGCTGCTGGCGCGCCATCACGCGACCCGGGGGCTGGTCCGGAGGCCTCGATCACGCCCCCGGGCTGGCGCCATGCCTCCGACACGCCTCCCACCCCGTCCCGAAATTCGTGCCGCCCACCCAACACGCCCCCGACACGCCCCCTTTGTAAAGCCCCGGGACTTACGTGCGTCCCGGGGCTTGCGCTCACAGCCGAGCCTATGCAAAATAGGCTCGGCGCGCGCAGGGGGGATTTGGGGTAGGTTTTCGGGGGGGTACGCGCGTACCCCTTTGAAAATCTACCCCAATATGTTTTTTAAATTGGACTAACATACTATATTTGTGGAAATCATTTTTGGAAGAGTTTTACTGCCATCATCAAGTCAACGATTTGCACGCCTGTTAGTAGACTTTTGTTTCTATATATGGAGTAGGTTGACAAAGTGACATTGCTCCATTTATTATGTAAAGATGCATTATAGTTGTATTCATCAATTGAAAAAAATAATAATTTGGCAATGAACATAGGACTATGATGGCAGAAAAATACAAAATTAGCCCATTTCCAATACTCGTCTATCCAAAGTGGAAGTATGCAAATTCCCATGTTCAACTCAACACCAGCTCCCCACTCCCCACTCCCCAGCTCCCATATCTTTTATCTGAGATTTCAACACTTTTCCTACCCTCCATATCAAACCAAACATGTCTAGAATCTGTTAAATTACTGGTCTCTACCATCCCACTAGTAGACCATTTTAGGCCTCGTCATCTTCCTCTATGATTCTTACTATACCAACAATAAATTCAACAGCTTGGTCCCTTTCTATTACCAAGTTTTTCACACACCTACCAAAACTAGCAAACCCATTGTTCAAAAAAAAAATCCAGCCTCCATTGAAGTTTAGACTTCAACTATGGTTAATCCATGCAGGCCACTCTAGTGCTATCCTGGAAGCCCGATTCAGTCATACCGCTGCTATTAAAGTAGCAACCACTGCTTTGTGCAGATTACCCCTTGGCTAACCTCATGACGTGTGGTGCCACTAGGTCTTGCTTCCTGTGAAGAAGTCCGTAAGAACCTCCCTCAAACCACCTTAAAGGACAGGTAGCTGGTTCGGTCCTTCTTAAGGATCAAACCCTGCAAGGGATTCTGGTCCAGGGGAGTTCCCTTTAGCCAGGGGTTAAGTTGGCAGAGCAGAGAGAGCTTGGGAAGCAAAGAGAGCTATCAATTGCAAGGACGTCCCCTAACTAAAGGCTTGTGCATACCTGAACAAAGGTGAGCTATACTGTTTTGTTGTAATTTCTGAAGTAAAAGCTTGCTGCCGATTTGTTTGAGTTAAATACAATGCTAATAACTGAAGTGACAGCCAGAATCTACTTGGTGTTTCCTCTGGCTGTTATCAAGCCATTCACTGCTTGTGCTACCACATATGGTGTCATGAATGGGATTTTATTTCTCTAAAACCTGTTACAGATAAGAGCCCAAAGTCTTCAGAGGAAAGTGAAGAGCTGATTGTGGGTACCCTGCCTAAAGAAATAGGTTGGGGAAAAAAAAGTAGAAGGTGCTGCTAGAAGGGAAGAGCACAGAAGTTTTAAGTATAGGCAGAGGCCTGAAGCCACAAGAAAAGAAAAAAGAAACTCTGCAGAGGGTTTCTTTCCTGGGGCCCAGTTGCAACCCTTGTTCGCACCCAAGCCAAAGGGGCTATCACCGCCTGATCAGTTAGGAGTCAAGGAGGGAGAAAGGGCCGGACAGGCCTGCAGGTTTTTTTGTTTTGCTTCCCGCGCTCCTATCCCCTGAGAAGAATGTAACTTGAGCTGGCACAAGAGCAACAGAATGGAGCAGGTGATCCAGGTCCTTACCACCAGCCAGCAGCAATTATAGACTGCACTGCAAACACAAATTAAATAACAGCAGCTGGTACAGCAGCAAGTGATACAGCAGCACACAGTATTACTTCAGAAAGCAGAGGCCGTGCAAGCTGCTCTGAACAGGATACTGCAGGCAACCTCAATGCCTCACATCCTTTTTAAAATGAAGGCTGGTGAAGACCCGGACTTCCTGAAAAACTTCAAAAGAATGGCTTGGCTGTCAGCTTGGCCAAAACAAATTGGACAACCTAACTAGCAAACTTGCTCACGGGCAGAAGTCAAGTGGCTTTCCAAGCAGCCAATCCAGATGTAGAAGTCAAGGCCGCTATCCTGGAGAGAGCTGATTATACCTCAAAAACATACCAGCAGCATTTCTAGCGGGGTGCCCTGCAGCTCGGGGAGAGCCCCCCCAAATTTCTTTCATTGCTTAAAGGATGCCAGCTGGAAATGGTTGCAGCCGGAAGCAAAAACTGGACTAGAAGTATCCCTACAGGTGCTTCTGGAGCAGTTACTGACAGTCTTGAATGCCCCATGTGGAACTGGGTCTGCCATCACACAGGCCTCACACATTGGAAAGAGCCCTAGAAGTGGCGGAAGCCAAGTCCAGGTTAATGTGAATCGGTTATTTACTCGTTCAGATAATAGGACCAGGGAGCACTCCATGAAGTTAGCAACTAGCTCATTTAAAACTAATCGAAGAAAATTCTTTTTTACTCAGCGCATAGTTAAGCTCTAGGACTTATTGCCAGAGGATTTGGTTAAGGCAGTTAGTGTAACTGGGTTTAAGAAAGGTTTGGATAAATTCCTAGAGGAAAAATCCATAAACTGCTATTAATTAATAATCAATAGTAGCTTGAGATCTATTTAATGTTTGGGTACTTGCCAGGTACTTGTGACTTGGACTGGCCACTGTTAGAAACAGGATACTGGGCTTGATGGACCCTTGGCCTGACCCAGTATTGCGTATATTATGTTATGTTATTCTTATTATTATTATGCACAAGAAAAAAAGCTGACTCAAGAAATTTCTACTACTCAAAATTGTCCAACTTCCCGAGAGGGCCCTGGACTAGTAGTAGCAGGATCCATGGAAAGAAAATTAACAGGAAAGAATTTCTCCTTCCATTTCATCCTGCCTCGCCAGTTCAGTTCAATTCAAACAGGTAGGAAGTACACAAGCCTAACTGTTTAGAACATATGACTTGCCATACTGGGTCAGACCATCAAGCCCAGTATCCTGTTTCTAACAGTGGCCAAATCAGGTCACAAGCACCTGGCAGGATCCCATGGGGTAGTTAGATTCCAAGATGCTTATTGCAAGAATAAGAAGTGGATTTCTGCAACTATCCCTTAATAATGGTTTATGGACTTTTCCTCCAGGAGCTTGTCCAAACCTATTTTAAACGCAGCTACACTAAAAGCTTTCACCATATCCTCTGGCAACAAATTCTAGAGCTTAATTATGCATTGAGTAAACAATTATTTCTCTTATTAGTTTTAAATGTATTACCTAGTAAGTAACTTAGTTGTGTGTCCTCTAATCTTTGTACTTTTCAAAAGAGTAAACAACTGATTAACGTTTAATCATTCCATTCCACTCATTATTTTATAAACCTCTATCATATCTTCCCTCAGCCTTCTCTTCTCCAAGTTGAAGAATCCTAATCTCTTTAGCCTTTCTTCATAGGGGAATTGTTTCATCCCCTTTATCATTTTGGTTTCCCTTCTCTGTACCTTTTCTAATTCTGCTATATCTTTTTAAAGATGTTGTGACCAAAACTGCACACAATACTCAAGAAGAGGTCGCACATGGAGCAATAGAAACAGGCATTATAGCATTCTCTGTTTTATTCTCCATTCCTTTCCTAATAATCCCTAGCATTCTACTTGATTTCTTGGCTGCTGCTGCTGCATACTGAGCAGAAGATTTCAACTTATTTTCAGTGATGACACCTAGATCCTTTTCCTGAGTGTTGATTCCCAGTGTGGAACCTTGTATTATGTAGCTATAATTTGGGTTACTCTTCCCTAAGTGCATCACTTTGCACTTGTCCATATTAAATTTCATTTGCATGCCCAGTCTCCCAGTTTTGCATGTCCTCTTTCAATTTCTTACAGTCCTTTTGTGATTTAACAACTTTGAATTATTTTGTGTCATCGGCGAATTTGATCACCTCACTTGTTCCCATTTCCAGATTGTTTATAAATATATTGAAAAGCACTGGCCCAAGTACAGATCCCTGAGGCACTCCAGTATTTACCTTACTCCACTGATAAAATTGACCATTTAATCCTACTCTCTTTCTCCTATCTTTTAACCTGCTTGTAATCCACAAAGGGACATTGCCTCTTATCCCATTACTTTTTAATTTTCTTAGTAGTCTCTCATCAGGGACTTTATCAAATGCCTTTATCCACATACTTATTAACCCCTTCAAAAAAAAAAAAAAAAAAGTAGCAGATTTGTGAAGCAAGACTTCCTTTAGGTAAACCCATGCTGGCTGTGTCCATTAGTCTATCTATATGTTCTGTGATTTTGTTCTTTAGAATATTTTCATGATTTTTCCTGGCACTGAAGTCAGGCTCATTGGTCTATAGTTTCCTGGATCGCCCTTAGAGCCCTATTTCGGGTTTACATTGGCCACCCTCTAATCTTCAGGTACAATGGACAATTTTAATGATAGGTTACAAATTACTAGGAATAGATCTGAAATTTCATTTTTTAGTTCTTTCAGAACTCTGGGGTATATACCATCTGTAAGGGCAATTTGCTACTTTTCAGTTTATTAATCTGACCTACTACATCTTCCAGGTTCACCATGATTTGGTTCAGTTCATTTGAATCATCACTCTTGAAAAATGTTACCGGGACAGGTATCTTTCCAAAGTGCCCCTTTAATCCCTCAATCATCTAACTGGCCAACTGATTCCCTCGCAGGCTTCTGCAGGTTGTACATTTACACACTTCCTGCTTCGGATATACTTTTAAAAGTATTTATTATGAGTTTTTGCCTCTACAGCCAGCTTCTTTTCACATTGTCTTTTAGCTTGTCTTATCAATGTTTAATATTTAACTTGCCAATGCTTATGCTTTTTCCTATTTTTTTCAAATGAATCCTTCTTCCAAGTTTTGAAGGAAGTTCTTTTGGCTAAAATAGCCTTTCACACCTCGCCTTTTAACCATGCTGGCAGTCGTTTGGCCTTCCTTCCACCTTTCTTAATGCATGGAATATATCTGAACTGCCCAACTAAGATGGTATTTTTAAAGAATGTCCATGCCTGTTGTATTCTCACTTGTCTTCTCCAGATTAGATTATTGCAACGCATTATTGCTTAGGCTCTTTACTGTACAGATTAGACAAATTCAAATAGAACAGAATACTGCCACTAAATTTATTTTCAGAAAATCTAGGTTTTATCATGTAACCTCCCTCTTGGTTGAGCTACATTGGCTTCCAGTGTCTTTATGCATCCAATTTAAGACTGGATTTCTAACTTTCAAAGACATGCACTGGGGCTCTCCCTTATCTTTCTTCTCTAATCTCCCCTTAATTGCCATAACATTCATTACATTCTTCTCAGCAAGAGCTTTTAGAAGTCCCTTCTGTCAAAGAAATACATTTTGAAAGGTCTAGGGAAATCTGTTTTCCATTCCTATCTCCTTGCCTAGGAAATTTGTTACTACTTAGTATTCATCTGGAGAACAATTGTTTGAAATTTAGAAAAGCATTTCTTTTAACAAGCTTATCCGCACCTTAATTTTGTGCCAGCTTAAACTTTGTCTCTCTATTATGTTTTATATTTGTATATATTTTGTTTATTGTCTTTTATATTTTTAGTTTTATTTATAGCTTTGTTTTATTTTTGTAATGTTTTTATATATCTGCTAGTGTTGTTAGTTATTCATATTAATTTGCTATGTGCATTGTTCTGTTTTACTAATGTAATAAGTTGTGATTCATCAAGAAACAACAAACCTATTCCATTTGAAGGCATAATTTCTTCTATTTGAATGCTTTCTAGATGAGTAGTATGTCCATAATATCTGTAGGTAAATGAGGATCCGTGATCCCTGAGTGTTCAACATCCAAGGTGTGAGGTTGAGGACTAAAGTGTTTGGAATATTACAATGTTCCCATCTTTCTTAATTTACAATGGAGGATCTATTCCCAGATATATGGGAGGACTGCTGAAAAGTTGTATGAGATATGCATACCAGATCTATCTGAGCTATGTCAGGTCTATGAGGATCAGCTGGGCACAGTCCTGAAGAACCTTTTGCACTATTCTGGAGATAAACAATAAAGATGCAAAAGCATACATGAGGCTTTGTCTCCAATTGAGGAGGAAAGTGTTCTAGTTTGTTATTGCTTGGCAGAATTGAGCAAAACTGATTTAGTTTTGTGTTCTATTGTGATGTGAATAGGTACACCGATGTTAGACCCCATAAACTGAATAGTTCGTCTAGCACTGATTGATGTAGAGATCACTTGTGTGATTGAAAAACTCTGCTGTATCGATCTGCCAGTGTGTTCGAGGTGCCCAGCAGATAAATGGCCTGTAAAATAGTTTGATTTGTTTCCACCTAATTCTAGATTTTTGGGGCTTCCTGGCAAAAAGGCCATAATCCCTTTCCTCCTTGCTTGTTGACACAAAACATGCCAACTTGATTGTCAGTTTGAATCAAGATACGCTTTCCTTGGAGGAGATACAGAAACATTGATAAAACATGTCTGACTGCTCTAAACTCTAGTAGACTAATTTGACAATGATTCTTTTGAAGAAACCAAATGCCCTGGTCTCTTGAATAGTCCTGGTGTGTACTCTACACCCTTTGGTGGATATGTCCATCATAAATATCACTTGACAGGGAAGCAAGAGAAAAGGAGGTCCTTCCAGGAGAATTCAAGGGCGTAGTAACCACTGAAACTCCCATTTCATTGTCGCTGTTCGTGTACTGGAGATTTTAGCAGTTGAGTCAGCTGATTCCACTGGATTTGTAGACCACACTGGAGGTAACAGAAATGAAAGCAAGTTAGTGGTACCACATGGATGACTGCTGTCATATGACCAAGAACTATGAGGAGCCTCCTGGCTGCTGAGCATGGAGAGGACAGTAGCTTGCAGATAAGCGATGTCATGGTGTTTGCTCGATCGAAAAGCAGGAATGCTTTATCTTCCGGTGAGTCTGGTCAACTTGTTGAAGTTGACCAGAAAACCTAAGCAGTACAGAAAAGATACAGTATCATCGTGCACAGGGAGCAAATCATTTCCTCTCATAAATTCGCTATGATAAGCCAATAATCCAGATACGGGATGACTTGTATTCCTTGATGACAGATGAGCCGCCACTACTGCAAGGCACTTTGTAAAGACCCATGAGGCTAACAGGCCAAAGGGGTGTACTTTGTACTAGCAATGGGAAGAATCCATCTGGAAGCAGACCTAGTGCCACTGTGGATGGTGATGTGAGTTTGTGCATCCTCTCAAGTCCAGAATGGTCTGCAATCTCCCCGTTTTCTCGGGAATAAGTAAATATCAGAAATAGAACTCCTCATATGTTGAGACACTGGAATTGCCTCTATCACTTCCTGTTAGAGAAGCAATTGGACTTCCAGACAATACTGCAGGAGATTAGGAAGATCCAGATGGAACGCCAAACAATATGAAAAGGATGATGTACCAGATTGCATGATTTGGAGGACTAAGGGTCCTTGTGATATGATGCCACTCCTCCATAAAATGTTAGATTCTTCCCCCTACTGGGATAGCGGATAACAGATTTTTTAAAGGGATAAAAAGCATATTTTGTGGACAAAAAAATTCAGATATTTCCTGACATTTCCAGGGAGACTCAGAGAAGAAAAAAAGCAATTTCTATCTTAAATTCCCCTGAAAATATGAAGTTGTCCATCAGAAGAACAAGTTTGATTTGTAGAGCCCCTTCACCTGGAAACCTTTCTAGTGGATAAGATTTAAGAGTTTATGTTGAGCAGGTGGGTTTGCCTGGTCAATCATTATTAGTTGTTTTTTTGTTGTTTATGATTTTCTAAATTGTTTTTTCTTGTTCCCCTTTATTTTCCTTCATATATGAGGATTTGTGATATTTTTCTTCTTTTTGTATATTTTCATTATTGTGTATTTCCGAATATGTATCTTCACTTTGTTTTATCTCATGTATGGACATAAAGCTTGATGGTTATAAGAAAAAAAAAGGAATAAAAAACTATGCCCTAGTTTGAAGAGAGCTGTTATGTGGTTTTCAGCTGACGGCATTCTCTGTGTCAAGGCCTGGCCAGAAGTGGCTGCTGACACTGGGCCAAAAGGGACAGCAGTTGGTACTGTTGAAATGACTGGTAGGTCCACCTGTGAAAGTACAGTCATTTGTACAGGTAGAAGTGACATCTCGCCATGGAGGTCTGTTCAGGAGCCAACAAGAATGATTGCACTGCCTATTTTGGTCTTTTATCTGTGAGACTATCTCCTGGAGCTTTTTGCCAAAAAGATTGTCCTCCAAGCAGGGGAGGTCTGCCAGTTTCTCGTAAACATCCTTGCAGATGCTGCTTGCTTGAAGCCATGCCATGCATCTAGTTCCAATGGAGGTTGAAGAGGTACATGAAATAGAATCAAAAGATTCATATACTGAAGTAGGTGGCAGATCTGAGGATAGTAGTTGCCTTGTTCTGTAGCAGGTAGGAAAGGCTTCAGTATTTGAATGCAATCATGAATATACTGCACCATGTAGAATTGGTGGATAGATATGCAAACAGATACTATTGTATTTTGAAAAACTTTCTTGCCAAAGTTATCTAGAAGTTTGTGGTCTTTTCCTGAGGAAGACTTTGAGTGAATCCATGTCTTCTTCACCTTTTTCATAGCAGTCTCAACCACTACAGACTGGTGAGAAAGCTGGACGACACCAAATCCTGGTGATTGCTGGATTTCCTAACCATAGGACTGCTTGAAATGGGAGTTTCCCACATTCTCATCCTTTTGAACATTGAGGATGTTGTGAGCTGGAAGCTAGGGTTGCCAACTGGCTCCAGATTTTCAGGACAGGTTGATCCAGTCTTGGTTTTTACCCCATTGCATGCTGGGATTTTTTATTTCCATATTGCATTCACTAAAAAAAGCAAGACTATAAGTACCTGCATGCAGGTGAGTAAAAGCAGGACTGAATCAACCTGTCCTGAAAATCTGAAGCCAGTTGGCAACCCTACTGGAAGGGCTGCTGGTTCAGCTGGGGTATCCAGTATCTGAAAAAGGGAAGGAACTCAGAACGGGTGTCTTTGCTCTGCGATATACCTATCTATGCTCTGCGATATACCTATCTTTTCCACAAATTTAGAATAGGTGAGATCCTCTGGGAGCGAGGTGTGGGCTGAAGAATCTGGAAGTGGGTCAGAAGGTATGTTGGAAGAGTCTTCATCTGAGCCTAAAGGTATTGGCTCATTTATCCAGGACTTCAATGACAAAGAAGGCAAACTGGAAGGTGCTTCTAGTTGATTCCTAGGAGGTGTAGCCTGGTCTATCACTTCTGACCTAGTAGATTCCACTGTGATAGACGATGACCCCCCCCCCCCATAATCAAGAGTTCTAATGATGGATTCACCCCTATAGACAAGATAGGAATTCCAGTCTGTATCACCACAGCAATAGTCGAAAGGAGAGGCTGTAACGTTTCTTCCATCTCCTTGGAAACAGCAAGGTAGGCGATCCAGTAGAACCGAAGGAAGACAACAAAAGGGATGCCACAAAGAAGCCTTTTTCAATTCTTTATTAGAGGAGACGTAAAAAACTGCCCAAAAGGGATGCCACAAAGCAGTTTTTTACGTCTCCTCCAATAAAGAATTGAAAAAGGCTTCTTTGTGGCATCCCTTTGGGCAGTTTTTTACGTCTCCTCCAATAAAGAATTGAAAAAGGCTTCTTTGTGGCATCCCTTTTGTTGTCTTTCTTCCATCTCCTTGGTCAGAGAGGTAAAGAAAGGATTCACCAAATTTGCAATTTGATCAAGTAACTAAGGTGTCCTCTAGCTGGACATCCTCTTCTCAGACCAGGACAGGCTCCTGCATGAAAATGGGTAGTCTATTGGAGGTAAGTGGTACCTTAGAGGATTCTGGTTTTCCAGTTTCCAGGCAAAATCCTTCCACCACTAGTGTAGGCAGGGTGAGTGCCTTGGTTATTGGATGAGGCAGGGGCAACCTGACCCCTTCCTTCTGAAATCTAGGATGAGTTGTGCAGAGCTGTGTTGGCAAAGCACCTTAATAAACAGAAGCCTGTGGTGGATGCATCAGTAGCTTCAATGGGTTAGAATGCTTAGATGCTTTGGATGATGGTATGTGTCAATGTATCTTTGGAGACACAGATCGAGGAATCCTGTGAAGGATGCAGATATTTCATCAGTTGCAATGGAGCTGAACTATATGTCCTTGCACTGTGCATTGTGGGATCATATGATAGAGGATTCTGTGCACTGTGTGACTGAAGAATAAAGGCATTGGTATGCATTAAAACTTCTCGCTTCAATGGCATTGGAGGATAGAATACATAGGTGTATCAAATGTGTCGGAGTTCTGTGTGTTGAGTGCATTGATCCATCATGCAACAAGCACCTTGGCATGTCATGTGTTGAGCATATCAATGCACCATGTATCAAATGCATCATTGGAGGATGCATTGGACAAGTCGATATATCATGCAGTAGGAACACTGACGCTGCTTGCGTTGACTGGTGCCACATTGACGGTGCCAGTGCCAAATCACCTCACAGAGTGTTTGTACTTTTTCGACACAGTCTACGATGACTTCAATGAATGATGCCGTTTTGTCTTCAAAGTAGGGCAGCTGGTGGAACTCAACCCCATGGAGAGCGGCGGGTGTTTTAGAGGAACTCCTACTGAATTATTTTCTTGTTGAGGCAAATGCAGCAGCTGCATTGTGGGACAAGGATCTAATGCAACTCCGAATATATTTACACAGTTCCTCAATACGAAGTGCCCTAGAACACATAGGAACATCCATCCACAGGCATAACAGTTCTTCTGGTTGAATTACAGTCTGAGACATCAGTAACATAGCTCATAACCTTTGGTGCGGGACATAATTTTGCCATAGATACAGCTTTTAAACCTACTCACCATTGTTGACTTCTTCTGGCCGTACATGATAGAAGGTAGGGCCATGCTTCTGTGTTTTTTTTTCTTTTGGTAGCACTGAAAATTGCTTTTGTGGTGCTGCAGAAGCAGAATGAAGAAAAAACATCAAATGTAAGCAGTTTTAAGAAATTTTTGAGAAAAAATTTCAGGAGAAACCAATTTCACGGTCATGCTGTGCTTGGACAAAAATGATTAAGGAAATTCATGAGGCAACGCCTTCACGGGAACTTCTGCTCATACTCAGTAGAGCTCAAAGCTCTACTACTTGAGGAGATGAGCCTGTTTGGTGCCGCTGGATGACATCATCCACATCTGGTTAAATCAGCCTGCTTATCAATTGAAAAACGATCTTTTACAGTAATGTGTACACATTTTTACTTACATCTTATTACATTGGTGCCTTGGAGAGATAACATTATTATACAATAATTAACATGAGAAACTTTATCGCTGATCCTAACTTCAGTTAAACCCAACATTCATTACTTGTGCCATAGTGTTCTCCTGTCTGTAGATTTTTCTGTGTGAGGGCTCTTTGTACTTATGTTGAAAATATTTTGTGTTATGCATTCTTAGAAAGCAAGGACCTGGAAATGAAAGTGGAAACTTTTGATCAGTGGCGTAGCCATGGGTGGGCCTGGGTGGGCAGCTGCCCAGCCAATTTGGACCCAGGCCCACCCAACTGGAACCGGAAGTGGAGCACCGGACCTGCAAGGCCATTGCGGGATCCCATCTCTGCGCGACGAAGAGGAGGACCCCAGGGCCGGCATGCCATTCAGAGCATTTGCATAGCACACATGGGGAAGCGATCCTGCGGCCATATGGCCCACCGATCTTCCTATTTGGGGGAGGGGAGGGAGCAGAAGTGCCGCACACAGCTTCCGCTTCCTCCCCCCCCCCCCCCAAGCAGGAAAATCAGTAGGCCATATGGCCCAAAGATAGCAGGAGGCCGGTGGCAACAAGAGAGGCCAACTGATCTTCCTGCTTGGGAGGGGGAGAAAGCGGAAGCTGTGCGTGGGCTTGAATGTGTATGTGTGTGTGAGAACGGGAGCTTGAACGTATGTATGTGTGGGTGAGAATAGAAGCCTGGGTTTGTGTGTGGGTGAGAATGGAAGCTTGAATATGTAGGTGAGAATGGGAGCCTAGGTTTGTGTGTGGGTGAGAATGGGAGCTTGAATGTATGTATATATGGGTGAGAATGGGAGCTTGAATGTGTGTATATATGGATGAGAATGGGAGCTTGGGTTTGTGTATGGGTGAGAATGGAAGCTTGAATATGTGGGTAAGAATGGGTGCTTGAATGTGTGTATATGTGGGTGAGAATAGGACCTTAAATGTGTGTATGTGTGGGTGAGAATGGGAGCTTGAATATGTGTATGTGTGTGTGTGAATGGGAACTTGAATATGTGTATGTGTAGGTGAGAATAGGAGCATCGGTTTGTGGGCGAGAACGGGAGTCTGGGTTTGAGTGTGTGGGTGAGAATTGGTGGCTGGATGTACATCTGTGTGTGCATAAGAATGCAAGCTTGGGGAGGGGTGAGAAAGTGAGAGCTTGAATGTGTCTCTGCAGAGAATGTGAGCTTGAGTGTGTGAGGGAGTTTGTGAGTGAAAGTGTGTATGTGTGTGTGTGTGGAAGGGAAGAAGACAGTAGTAGAAGAAAGACACTGAAAAGGAATTAGGAAATGAGTGACAAGGGGAAAAAATAGGAAAAAGAGACCAGGACCAACTGTTTAGAAAAATACAAAGATCAGAGAACAAAGGTAAAAAGAAAATTATTTTGAGATGTTAGATATGCTATCTTTGGGAATGTGCATTTCTTATATTTTTGTATTTTGCTCTTTCTTCAGTATTCCACTGTTCAGAGACTTTAGTTTCTCAGGCTTTCTATTTTGGTTTTATCTGCATGTTTCTGTTTCTAATTTGTGGTCTCATTTCTATATTAGGTAAAGATCGATCTCTGTTTTGCCTGTGTGTGTGACTGAAATGCAATATTTCTGCTAGCGTGTAGCTTCTCTTAGTAGTAGTCTAGCTTGTTCTGTTATTCCCATAAGTGATGTATTAATGTTCTAGGGCCTGGTGTAGTATTTGCATTGCTGCTTTTTCATAAAGTTGCTGTTATTTGAATCCTGAGAGTCAGTGCAGTGACTGTATGGCAAGATTCTAGATGCCTCTTTCTTTGCAAGAGTTTGTGTTACTTCATAAAATAGCAGTGGAGTGTTATTTTTTGCTGAGGTGACACCAGAATTTGAAATTTTTTTTCATGTTAGTTGTAATGTGAATTGCCCTAGCTCTGCGCTGTACCTGTTCTGATGATTAATTATATTTTATTATATTTATGAAGATTTCTGGGTTTCTGCAAAGATGGTTCATGAAAGAATACATTAATTTTTGTTTTGTTACATGATTGGATCTGATTGTTTTCTAAACTTGTGCATTTTTAAACTGCAATAAATATAAAATAAATTCTGATTAATAAGGAATTTTTAATGCTGGTAAGTGCTTGAAATAATTGAGGTAAAATGGCTGTTGCAAATTACTTAGAAAGCCATTCTAGGGTGCAGAATATGGCATTATTTATCAATAAGAAAACAATTAGTAGGTCTCAGACCTGCATGCCTACAGCCCAACCATGTTAACCTTGTGCCCACCCAAAAAAATCAATTCTGGCTATGCCACTGCTTTTGATATGCTAGAAAATGAAAAAGCATCCTAACAGAGGTTAGTCTGAAGCTCCTCATTAACAAAATTCTGATCTACAGCTGCCCCTTGATTGCTGGCTGAAAGTGGAGCTGCTTTTTTTGCTGAAGGTTGACCTATTTGTCCCTTATTGGAAACCACAATGAAGCTGCCTATTGAGTGTTTGCGCCCATAAAAGAGAAAAGGGGAGAGGCAGTCTAGCAAGCAATACTATTTATTTATTTATCTATCATACACACACAAACTCAATATTTCTCAATAGTTTTTCTTCACTATGTTTAGACAGAGCAAAGCAGGACTCCACAGCTGAAAAAGATTACCTGGAAAGATAATATTCTTGCAACATACAGCAAACCAGGCCTGATGTTACAAAGTGCCATACAGCAGTTTTTAAGATCTTTTATTATTCTATCATTCACTGCACCTTAAACAGAGTCAATCCAGACCTGCTGCTTCAAATTTATATGCATTCCCTTCCAGACTTCTCACAATGTCTTGCTATTTTACTTTGTTTAATCTCTCTTTTTGTCTTCCACTTTTGCAACCAAACAGCCCTCAGGCACTTTAGTAAATCATCTACCCCCGTTTCTCAAGCATTTGCTATAAAATGAAAGTTCTAAAAATTATCCTAAGGGACAAGCACACTCGATACTGACCGCTGATTATTAGGTTAGTAATTGGGTTTGGACTTTTGGGTTAAGCTAGACTCCGTTTTTTAAAATGCATTGAACACCACTGTGGCAAAGGACACCCTTCAGTAATCCAGTCTGAGCAAGTCATAGATACAAAGAGACCTTGGATATCTTTAGGTACCTAATATACCTGAATGTATAACTCACCTTAAGCTATCAATGAAAAGGCAGGAGTTAAATCTAAATAAAAATGCTGTATGAGTCCGTAAGAATCTATGATAAAGTATCTCATTAGCAGCACTCTTCCCTATGAAATAGTAGATCCAATATCCCAGCATGGGTATTAAGGGCAATTCCAAATCAGTGCTGAACACTCTTCGCTGAGACAGTACAGACCCAATATCCCAGTGTAGTATTAGGGAGGCACTCCTCCCATCCAGACTGATTGATGCATAGTCCAGTATAGTATGTGTTAGCTGGTACTGTTCCTCTGAGACTGTAGAGACACTCTGCCTCAGCATGGTATTAAGGAAGCATTCTTCTGTTTGAGCCTATACTGACCCAGTGTCCATTAATTGCTTTTAATTGCATCAGTAGCATGGGATCTTCTTGGTGTTTGGGTAATTGCCAGATTCTTGTGGCCTGGCTTGGCCTCTGTTGGAAACAGGATGCTGGGCTTGATCGACCCTTGGTCTGACCCAGCATGGTAATTTCTTATGTTCTTATGGTCTTCGGAGTCTCTATTTTTCTGAGTGTGCTGACCTGCATAAGCCATTACCCCAGTCCCCCTTCTACTCTGTGGATTTAAACAGATAATAAAATAATAACTACTACCCAGGAAAAAGATCTAGGCATCATAGTGGATAATACTTTAAAATTGTCGGTTCAGTGTGCTGCAGCAGTCAAAAAAGCAAACAGAATGTTAGGAATTATTAGGAAGGGAATGGTTAATAAAACGGAGAAATGTTATAATGTCGCTGTATCGCTCCATGGTGAGACCGCTCCTCGAATACTGTGTACAATTCTGGTCGCCGCATCTCAAAAAAGATATAGTTGCAATGGAGAAGGTCCAGAGAAGGGCAACCAAAATGATAAAGTGGATGGAACACCTCCCCTATGAGGAAAGGCTGAAGAGGTTAGGGCTGATCAGCTTGGAGAAGAGACGGCTGAGGGGGGGATATGATAGAGGTCTTTAAGATCATGAGAAGTCTTGAACGAGTAGATGTGAATCGGTTATTTACACTTTCGGATTACAGAAGGACTAGGGGGCATTCCATGAAGTTAGCAAGTAGCACATTTAAGACTAATCGGAGAAAATTCTTTTTCCTTCAATGCACAATTAAGCTCTGGAATTTGTTGCCAGAGGATGTGGTTAGTGCAGTTAGTGTAGCTGGGTTCAAAAAAGGTTTGGATAAGTTCTTGGAGGAGAAGTCCATTAACTGCTATTAATCAAGTTTACTTAGGGAATAGCCACTGCTATTAATTGCATCAGTAGCACGGGATCTTCTTGGAAACAGGATGCTGGGCTTGATGGACCCTTGGTCTGACCCAGCATGGCAATTTCTTATGTTCTTACGTAACCCCATGACTACTTACATTTTTCTTAAGGACCCCAGTTTTATAACAGCCCTACACATGGATTTCAGTCCTAAGTTTCAAAACGATCTTAAGCGTGTAAATTTGTTTTGAAAATTAGCGGGACCAAGCATACCTTAGTGTGGCCTCAGCAGATGTAAAAGTCCATGTCATATAAGTGTCTACTTTCAAAAATCAAAAGTGCATGCATAAACAATTTTCTCAACCCTTGGAATGCATCTTTGTAATACATATAAAAGTACACATGAAATCACTTCTGTGCAGATTTTGACACTTACAATCCCTGGGGTAATTTTCAAAATGCCATTTTATGTATGTAAATGCTTTTGAAAATTGTTCCTTTTAAGTATTTTTTTTAGTTGATTTCTGAGAAGAAATTTCCATTTAAAGTTACAGATAGTTCCTTCAACTTAGAATGTTCCTGATTCATATAATACTCAAAAAACCAAAAAGTGTAAAAATAATATAAAACAGCAAAAAATACAAATCTCACTTAAACATATATGGATGTATGAGAACATTGGCTTCTAATTAAAAAGAATGACCATCATATTGCACAATGAAGAACACATCATATAGGGCTCCAAAAGCTGCCCATTAAAGTGCTTCAGTTTTAATCATCAGTCATTCTAGAAATGAGTGAACAGATTAAGATCGCCCCAAATTAAGTGAACTCAGTAGGATCCACCTAGTGTACAGTCCAATATTCCCCCTTTTTTAGAACAAAAACAAAAAATGTAAAAAATTATTAAACTCTTATTTGCAGTGTATGTATAACTCCAAACACACTTATCTGTGAAATGGTTATTGCAAAGACAGAGGGATGCTGTACTTTATTAGTTCCACATTATATAATTGAACGGCCGGACACTGCAATGTTTTGAAAGATGATTTGTCTTCCTTCTTAAGGGGGACATAATCAAAATTAATGTCAGCAGAGCCCCAATATTGTCTTGAGAGGAAAATACAAAGATGACTAAAGCCACTGCTTGAGATGCAATGGGAGAGGAGCTACCATGTGATAGAAATGTTCCTCATTTATTGTCCCAGCATCCTGCAAGTCGGCAGTCGAGCCGACTTGCAGGACTGCACTAACAACTAAAAATCAGAGTTTTGGAAGGAATTTGTATTATAGTAGTACACACCTTTTATTTTTATATATTGAAAACATGTAATATATACATATTTACTAGGACAAACAGGAAAAGAGGATCTAGAAATAAAACCAAAAAGGAAGCAACAGATCCACAAAAAATAGAGAACATATTTTGAGCAATTTACGTCTTACTGTTGCTTTCATGTTTTGAACCTACAGCTAGATTTTTTTTCCTTAACAGATTATACTGATTTGACCAGTCTCTGTGTCTCTCATTACCCACTTTTGACAGCATCTCCTCACTGTCACACGAGGATATTAAACCAAAAGATTGTTTTATTCTTTAACTGTGAGCCCTGAAAGTTGCTAAAGAGATCAAGGGGAAAACAGCTGCAAGGCTGTTGCAAGGGAGGGGCAAGCACGGTGCCTGCCTTGGGCACCAGCTGGGAGGAGAGGGGAAGGTACCACAAGGCCCTTTTGAGTCAGTCTGTGAATCTATGCACAAGCTTAAAAGGAAAGGTGGCATTGGAAGCAGTCCTTATTCTGGGTACTATTTCTTCTGGCAACTGTGCTGAAGAGTCTTTTGAGACTGTGGTTATGAGCTTTTAAACATGACCATTGATTTAAGCCTAGCAATGGATTTCATTTGATAATGTATGACACTGCCATACCTGTTGATACTACTACTATTTATCATTTCTAAAGTGCTACTAGACATACATAGTGCTGAACAGATATACATAAGAGATAGTGCCCATTCCAGAGGACTTAAAATCTAGTCAAGACAAACATGTGTAGAGATCCTGTTGCATGACGAACCATTAGTGGGGGGAGGGGGGGGATATCTTTGTGGAAATGAGGAGTTCCCCATGTGGAAGAGAGTAGTTGGAAGGGTTCTTCTGGGATATAAAGCCAGACCACCACCTCAGCATGTGGATTTTCAGTTTCCTTCTGCAGGGGCAGCATGAACTGGCTTGTCCCTTCATTTTCTGCAGTTTAAGTCTTAATTCCTTCATGAAGCTTATTATTTGAGACTGGGAGTTTCTTTCCACCCTCTCTGACCTTTGCATAGTTTTAGTTTTTGCATTAGTTGAGCTTTGAGTGCCCATTAACTAGGGACTCAATTATTTTCTTTGTTGCTCTAACATCAAATGGAGGTGAGAAGAAACATGAGGACTGTCAGTATCCAAAGGAGCAAAGTCTTACAGCCATCCAGAGGATAAGAAGGAGAGAAGAGAGAAAAGGGGTTGGGATGGACCCCAATAGGGCCCCATGAATATCTACTGGAGGTTTGGAGAAAAGGAATAACAGGAGTAATGCTCTGATACTAAAAAGGGAGAAGAGGAAGATAACTGGTGTTACTCAGGTACTGTGAGGAGATTATGAGTTTAGAGGAGAGTATTACATGAGGGAGATAAATGATTTCACTTTTAATACTTCACATGTATTGGAGGGAAGAACTACACTTGCCCTATGCCAATGGGATGGGAGACATCACAAAATAGACTGAATTAATTGGCTTTACCATCTTAACTGTAAAAAGACTGAGAAGTCACAAATGTATTTAAAAGCACTTGCACCACTGAGTGAACTAAACTGCTGTAAAGAATATTTTCATCATTTTCATCATTCCAGTGTGATTTTGCAGTATAGTGGGGCCCTTACTTTTCAATATATTTATAAATGATCTGGAAAGAAATATGACGAGTGAGATAATCAAATTTGCAGATGATACAAAATTGTTCAGAGTAGTTAAATCACAAGCAGATTGTGATAAATTGCAGGAAGACCTTGTGAGACTGGAAAATTGGGCATCCAAATGGCAGATGAAATTTAATGTGGATAAGTGCAAGGTGATGCATATAGGGAAAAATAACCCATGCTATAATTACACAATGTTGAGTTCCATATTAGGTGCTACAACCCAAGAAAGAGATCTAGGCATCATAGTGGATAACACATTGAAATCGTCGGTTCAGAGTGCTGCGGCAGTCAAAAAAGCAAACAGAATGTTGGGAATTATTAGAAAGGGAATGGTGAATAAAACGGAAATTGTCATAATGCCTCTGTATTGCTCCATGGTGAGACCACACCTTGAATACTGTGTACTAGGGATGTGAATCGTGTGCCCGATTGTTTTAATGATCTGGATCGGCTGGGGGGAGAAAAAAATCGGATCGGCATGATTTTTTTTTTAAAAAATCATTTTTACTTAATGGTTTAAAAGTAACATTTGAGGAAATGTTCGTTAGCTAGAGGTGCACACTAAGCCGCGCATGCTTGGTGCTGTCCCCCGTGGCCATTTTGCTACCAGATATAGCACGCACTAGCCAGAAAGAGAAAAAAAGTGCCAGCAGGCTGCAGCAGTGACAGTAGTAGCCACTAGCCAGTAGCCAGTCTAGCCTCAGCCTGCTCTTTAAATTTAACCACTGTAAATATAATAAATTAATAATAAAGTTTTTTGTTTAGTTTTTCTATAGTATGTTAATGTTTTGAAGCTCAGGTTGCAAGTTTCTGTATTAAATGTTTTGTTTCACTAAAGTAGAATATAGAAAAGTACTTAATTTCATGTTATGTAAAGTTTCTTTAGTTTAATACACAAAGTACTTCATTTTATTTTATTCTACTCTAGTGAAAAAAAAAGTTTAGTTTAACACAGGAACTGCAAACTTGAGCACAGTGAATGGGGGGGGGGGGGGGGGGAAGAGGGATGTGAAGGAGGAGACAGCCCCTGCATTCAGCAGCTCTGATTTTCTGAAGAGATCTGTCCTTCAGAGACCAGGGAGTGGGACTGCTTGGCCCTTCATCTCCCCCTTTCCCTTCCCTTTGTCAAGCTACCAACCGTTTCCATTTCCCATCCCCCATATATTAACCATCACCTCAGTGGGAACCTTGGTAACATCAATAAATAAGAGGGCAGCCAATAGGAATACATATTCATTCCTAACTGACCTTAACTGACCTGAAAAGTGCCAAATTGTATCATTTTCTGTTAGTGCACACTAACCCCCGTTAGTGCGCACTAACCCGATTAACGATTTTTTTACGATAAATTGGTGGAATTTCTATTGTATCGCACTCTTTAACAATTAATGATGATATTAAAAATATCGGATGATAATTTAAATCATTAAAAAACGATTCACATCCCTACTGTGTACAATTCTGGTTGCCGCATCTCAAAAAAGAGAAGGTACAGAGAAGGGCTACCAAAATGATAAGGGGAATGGAACAGCTCCCCTATGAGAAAAGACTAAAGAGGTTAGGACCTTTCAGCTTGGAGAAGAGACGGCTGAGGGGGGATATGATAGAGGTGTTTAAAATCATGAGAGGTCTAGAACGGGTAGATGTGAATCAGTTATTTACTCTTTCGGATAATAGAAAGACTAGGGGGCACTCCATGAAGTTAGCATGTGGCACATTTAAAACTAATTGGAGAAAGTTCTTTTTTACTCAACGCACGATTAAACTCTGGAATTTGTTGCCAGAGGATGTGGTTAGTGCAGTTAGTATAGCTGTGTTTAAAAAAGGATTGGATAAGTTCTTGGAGGAGAAGTCCATTACCTGCTATTAATTAAGTTGACTTAGAAAATAGCCACTGCTATTACTAGCAACGGTAACATGGAATAGACTTAGTTTTTGGGTACTTGCCAGGTTCTTGTGGCCTGGATTGGCCACTGTTGGAAACAGGATGCTGGGCTTGATGGACCCTTGGTCTGACCCAGTATGGCATGTTCTTATTTTCTTAACACTCATCAGTGCTGTACACAAGAACTTGGAACTGGGACTTAAGTGTTGCAATGCAAGGGCTGTGAAAGTTAACATTCCCCTCACTCAGGGAATCCTGTAGTTTGACACAGTTTGACATGATGGGAAGTTTACTTAGGGAATAGCCACTGCTATTAATTGCATCAGTAGCATGAGATCTTCTTAGTGTTTGGGTAATTGCCAGGTTCTTGTAGCCTGGTTTGGCCTCTGTTGGAAACAGGATGCTGGGCTTGATGGACCCTTGGTCTGACCCAGCATGGCAATTTCTTTGTTCTTATGAACCTCCTAAACCTGTATTTGAGATATGGCCTCTGGTACCACTATCCAGGTACAATTAGCTGAGGGGTTTCACATACATGACAAACAAGAGTCTATGGGAAGTTTTTATTGTAGAGAACTGATTAGGATTTAAAAGTAGCCTCAAAATGGTAGGTTTTTAAAAAAGCTTTGAATATGGCCAGAGAGGGAACATGACAAACTGACTCAGGAAGTCTATTCCAGGCATATAGCGCAGCAAGATGGAAAGTGCAAAGTCAGGAGTTGGTAGTGGAGAAGCGCACAGATAAGAGCAACCTGTTCAATGAATGGAGTTCATGAGGAAGGGTATAGGGAGAGAGGAGAGGTAATGAGGAACTGCAGAGTGAATTCATTTGTTAGTGAGTAAGAGAAGCTTGAACTGTAAGAGGAAGCAGATGGGAAGGCAATATAGTGACATAAGAGCAGTTACATGGTCATAGTGATGTTGAAGATAGATAAGTCAAGTAGCTAAATTATGAAAAAACTGCACTGGAGAAAGACAGTTCAGCAGGAGGCTCACAAAGAGCAAACTGCAATAGTCTAAGTGGGAGGCGATAAGAGTGGATGCGCATTTTCGCAGGATTCTCAGAAAGGAAGAGACATATGTTAGCAATGTTACAGAAGAAGAAACAAAATACTTTTAACAGCCTGTATGCCAGTTTTCCAAGGATGCAAACAAGACTGCCTTTCAGCATATCCATGATGAATATTTGACATGTATGCTTGTCTTGACTATACCGTAAGCTCCAGTGAGAAGAAACTGTCTCTTATGTGTATCTTTACCATGCTGCATGTCTAGTAGTGCTTTAGAAATGGTAAATAGTAGTAATAATATTTGTGCAATATATCCATAGGTTAATATGCATATTTTGGTTAACTCCAGGACTGGAGTTGAGAACCTCTACCATACGCTAACAAAATTATCCAATTTTTCCTAAAATGTCTGATTGAGGGGCAAACACAAACTTTACTAAGTGGTTGTTTCTATATGCTGATCTCTTGTCATTACATCTAACTACAAAAAAGAGGAAAGTTACCTCAAGTGCATCGCCAGTATGCAAATTGAACTCCACCTCTCTCCCTCCATGTACTCTCCAGCTCTGCCCTCTCTCTCTAGGTGATTAGTCAATTCACTCTCTGCTACCATACAGTACACCAGAGCTCAGCATGTAATCTCCACCACCACACATTTCAATTATGCACTTCCTACACTTCACAGTATTTCCCCTTCCTTGAATGAGCTTTTACTGCCAGTAGATAAACTGATCATGGTGTCCTACTAGTAACTAGATTTCAGACTCTGAACCTGCTTTACTATCCCTTTCCTCAACTCTCGCTCCTAAACACCTGAAACAAATCTCTGCCCCTAGCTGACTCTGCGTATGATGGCAAGAACAAGCATTTTATAGCTCAGGTTACATTTAAAAATCTATCTATGCCCATTCATCCTGTCCTTAGGCACAGGGACATATCTGGGAATTTGGGAGGTCCTTGAGAGTCTGGCAGTAACTTCCTGGGAGGCCATCATTAGCTGTTTAAAGCCTGTCCACAGCTTGCAAAGGGTTAAAAGCCCCTGCTGAGCCATTCAGGGCTAGAGACTTTCCTTAGCAGCAGGAAAACTTGGAGCATTAACACAGAACAATAGAATGGGAATATTTAGCAGGAAACAGAGTGAAGACTTCTACCTCTCAATGGGTAAGTGTTATTCATTAACTAATCAAAAGGCCAGGCCCCACTGCTTGAAGAACTAAAGGGAGTACTAATGGCAATGTACTAAAAGTCCAAGCAACAGTATCAAAACCAAAGAAGGTGTGTTATTGGTGAGAAAAATACCCAGGCACACTCACCTAGCTGAGCACATTGTTCAATATTACAGACATATGCTAGCTCTATAGTATCTACATGACACACTGTTGAGCATACATTTGGTTATACTCACATTCTGTTATCTAATTGAAAGCCATATTTGTTTTATAAAGGCAAGGGAAGAGAGGGAGATTACTTAATTGATTTGGTTTGTTAATGAGATAACAACTACTTAGTCCCTGAGTGAGTGGGGGCTGGCCTGGCTGTTGGATGGGTGAGGATTTGATTATGTATTGTTTATTACATTTTATATATTTATGACATGTCAATTTAAGATTTATTCGATTCTGTATTGGACTGTATTTTACGAGCCACTTTATTTATGCACATTTGATAGTCCACCTTTTTCTAAGAATGGCCTCAAGGCAGATTACAGTTACATTTAAATCAAACACGCGGATACAGTAACAGTTGCAAGGTCACGGACAATCATAATCTAATCAAATTTGCAGTTATAATAACATTACAAATGTTTCTTCGCCTTGAAGGACGAACACAAAGGGGAGGCATTTGTACAGATAAGGTTGTAGAAGTATAATAGTTTGGGAAGGAGAGGAAGATTATGAGTGCCCAGTTTGCTGCTGGTAGCACCTATAGTGGAATCAAGGATCTATTGGGACGATAACACTGTAAAGCAGAAGCAAGAGTAGAGATGTATTACCAATAAAGCTAGCACGTGGTACAGATGACGTTAAGAATCTTGACTACAACAGCCCAAAGGTATCTAAGTTATACTTTTCGACAGAAAGATCTGGTAGTCATAAAACGGAGTGTCTCTGCTGGCAAATCTAGGGAAAGGGCCTGGTTGAACAGCCATGCCTTAGCTTTTTCCCAGAAAGTGAGGTAAGAGGGCTCAAGGCGCAGGGATAACTGTACCTTGTTCCATATCTTTGATGCATAGCAGCTGAAAGCATGAAGTCTTGTACAAGTCAATCTGGCAGAAGCCAGAGGGAAAGGAGGAGTTCTCTCTTGGAGTGTAGGAGAAAAAAAGGCAGGCGAGATACTCAGGGGCCTGTTTATTCACACATTTAAAGATGAAGCAAAGGGTTTTGAATTTTTTTCCTGTTTTCGATTGAGAGCCAGTGCAGCTGACATAAGATTGGACTTATGTGGTCAGCTGCTTTGTTTCCTATCAAAATTCTAGCAGCAGTGTTCTCAGAGCCAGTGCTAGCGTTTTTGTTTTTTTTTGCTGTCCTGTGCGAACAATTACCGTGCTGCCTCTTCCCCACCCCACCCCCAATTCATTCAGTCTCTGTCCCAGGCCTGTCAAATAAAGCCAGCTCCCTCCAGCAAGCTATATTTTTTTTTAAAACTAACCCCCCCCATTCCAGAATCCATACCCTAGGGAAAACCTTACAGCCTTGCTTACCTGCCACACCCCCACATTCCCTTACCCTCTACAGCCACACAAAATTTAATTATGCACGTATAACAAATTTTACATTTAAAAGAACTTTCACAAGTACAGTCTTTTCAGGCAAAATATCACTTACGTGCACATTATATTTACATGCACTGCTGTAGTGCCAACCAGAAAACTGCAAAAAAGACACCTGGAACTCCTATGGAATTTGTAATGGCACTTCAGAAAGCCATGAATAAACGGAATTACCATTACAATATAGGATTGCTTTGGTAAGGGAGTTTACTAGCTGCCAGCACTCAAACAGTAACAACCTTATCTATGAAAAGACAACGCTGCATATATTACACCAGGCCCTAGAACACCAATACACCTAATAAGAAAACAGAACAAGCCAAGCTGCTATAGATCCAAGCTGCTATAGAAAATACATTTCAGCAAAATAGCTCACCTGGGTCACATATACAGAATACAGACAGACTCTGACCAAATACAGAATAGAGAGACCAGAAAGTATAAATAGAAAAGCGCTGAGAAGAACTGAACTGGAACCCACAACAAGCCAGCCTCTATATGCAGAGCAACAATGGAAAAACAGAAACATTATGATTCTTCATAAAACATTAAATAATACAATCAAGAAATACAAAGCATAATAGTAAAATCATATTCATAAAAGGAATATATATTTTAAACCAGTTAATGAATAGAATATCCAAAATTTCCCAAACACCAATAAAATATTTTTAAAAATCCAATGACTGAAAAATGTTCTAATATTTACCAAAGAAACAATAAAATATATCAAAACAGCAAAAACATCAAATTACACCCAGTAATTAAAACTAATAAGGATTAAAAAATCTCCTGCTCTCCATACTTGGGATCTTTTGACTTCCAGTCACCCTGAGATTGTCATGGATTCAGGGAGGTAGGGCCACATAAACTATCTTCTCTCTTGTTCTCACATATGCACACAATAGCACATTCTCTCACAGACTCCCTGTTTCATATACATGCCTATGCTCTCATATATACTCCTCCTCTCTCACATACACAGGCTCTCTCTCCCTCACAAACACATGGGTGTGTGCATGCCTGTGAGATCCTATATGCAAGGCTCTCAGAGGTGCACATACACATACACACAAGCTCTCACATAGACACACACATACATGCACAGAGGGTCTCACACAGACATGCAGGCAAACTCCCACACAGGCACTCGCACACACAGGCCTTTCACAGACACAGATGCACACATACAAGCACTTAGACTCTCACACAGACACACACAAGCTCTCATACAGCCCCACATATATACAGGCTGTCACACAATCACAGACACAAATTTTCACACAGACACACACATGTATACAGGCTGTCACATGCTTGCACATAGATACACACACAAACATAAGCTATCATACAAATATAAGGCCTCCTGTTCTCTTAGGGCCTGGTGGGATGAGCTCCATCACAGCCTTGCTGGCCTTCCTGCTTTTTGGAGGCAGGGGTGTGGGGGGGGGGGGGTTTGGAGCTGAAGCTGTGCATGAACACAGGAAAAGTTGTGCATGAGTGCAGATGCTGCAGATTACATGGAACATTGTGATGGCGCGGTATTTCCTTATTTTTAGCCACCAGAATGTTGAACTCTGCTGGCAGTCTCAGCCTCTCTTCCTCTTCAGTCACTGGAGGGCTTGGTCCACTGGCGGCCCTGCGGCCTCTCCTGTTGCCGCCGCCCCTCCCAGGTGTGCCATCCCATGCAAATGCACGATATGCACACCCGGTCAAACTGGGTCTGAATATTTTGCAAGAGTTGGAGGTGTTTCAGATTGTATTGTGAGATACCATTAAATAGAGAATTACAACTTCAATTCGGTTGGTAATTAACATATGTATCATGATAGCAAGTTTGTATTTATCAAGGTGGTTTCATAGTTAATAAATCTGGCGCTGATTTTTTACCACCTTTGAGATGAGGGTTTGATGTGTTTGATTTTGTAATTTATTATGTATTTTGCTATGTTGTTTTTTTTTTTTTTTTTTTTTTTTTTAATTATTTAAAACTGCGTTCAGTGGTCCTTTCATGGATCAGGAATGTGGTATATAAGCTCACAATTAGAAGCAATTAGAATTAAATCATAAGAACATAAGAAATTGGCATGCTGGGTCAGACCAAGGGTCCATCAAGCCCAGCATCCTGTTTCCAACAGAGGCCAAACCAGGCCACAAGAACCTGGCAATTACCCAAACACTAAGAAGAACCCATGCTACTGATGCAATTAATAGCAGTGGCTATTCCCTAAGTAAAATTGATTAATAGCAGTTAATGGACTTTTCCTACAAGAACTTATCCGAACCTTTTTTGAACCCAGCTACACTAACTGCACTAACAACATTCTCTGGCAACAAATTCCAGAGCTTTATTGTGCATTGAGTGAAAAAGAATTTTCTCCGATTAGTCTTAAATGTGCTACTTGCTAACTTCATGGAATGCCCCCTAGTCCTTCTATTATTTGAAAGGGTAAATAACAGAGTCACATCTACTCATTCAAGACTTCTCATGATCTTAAAGACCTCTATCATATCCCCCCTCAGCCATCTCTTCTCCAAGCTGAACAGCCCTAACCTCTTCAGCCTTTCCTCATAGGGGAGCTGTTCCATCCCCTTTATCATTTTGGTTGCCCTTCTCTGTACCTTCTCCATCACACCTATATATTTTTTGAGATGTGGCGACCAGAATTGTACACAGTATTCAAGGTGCGGTCTCACCATGGAGCGATACAGAGGCATTATGACATTTTCTGTTTTATTAACCATTCCTTTCCTAATAATTCCTAACATTCTGTTTGCTTTTTTGACTGCTGCAGCACACTGAGCCGACGATTTAAAGTATTATCCACTATGATGCCTAGATTTTTTCCTGGGTGGTAGTTCCTAATATGGAACCTAACATCGTGTAACTACAGCAAGGGTTATTTTTCCCTATATGCAACACCTTGCACTTGTCCACATTAAATTTCATCTGCCATTTGGATGCCCAATCTTCCAGTCTTGCAAGGTGCTCCTGTAATGTATCACAGTCCGCTTGTGATTTAATTACTCTGAATAATTTTGTGTCATCCGCAAATTTGATAACCTCATTTGTCGTATTCTTTTCCAGATCATTTATATATATATTGAAAAGCACCGGCCAAGTACAGATCCCTGAGGTACTCCACTGTTTACCCTTTTCCACTGAGAAAATTGACCATTTAATCCTACTCTCTGTTTCCTGTCTTTTAACCAGTTTGATATCCACGAAAGGACATTGCCTCCTATCCCATGACTTTTTAGTTTTCGTAGAAGCCTCTCATGAGGCACTTTGTCAAACCCCTTCTAAAAATCCAAATACACTACATCTACCGATTCACCTTTATCCACATGTTTATTAATCCCTTCAAAAAAAATGAAGCAGATTTGTTAGGCAAGACTTCCCTTGGGTAAATCCATATTGACTGTGTTCCATTAAATCATGTCTTTCTATATGCTCTACGATTTTGATCTTGAGAATAGTTTCCACTATTTTTCCCGGCACTGAAGTCAGGTTCACTAGTCTATAGTTTCCCGGATCACCCCTGGAGCCTTTTTTAAATATTGGGGTTACATTGGCCACCCTCCAGTCTTCAGGTACAATGGATGATTTTAATGATAGGTTACAAATTTTAACTAATAGATCAGAAATTTCATTTTTGAGTTCCTTCAGTACCCTAGGATGCATACCAGGTGATTTGCTACTCTTTAGTTTGTCAATCTGGCCTACTACATCTTCCAGGTTTACAGTGATTTTGTTCAGTTCGTCTGACTCATCGCCCCTGAAAACCATCTCCGGAACTGGTATCTCCCCAACATCCTCACTAATAAACACGGAAGCAAAGAATTCATTTAGTTTTTCTGCAATGGCCTTATCTTCCCTAAGAGCCTCTTTAACCCCTCGGTCATCTAATGTCCAACCGACTCCCTCACAGGTTTCTTGCTTCGGATATATTTTAAAAAGTTTTTATTATGCGTTTTTGCCTCCATGGCCAACTTCATTTCAAATTCTCTCTTCGCCTGTCTTATCAATATTTTACACTTAACTTGACAATGCTTATGTTTTATCCTATTCCACCTTCAAACTACTGCAGAAAAAAACTTCATGGGTAGCTGCAAAAGAAGGCTCCTGGTGCCAGATCTCGGCCTTTCCCAATTGAGCTGGAAGTCCAAAAGAGCCAGGAGAAAATTGCTGTGCCTAAAACATTACAAAACAGACATCACCTGCTTCACAGAATGTTCCTCCCATCTAGTCAAAGTCATCATTTCCAAGCAACACATCACATCCTCTTTGGGCCTCTTTGCCACTATTTTGTCAGACATTTTTTTTCACAGAATTGTTCTAAATATATATGAAACTAATCCAAGAAGCAAAGAAGGAGCGCTACTGCACGCAATCAGTCAAAACAAACAGGTGAATGTGCAGAAGAATTCAATGTCCACACATGATTTGGAATGAAAAGAGTTATTATTTTAAACGGCAAACTCCACAGTGTTATACAATGCAACAGTTCAAGAAGGGGTCCCCCGACACGGACCCATGTTTCGCCGCGAGGCTGCATTGGGAGGGACAAGGCAGTATTTTATTTTTTTCTGTAGACATTTTAATGAACGTTTTCACGACGTTTTCACTAACGGCGTCACTGACTGATTTTCCCATCATCACATTTAAAGCTGTCCTTCAAAACTAAAGGACAGCTTTAAATGTGATGATGGTGTTTTACACTGTATGAGCCCTTTGGGCCGTGTTAAATCAAGCTAAAGCTAAGTATATGTTTCTTCGACTTTTTGCATATTAGACAGTGGGAGAAAGTGGGGATTTTTAGTATTTGGGGTAGTTATAATGTGGGAAACACAGCAGATTTTTAGATTTTCTAGTGGTGCATTATCACAGTGTTTGAGATTTCTAATTTAAAACATAATTAATTTTCTTCATAAAAATTTGTTATAATTTTACAGCATGATGACAATAAATGATTATGACTAACTAATTGCTTCATTGACCGATTGTGGCTTGCGGCCCATTGAGTGGCGAGAGGCTGCAAAGAGAGATCTAGAGGCAAACATTGATGATATTCTCATCTGCTGTTATATAAGTTATTTAGATTTATTAGTTTTGCTTTATAAGTTGGATATTGGATTTAGATCCTTTTTCCTCTTCTTTTTCTTTATTGAATATAATTTGGAGAGGGTTTTGCTTCTATTATTGTTGATTATTTATCACACCAATATAAACAGATGTTCCATTCCCCCTTTTCAGATTAATCCTCAGTGCCTCCCCTCCTTACCTCGTAAACCCAGCAATAGTGTTGCTTTAATACTGCTCTTTATATATAATGCCATACCTCCTCCTTTTCTTCCTACCCAGTCCTTCCTGAATAGATTGTACCTGGATATAACTATATCTCAGCTATTATATCTAAATCAGCTTCTTCCATGACTGCCTCTAGATCTGGGACTTTATTCCCCATTCTCTGCTACTGCCTTTTTCCATATTTCCCATTTTTATATGAGTATTTGTTTTTTCTTACCTTAAGGTTTTGTTCACCCAACCCTGATGATTCTAGTTTAAAGTCATTCTCAGTAGGTTTGCCATTCTGTGTTGAAAGAAGCTGTGCCTGTTCCGCTCTTTTCAATAGCCAGCCAGAATGCTCACCGCTGTGCCTTAAAATGCTAGGGCATATCACGTGGGGGTGGGGGGGGGGTGGTGGTGGGGGGGTGTGACATCACCAAACAGTATGATAGCTTAAGAGAAGAGCTCCCTGATATAACCTCTTGACTTGGCATTTTTAAGAAGCATAGAAAGACTACATGCCACGTTCATTTTGGCAACAGTTTGGACATTGCAAACCTGTCTGTTCGGAAGCAGGTGGATTTGATATTCAGAAACATGAACCTCTTTATCTTCTACCCACTGCCCAAAAACAGAGAGCTCATTATGCAGTTCTGCTACATTCTCCAATATCTCTTCCTTAAAGGACATAATTTCTTTTTTAAGTTTGCAGAACCAAGATTTGAAATCATCCCAGGTAAGAACATCACCTTTATTGGAGCTGAGCGTTGCATTTCTGGTGCTGCGGCTCAGCTCAACCTCCTCTTGCTTCATTAACACAGTCATATTGTTTTGCTCCTTGGTATGTGGCACACGGAGGAAAATTGTATCTCATGCATATTCATTGTGGATATCCTGAAAACCTGTCTGGCTGGGGATCCCCCAGGACAAGTTTGGGAACCTCTGTATTAGATTTAATGTTTTCATGGATAGATACATTTTCTATTTTCCTACTTGATAATGGCAACAGTTAGAATAGTGTCCTTAAATGCTAAGTGATTGAATTCATCCTTTAAAAGAAAGATGCTGTTTAAGGAGACAACTTCCTTAAGGACCCAATTTATTTTATCCAGGAGACCCATCTTCGGAAGAGCAATGAGAAACTGCCTTATTCAAAGCTTTTCCCACATTTATTTTTAGCCTCATGTTCCTCCTAGGAATAAATATTGGAGAGTGGGAATTCTAATGTCTAAAGATCTTTCTGCAGATATGAAAGAGCTATAAAGGGATACAAATAGTAGACTCATCATAGTTCAAATGGTTGTTAATTCTGAAACATATTTTGGTTAACCTTTATAATCCAAATACCGATCAAAGAGCTTTTTATAAGGCTCTGAATAAAGTGTTGCTTGAATGTCCTGGAAGTCATTTAATAATGGGGGGTGATTTCAATCTAACTAGGGTTCCTTTGTTGGATAACTCCTCAGGTGTGGGAATAACAGCTAAACCACATTAAGTGCAATTTAGAAGATTAATGGAAAGGTGAGGCTATCAGATGAGTGCAGAGTACTACATCCATCTGAGCGTAACTATTTCTTGTTCTCTAAGCCCCACAATTCATATTCCAGAATTGACTTCTGTTTAGTAGAAAAAAACAATCATTGAGAACTAACGGAGTGGACATTAATCAATAACATGGTCAGATCATGCTCCAGTTTGGTGGGATGTTTTTTACTCTTCTCAAATAATAGAGGTAGACACTTATGGAGAGTAAATGATAATCTATTTAATAATAATGATATGTGCAAACAGGTGGAATCTGATATCCTGGATTATTTGCAGTCTAATGACAATGCTGACACGACACCAATGCTCCTCTAGGATTATCTCAAGGCTGTCATCAGACTGATATCTTATTCCACCTATAGGAAAAAAAAAGGGAAAATAAGATTTTTCTGTTGCAATTTATTAGCCAGTTAGAGCATCTTCATATGCAAAATCCAATGCGCAAGGATTTATCTGAGTTCGAGAATGCTATATCAGCATTCTCTACTGATGATATTGTCTATCAGTTATAGACTTTGTTAAACAGACCTATTTTGAATCAGACAATAAGGCAGGTAGACTTCTAATTCAGAAATTAAAGAATGGGCTTATCCAAAACTGATGCTTCTGGCATGCAATAAGAATCGGTTTTGGGACCAGTTCTGTTCAATATCTTTGGGAGTGACCTGGCGGAAGGGCTAGAAGGTAAAGTTTGTCTATTTGCGGATGATGCTAAAATCTGCAACAGAGTGGAAATACCTGAAGGAGTAGAGAGAATAAAAAGTGATTTAAGAAAGCTTGAAGAGTGGTCGAAGATTTGGTAGCTGGGATTCAATGCCAAGAAGTGCAGAGTCCTGCATCTGGACTGCAGTAATTGAAAAAGAGCTATATTCCATGGGGGTGAAAGACTAATGTGCACAGACTGGGAAAGGGACCTTGGGGGTAATAGTATCTAGCAATTTGAAGGCAGCAAAGCAACGTGACAAGGAGCTAACTAAAGCCAGAAAAATGTTGGGCTGCATTGAGAGAGGAATAACCAGTAAGATAAAGGAGGGTATAATGCACTTATACAGGTTCTTGGTGAGTACTGTGTTCAGTTCTGGAGACCATGTCTCAAAAAGGATAGAGACAAGATGGAGGAGGTCCAGAGAAGGGAGACTAAAATGGTGTGGAATCTGTATCAGAGCACTTATGAGGAGAGGCTGAAGGATCTAAATATGTATACTCTGGAACAAAGGAGTTGCAGGGGAGATATGATACAGACCTTAAGATACATGAAAGGTTTTTAATGATGCACGAACTTTAAATCTTTTCCATTGGAAAGGAAACAGTAGAACAGTAGTAGTCATGGAATGAAACTCCAGGGGGGACTCCATATTATTTCTTCATGGAGAGGGTACTGGATGCCTGGAATACCCTTCCAGAAGAGGATGAAAACAGTAAACAAATTCAAAAAGGCATGGGATAAACACTGTGGATCCCCCTAAAGGCTAGAAGCTGGAGATAAAAGGGTTCATGGGGGTAACACCTGTATGGAGTGGCAGTTATTCCCCTTAGCAGAAGTCATGGGGATTACCATTCTTAACCAATTAGCCTTGATTCTTTTGAAGCAACTGCAACATCACTCTCCGCTTCAACAGTGGGAGGGGGTGTGTGTGAGGGAAAAAGGGGAACTGGAGTCTGATAACCGCCAATGTTGGGCCCAGACTTTTATGGTCCAAGGAACTGATACACAAACATTAAGAAAAAAGTGCAAGACTGCTTCTACGATCAAGTTCAAAATCAAGGCATTTATTTTTATTTATTTATCGTGTTTTGTATATTGTCATTCGGTTTCGCCATAACTGTTTACAGTAGGTCATGAAAAAAAGAAGGTTAGACAAATATCATCACAGCATGTTCAAGCAGCATTATCTGAATCATCAAGAAGGCTACGTACCCCGTAAAAATGTTACTAGCAGTAATTTTGTTATGGATTTGACAGTTGCTTGGTTTTGATTGTAAATATTACTATCCTTAACATAAGGTTTGGGGGTAAGCTCCTCTTAACAGAAAAATGGAGGTAACTGCACAGAGCAGCAGTTACAACCATAAGAAACTTGCTGGGCAGACTGGATAGATCATTTGGTCTTTTTCTGCCATCAATACTTTGTTACTATGTTACTCAAGTAGATCAGGAGGCTGGTTCTCCAGTTCTGAAAGAGCTGGCAAGAAGCTTGACTTGGTGTTCAACATACAAGTTTATTGTAACTCATAAGAAATTGGTCAAAAATAAAAAAGGAAAATCACAAAAATATATACATAAAAATCTCTTGTTACAGATGGAATGCAACTCCAAGTGCCTCAGTCTCTTTCTCTCTCTCTCCAACTCTGAGTCAATGTCCCTTACTGGTGATAGGAAAGATTGAAAAATCTCTTCTCCAAAAAGTGGATAGGAAGGTGGGAGTAAAAAGACTTCTTACCATTTAAGATTAAAGAAAACATTTCCAAAACAGTCCCCACTTCTTGGCACTTACAGTTCCCACTTTAACTGAATGCAGAGCCAAGTAGCACCCTATCCCAATCCCCTCAGGCAGGGGGTAACAGCCCTCCTGAGCTGGCAGCAGGTCAAAAACAAAACCAACTCTCTTAAAAAGACAAAAACTCTCTGTTCTCCTCTTCACACACGATAGTTCCTCTTTCAGGTCTGGGAAGGTACTGACAGCAATCAGGGCAAAATTCTACCTCTCTAGAACAGGTTGTGAGTCCTGAATTTGGGGAACCACCAACACAACTCCACTTCTTTCAGAACCAAAAGTTACAACCAACCATGCATTACACATGCTTAACCTAGGTTATATAGCAGGAGCTTGGCCAATCCCAGCATCTGGGGTGGGAAGAAAATCTTAGGGATGGTCAAAAAAATGACCAAAATATCTCCCTAGGATGGAGAAAGAAAAAATAAATAGTAAGGGAATTAAGTACTCCTTACAACTGGATCCTTTCACTAGACACCAGATACCTCCAGCTCCAACTTTAATGAATGGTGAACCTGAATTTGAGGTGGAGAATATCCTGTAAGAGAACACAGTTTCTGGTTCATTGGAAGGGTTATAGTCCCAAGGAAAGATGCTAATGTCTTCATACATCTCATCTTCTAAAATGGGTTTTCGTAATACAACTTAAGGATGTCCAGAGGACGTCCTTGAAAGTGCGGGTACTGTGAGGTCCTAGTAGGCAGTTCTTACTTTTTGTCAGCAGAAGCCTTTGTGGTCTTCAGAGACTAGCTAGTCAGACCTCCCAGCTCCTTGGTCCACACTGCCAGCCATCTTGTTTCTTGTCTGGATGCATATATATTCAAGGCTTCCAAGTACATAGGTTTCCAGAGCTTGGTTCTTATACTGTAGACCTGTTTGTTGGAATCCTGCTTCCAGAGTCTGTCTCAATGCATTGACACCAGCATATTCCTCACTTTTCCAATATGGTGATTTGTCTCATTTGGTTTTCCTGTTTCTAGTTTGCTTGTGCATCATACCACATTCCTGCTGAGTCCTGGTTTGGGGCCTATTACCTAAGCCCTGCCGACCACCAGCCCCTGAGGACTCAAAATGAGGTGAAGGTGGCCATCGCAGGTAGAAAATGCTCTGCTGCTGTTCCAATTGGAACTCATTTGACTCACCTTGCCAGTGTACCAGCCACTCCAGCATCAGGGGTCACACACCTGGCAGATTATGCTATCCTGAAGATGTTCTGGGGAAATGTATTCAATTCATGCATTTACCTTGCATTTTCAAAAGGTACATATGTAGATGGTATTCTGACTAACTGTACACCCTCATTTTAGTTCACTTAACTGTTTGCACACACATTTATTTGCACAACAACACAGTTTTCAAACATACCTTATGTTTGAAAAGTGTTTTATTCTATGCAAGCTTTCAAGTTTGGGCCTTACTGAAAGTTTGCCTCCTGACCATCTAGAACTTGAAATATGATGGGAATTTTAAACCAGCAATTAGACACAAGAGAATGAGGATTATCATCCCGCTACCCACCACTCAGAAGAGGAGACCTACATGTAGCAAACTGTTAGTCGTCTTAGTGTGGATATTTTTTTTTTTTACCCAGATCATCAAAGGCCCACTTCTAATAACATAATTTAATTTTACAGTTTAAAAGTACACTAGCAGAAAGGTGTGGATAGTTATCAAATTACCCATATGCATGAGACCTGCTCCCAGCCAATGGTAACTAGGTGCTCTATGTTGACAGGTGATCAAGTACTATCTTTTCTCTACATCACATGTAACTTACAAGGGCCATTTTACTATCCAGTATCAGATCACTAGCACAAGACTATGGAAGAAATATAAGACCTAATGGCACCAATGCCAAAAAAGACATTCAAACTTACATAGGCCAAAGAGGCATGGGAATTTCAGCTTGTAGTTATATCAAGCATGTTGAACTCTGATCTGAAAAGAACCAAGGGATTACAAACAAATGCGACATTTAACTATAGATCTCCTGCCTTCTCACGGAACCATACAGAGGAACAGAAGGGGCAAACTTTCAGGACGGATGGGACTTGGCTGGCGGCATCCTGCTGTACAAAGGATACAGCATGTTTCCTACAGGCCTTTTAATCATTGTCAGCAGTGACCTTTCCTCGCCTTATTTCCCAGTGCACTGAGAATTATCAGTGGTCATTGCATTTTTCTGTTCTAGCCAAAATCCAAGAAGGTAGTCAAGGGCAGAGAGGACAGGGGAAATTTGGGCAATGTCTGTCTGTATAGTTTGGGGCAGTTCATTTTTTGCAGAGCTCTTGTTTCCTTTCTGCTACTTTGAGAAAATCCAGATGAATGCCATTGCATTATGCGAAGGAAAGGAAGAGGTAAAATTCAAGGATTTTCAAAGGAGATAATGTGGTTTCCAAGTTCTGTGTGTGTCATTTTCAAAACACTAACCCTCTTCTTCAAAGGCCCTCATTTCTTCTCTTTTCATCCACATTCTCACCTCTTGCTACACCAACACCTCTTTCTACTTTGGTCAAAGGTGGTCTTCTTACTGCCCCCATTGCATGTTTGTATTGCTTTTGTCCTACCCCTATCACAGGAATCTCCTTTCTCAGGCTCTATCACATCTCTGTTGTAAGAGTAAACTCATAGATCTATGTAACCTTATTATCCTGCTAACACATCACACGCTCCCTTCACGTTTGCCTTCCTAGTCACACTACCATTGTCAATAAAATCTATGATTCACTTGTAGGTTCAGGCAACATATTTTGTCCTGACCTGCTCATTCTGTTTTGACTTGAGGATGGGAGTGCTAGCTCCTGAAATTAAGTCAAGAAATGTATTAAGTTTGAGCAATAAAAAGATTTTACCTTATATAATTTTTTGATTCTTTATTTTCACATATTCAAGTGGTCTAGCAAAGCAATCACACTACTTCATACAAGATTAAACTCAAAAGTCACTGTTTCTACCAAGCTTTCTACATCACAATTTTCTTTTTCTTTCCTTCAGTTCCCATCTCAATCTCTTTTCACCTACCCATCTAAATTGTAAAGTTCAGAAAGCTTTTGGGGTAGATTGTTTTATTTGATGTGCTTTTGTCATTATTGAGTTTTGAAGGAGATGCCTGTAATGCTTTTTTAACGTTTGCCATGTATTTGGTGGCTGAGGTATTTTGTAACCTGCCCTGTGGTACATGGGATTGGGCATGCAAAAAATGGAACAAAATAAATAAACCAAAAAACAGAAGAGGAGCACTACCGCACGCAATCAAACAAATCAATCAGGCAAATGTGCAGAAAAATTCAATGTCCACACATAATTTTAGGTGGGAAGTGTTATAATTTCAAGATGGCAACTCCACAGTGTTATACAATGGAATAGTTCAGAATGGGTCCCCCGACATGGACCCGTGGTTCGCCGCAAGGCTGCGTCGGGAGGGACAAAACAATATTTTATTTTTTCTGAAAACTGGGAGTGACGCCATCTGAGAAACTGTTTTGTGGAAAGATAGTGGAGATTGGGATGACAGGCATGGATGACAAAATGGCACTAGAGGCTAAGCCTGTGGTGGAGGGCCTATCTGAAGTGGCACCATAAGAGCGAACGCGTGCTGTGTCGGAAGCGCTCTCAGGTCATTTGCAGAAAATATAACCGAGGAACTCAGGGATAAGGTGGATTCATATAACGTGATGCTCACTAGTATAAATAATAAAATCATTGACCATGACGACTGTATCAGGTCCCTCACTAATGCAACTACCGAGCTCCATGAAAAAAACAAGCAGCTTGAGGAACAACTTGATATGGAAAACCGCAGATGACATAACAATGTGCCTATAGTTGGAGTTCCTGAAAGCATACAAAGGGACGAGCTGATAAAATTTTGTGAAAAGTGTTTGCTGGAGACACTCCAAATATTGGTTGCAGATCCAACGACTTTGATCGAGAGAGCGCACAGGCTGGATGCCGGCGGGTCAGACCGCCAGACCAAAATAGGCCTCATCAGGTTATTGTAAAATATCTTAATGATACCAATAAGGTTAAAATAGTAACAGCTTACTGTAAAACATCTGAAGTTAAATATGAAACTAACAAGATATTGGTTTTCTCCGATTTTCTGGCCAAAGTCCAGGCTGCCAGGAAGGAATTCACCCCTTATTGCATGCAGTTGTTCGGGAAAGGAGTGAAATTCTCATTACAATTCTCCACTTGCTTAAAGGTTTTTCATCAGGGAGGAACTAAGCTGTTTGTGACGCCAGAGAAGCGAAAGCTATTGTTGACTCTCTGCAATGATCATCAGTTCTGTTTTGGGTAAACACAACGAGACATAAATTGACAGAACTTGTATTTAGTTTTCCACTGTTTGGTGCCATAGCTTCTAATTCTATTTGGGAGAAGCAGCTCGATGAAAGCAGTATGGAGCAGCTGTGAGTTTAATAAGTTTAAAAAAAAAAGAAAAAGAAAGGAAGACCAGTTTGAGTGCATGTTCACTGTTTGTTTTTATTTTTTGGAAAACACACTTTAAGAGACTTCTTCCTTCTGTGTACTGCTTGTGATGATTTTTGGATTTTTCTTATTACAAGCAGAACTTGATAAAGATTTTCCATCCTGTTATGTCACTCATGCAGATGTGGTTGGTGGATAAACAGTAAAAAAAAACCCAAAACATAGAAATATAGAAACATAGAAATGACAGCAGAAAAGGACCAAACGGTCCATCCAGTCTGCCCAGCAAGCTTATGGTAGTATCTGCTGTGCCAAAAATGTGTCTACTGCGCCATAAAAGACCCCTATACTAGTTTCCCAGACCACCAAAGTCAGGGCCCTTGTTGGTTGCTGTTTGGGTCCAATTCCCGATACCTCTTGCCACTGATGCAAAGTATAATGTTGGATTGCATCAAAAGTATCAGGCTTATTGGTTAATGGTAGTAACAGCCACATCAATAAGTTACCCCCACATTTGTTTGTTTTACCAGGCTGTAAAATTCAGTATCCTTGTTGGTTGCTGTCTGAATCTAATTCCCCTTTTCCTCTTTTCCTTCTGCCATTGAAGAAGAGAGCAATGATGGAGTTGCATCAACAGTATGCAGGCTTATTGGTTTAGGGTAGTAACCGCCATACCAGCAAATTACCCCCATTCACTCTTTTCTTCATTCTCATCCTCTAGCCTTCAAAGATCCACAGTGCTTGCCCCATGCCCCTTTGAAATATTTTACTGTAATTGCCTTCACTACTTCCTCTGGAAGGGCATACCGTCATTTTGGAGTACCAGCATCAACGTGTGGCAATCGAGCTGCAGGGAAGAGTCAGACGATAGACTTTGTAACTTCTCATTTGTTCAGTGCTTCAGCAGGTATGGCTCTGGAACAAGGCTTAGTTATAGCTGCGTGGGATGGATAAGAACTTAAGAATATGCCATACTGGGTCAGACCAAGGGTCTATCAAGCCCAGCATCCTGTCTCCAGCAGTGGCCAATCCAGGCCATAAGAACCTGGCAAGTTCCCAAAAACTAAGTCTACCCCATGTTACTGTTGCTAGTAATATCAGTGACTATTTTCTAAGTCAACTTAATTAATAGCAGGTAATGGACTTCTCCTCCAAGAACTTATCCAATCCTTTTTTAAACCCAGCTACACGAACTGCACTACCCACATCCCCTGGCAAAAAATTCCAGAGTTTAATTGTGCATTGAATGAAAAAGAACTTTCTCCGATTAGTTTTAAATGTGCCACATGCTAACTTCATAGAGTGCCCCCTAGTCCTTCTATTATCCAAACAGTCAATATTTGGGATCTATGGGCAACTTTGCGCCTGCACATACTGTGTTCTTAAATCTGTGGAAAGCCATACTCTGAACGATTTTTTCTTTTTGTGCCATGATCAGGAAGATCATGGAAATTGAGGCAGTTTTAAAAGTTGTTGCTTTGTCTGAATCATCAGTGTTTGTGTGTAGTTGCAGTGTAAGTTGAGAGGATGTCATGGAACACTAGTGGTAATATCTGCTGACTGGTCATTGGTACTCTGTGCCTCTTCTGAAACCATAAGAATTTGTGTCTCTATAATGTGACTGCGTAGCATTCTGTGGAAACCATCGCTGATCGCGGGAGCCTGGAGGGAAAGGTGATACAGTCACCGGTGTTGAGAGAAGAGACCATTTTGGCTCTGAGAAGTGGTATGGCATGTTTTTCATCAGGGAACTGGACTGAGCAATGAGTGTAAAAGGGAGGGCATTAGGGAGGGGAGGGAGGGAAATGTTACCTTGTGGTTTAATGGTTTGTGTGATTGTGGGTGTACTTGAGAAATGGAGTAGTGTGTATGGATGACCGCACATGGGAACTATGGAGGGAAAGTCTTTATTTGAATGATCATAAGGAAATAGCAGGTGGCAGATTTTTGAGCATGTGACTACAACATATATCCTATGTAGGTCCAAGTTATGATAAAGACAGGGGGAGGGGCTTAGGCTGGGAGGTTCCCCCTAATTGGATGTGGTTGATTGGGCTTTATTCCTTTTGTGTATTTATGTATGGCTAATGTTACTTTGTGGACCCAAGAAGCAAAGCGGAAGCCGATCCAGTTGGCTGTATAGCAGTAGAACTACCGATTCTTTTTGTTTCTAATGTTACTTTGTGTTCACTCAATGTAGATGGCCTTCACTCCCTGATCAAGAGAAAATTTTTTTTACTGAGTTCAAAAAGCGCAAGACCTCCATTTTTTTCTTGCAGGAAAAGCAACTTGATGACTTGGAGCATTCTAAGCTCAATAGAGAATGGGTAGTTCAGTGCTACTTCTTCTCATACTCCAATAGTCAGAAAGGGATGGACATTTTGTTTCATAAAAGCATTTCTTTTGGATATGAAAAGCAAATTAAAGACCCTGAACGAAGGTATATTGTATCAGCTGGTTCAGTTTTTGGACTAATATAGTATTTGTCAATGTATATGCGCCAAATAGATATTCACACAAATAATTTTCCTCATTGGTCACCAAAATGTTATGTTGGGAGGGTTACACTCTTGTAATTGGGGGGGGGGGGATTTAAATTTATATGACAACCCCGATGTTGGACTGTCATCCTGCCAAAACACTGAAGAAAAGGCAGGCTGACATAGGGGTCGGTTTTCTGTGCCAAGAATTGAGGGTGGTGGATAGTTGGCAGGTGTTGCACCTGAATGATAGGTAATATTCATTTTATTTTCATGTTCACAAGGTTTACTCATGGATAGATTATCTCTTGACTACCAAGTCGTGGTTTAATAGAGTACAATCTATATAGGGAAAAATAACCCATGCTATAGTTACACAATGTTAGGTTCCATATTAGGTGCTACCACCCAAGAAAGAGATCTAGGTGTCATAGTGGATAACACATTGAAATCGTTGGTTCAGTGTGCTGCGGCAGTCAAAAAAGAAAACAGAATGTTGGGAATTATTAGAAAGGGAATGGTGAATAAAACGGAAAATGTCATAATGCCTCTGTATCGCTCCATGATGATACCGCACCTTGAATACTGTGTACAATTCTGGTCGCCGCATCTCAAAAAATATATAATTGCAATGGAGAAGGTACAGAGAAAGGCGACCAAAATGATAAGGGGAATAGAACAGCTTTCCTATGAGGAAAGACTAAAGAGGTTAGGAATTTTCAGCTTGCAGAAGAAACGGCTGAGGGGGGATATGACAGAGGTGTTTAAAATCATGAGAGGTCTAGAATGGGTAGATGTGAATCGGTTATTTACTCTTTCGGATAATAGAAAGACTAGGGGGCACTCCATGAAGTTAGCATGTGACACATTTAAAACTAATCGGAGAAAGTTCTTGTCAACGCACAATTAAACTCTGGAATTTGATGCCAGAGGATGTGGTTAGTGCAGTTAGCATAGCTGTGTTTAAAAAAGGATTGGATATGTTCTTGGAGAAGTCCATTACCTGCTTTTAATTGAGTTGACTTAGAAAATAGCCACTGCTATTACTAGCAATGGTTAACATGGAATAGACTTAGTTTTGGGGTACTTGCCGGGTTCTTATGGCCTGGATTGGCCACTGTTGGAAACAGGATGCTGGGCTTGATGGACCCTTGGTCTGACCCAGTATGGCATGTTCTTATGTTCTTCTGTTCTTATGATTATCCATATCTAGAATTTTTCCTTGATGATTTTCTATAATTTCTGAATTCTTTTTTAAGGAGTTGTTTACTTCTACCACTGCTTCCGTTAATTTCACAATAGATATATCTAACTTAGCTATATAGTTCCATAATGTTTTCAGAGTTATATTAGCTGGTTTCAATATCACAGTTCTGGTAGTCATAGGTTTAGTTGTTATTCCACTATCTTGCTGTATATTCAGACCATTTTCTCCTATCATCGGCATACTTGCTTCCTTGGGAGTTAAGATTAGACTTCTAATACCTCCCAATTTGGGTGTTTCTGGCAATTGCTGAAAAACAGACTCATCAGGTATTTCTTTAAACCATCTCTGATCTGCTTCCAAGGACTCCAAGCTGCTCACAGCTTCCTGGGAAACTCCTGGTTCTTCAATTGGGGGGGGGACCCCAACTTTACCAGGAGTTGGAGGTGTTACCAGCACTCCGGGACTCAATGAGGTCTCTTCGACCATGAAGGCAGGACCATGCTTTTGGTCCGCACAGCGGTCCGTTCTACAGGGGTGATGGGGGGGATACCGTACCACTCTGACGCACTCCTCTGACCCAGTTCCAAGACTGGAATACTAGAGGAAGGCTTTAACTTTGCCTTCCTTTTAGTATGTGGCATTATATAGGTTTAGGAAATAAAGTTTAGGAGATTTCAACAAAACTGTGCTGGAGGAGAAACAGAGAGTGGGTCTCGTTGCACTAATGTTTGCTTCTCTATGGAGGCTACTCGAGGGTTAATAAATTCAAGAATAAATGTAGCCTACCTAAGGTTGTATTTTCCAAGTAATTTCCCAAAACGAAAATTCAGGCAAAGGTCCAGGCAAAGCCGCACGACCCTTTGGCGCACGCGGCTTAGGCAGCGTGCCGCGGGAAGGCTGGTTTTTAAAGGTCTCCTTCCGGCCCCTCCCGTTGCCGTCAGCAGTATGGAAGGCAGCGGGGACCCGTCGGGGCCAGGAACAAGGTCTCACCTCCGGAATGGCTTCGCTGAAAAGATGTTAAGGTTCCTTTCCTCGTTCTCCTTTTTTCGCCTCCTACTTTAGGTGTTTTGACGAATTCCGCTTCTGGCCCATTGCAAGGCTAGAGGTGGTGATGCACACCAGTTTACACCTTATTTTTCTGATGCCGTGTTCTTTATGAATTTGTTTTTGTTTAATATTTTGTTATTTTGATTTGAATGACATGTTTTTCTATTTTTGATTATATTAGAGGGATATCTACATTGGGTTTTTTTTTTACATTACAAGGGATACAGTTAAAAGGAAATTGCTTAAATTAAGCATGCTTGCAGATTTAGGGGCAGATTTTTAAAAAAAATATGCATGCACGCACACATGGACACGCGATTTTATAACACACGCACACCAGTGTGCGCGTGTTATAAAATTTGGGGCGGCACGCACAAGAGGGAGCACAGTTAAGCAAAAATCATGCACCAACGCATCGTCGGCCTTCCCAAGTTCCCTCCCAGTCCGCTCCTATTAAGGAGCGGACTGGAAAGGAACTTCCCTACCACCTACCCTAACCTCCCTTCCTCTTCTCTCTCCTACCCACCCCCTACCCTATCCTAGCTACCCCTATTTTTTTTTTTAATTTACCTTTTGCTCCTCCAAAGGAGCAGCAGTAGCAAGTTGTACATGCCGGCACCCCTGCCGGCGCGTGATTCCCCCGCTGTACCGGCCGCTTCCAGCCCTGCCCCGCCCCTTCCCTTTGCTGAGGCCTGGCTCTTGTGCGCGTAACAGGGGTTATACGCATGGCTGGGGTCCTTTTAAAATATGCACGGCGCGTACAAGGCCTGGCCGCGCGCATAAACTCTGTTTTTTATGCATGCGGGCCATTTAAAATTGGGCCATTATTTATTTAGATTTTTATATTCCTCTTTTGGCACTTCAGAGTGTACTATAGTTATTTCCCTATCCCCACAGGGCTTACAATCTAATTTTATACTTGAGGCAACGGAGAGTAAAGTGACTTGCCCAAGGTCACAAGGAGCAACAGCGGGATTTGAACCCTGGTTTCCTTGGGCCGTAGCCCGCTGCTCTATCGACCAGGCTATTATTGGGAAATTCAGAGTCTAGTTTAGATGATATTATTGTCAATATACAGTTGTACGTTACATTTTCTGGTTGGGGATAAACTCTGACAAGTCAATAGTGTTTCCTTTACAGCCTGGTCTCCCCAGTAGATGGATGGGAGAATTTCTCCTTAAGTGGAGCGTGGAAGGAATGAAGTATCTCGGAATCTGACTCTCCTACTCCGTTCAGGACATGTACCAGCAAAATGTAATTGCTAGTCTGGAGTGAGTAAAGGCATTGCTCATTTAATGGAAATAATTTCCTTTATTCTTATTGGGCCAGTATGCTGTGCTTAAAATGATCGTCCTCCCCAAGGTGCTTTATTACATTCAAATGATTCCACTCTGGCTTAGAAGTAAGGAAATATGAATGCACAGATCAGCGGTCTCTGCATTTATATGGCGTGGCAAGCGACCACAAATTAAATTGATAGTATGATGCATGAGAAAAAATTTGGGGACTTGTCTGAACCAGAGTTGAGGGTATATAATGTTGCTTGCCTGCTGCAATAAAAACAGGATTGGGCCTCTTCCCTTAATAAATATGACAATGAGGGGTTGCTGGAAGAATGGGCTTTGCCATATAAGCATATAAACTTAATACATCTTCCTAGAGCCTTTATTAACTCTTTGCATCTTAATTCCTTCTGGATAGGGCCTTTTATAAAAGCATGGAAGTGGTGGCAGGTACAAGAACATAAATCAGATAATCATTCCCCCTTTTTAAGTTTTACGGGTAATAAGGATATCCCTGCTGGGCTTGAAACATTGGTGTTTCATATATGGGAAAGGAAGGGGTTGTCTTGTCTTGTCCATCTGATACATCCGGACTTGCAATGTTTGAGCCTTTTCCTGCAGCAACAAGAACAGTGGGACATACCAAAACCACATTTTTTTGCATATCTGCAAGTTAGACATTATGTAATGGGAATCTGTAAAGGAAATATGAAGGAAATCACTTTTTTCGATGAGGATGAGACCTTTATTGAAACTGTTCCTAAACTGAATAAAATTGGCATATGGGTGCATTTTTTGAATAAGCAAACTTCCTCAATCCATCTAGACAGATTAATGAGACAATGGAATGCGGATTTAGGGCTTGTGTTAGATGAGGCCGATATCATACCTGCTTTTTCAACGGTCTATCACTATATGATTCCTGTGAACGTGAAAGAAGTGCAATTTAAAGTATTGTATCATATATATATATATATATCTAGGAATAAGAGCCTACAGATGCATCTGTGAGAGTCTGATAGATGTTTAAAATGTGCACGTCTGTGGGGATATTTGTCATATGTTCACAAAATTCCTCAAGTTAAGATCTTTTTGGCAGAAAATATGCATGTGTTTGGATAGATTTTGGGGTGCTCAGTCACGTGGGATGGTGGCTTAATCTATTTGCATCTATTTAATAGGGAGCATAGGCTACACGGTGGTACTCAAGGTTCATAGCTGTTTCCTTAACATCGGCCAAGAAAGTGATTTCTGACCTGTTGGAATAATGATGAGATCCTGTCCTATGGAGGATGGAAACAGGCAATACATCACAAATTTGCTACATTTTTTTGAAGAGGTTAATAAACATGTGGATAAAGGTGAACTGGTAAATGTAGTGTATTTAGATTTTCAGAAGGCATTTGACAAAGTCCCTCATGAAAGACTTCTAAGAAACCTAAAAAGTCATGGAATAGGAGGCAATGTCCTTTTGTGGATTGCAAACTGGTTAAAAGAGAGTAGGATTAAATGTATAGCGGAAAAAGGTAAATATTGGAGTGCTTCAGGGATCTGTACTTGTAACGATGCTTTTTAATATATTTATAAATGATCTGGAAAGGAGTACGACGAGTGAGGTGATCAAATTTGCAAATCTGCTATTTGCATTGTAGAAATCAATTCCTTTTCATCACTTAGAAGGTCAAAAATTCCTTAATGAGGTCATTTTACACTGGATACCTCTGAATGTGTTTGTAACATCACCCCCCCCTAACCTCAACCCACCTCCTGAAAACTCACCCCGAATCAATTTGCCCCCTTACAATAGTCCATACATAGAGTATCAGCTGAGCATTACAAAGAGGTGTTCTCTCTCTCTGACGTTCGCCAGACTCCTGCGCTCAACAAGGAGCAGTAGCAAAGTGGTGCGCATATGTAATCCGTGCTGGCTGAGAAAATTAGAGGCTACGGGCGTCAGTGCTGGCTCTACCTCTTTTTTTAATTATTATTTATTTATTTATATTATTTATTTTTCAATTTTTCAAAATACATCAAGAAAACAATCTTGTGTAAAAAGCAGTACCAACAAACCAACATTTACAACTAACACAATAATATCTTTCGCTTTTCCATTTGCTTTAAAGTCCTCGTTACCGGGGAGTGATCCAATACTCTACCTCAGGCATATAAATTTTACTATCAACGAAATTATAGGCCCTATACAGGAGTTTCTAATAATTACGGATCCAGCTGCAGACTAATAGTACTTAGCCTACCAACACAGGAGAGGTCGTTATTATATCTAAAGAATACTTTTTTAGAAAATTCTCCAATTGCTCAGGTTGAAAAAATATATAGGAAACATTCTTATATTTTATATAGCATTTACATGGATATTTGAGAATGTACATAGCTCCCATTTTTTGTACTTGAGGTCTTAATTTTAGAAATGATTTTCTTCTTAGCTGGGTGCTTCTTGCCAAATCTGGAAATACATCAATGTATGCGTACCCTTCCCAGCTATTTAAAATTTGCGTAGCTCCCGCTTAGACCACTTTTGCACATAAGTGCTGTTTTTGCATGTGTAAGGCTTTTAAAAATCTACCTTTAATGGTGGCAAACTGACTAATTTAGTGCTGGATTAAAGAAAACTGAGATGGGGCTAAGGCAGTTAGCGAATTTGAGATTATATGAATATAGTTTGTAATCTTCAACATGTTGGAGATTGGTTATTGTAAACCTCTCATACACCAATATCAATGGAAAGAGCTCATTTTTCCATTAAGTCTAGTTAAGTTTTTACGTGCCCTACTATCGGTGATGCCTACAGCTCTTAAAACCAGTATATTAGTTGTAACTGGTAGTAAAAACTTGAAGACATTTTTCCTTTCTTTTACAATTAAACTCTGTTTCACACATTTTTAGCTTTGAGGATACTAAGCAGTTCTTACCAGGTCTACACGCCCCTATTTTTAGATATGGTCCACTAACAGATTAAAAATATAAATCTCAATTCCTTTGCTAGGAGGGGCAGATGCTGACTTTCAGAATTTGTTAACTGAATATAATTTGAGCATAAATATTTTTATGCATACCCGCAAGCTAGGCATTATACACATTCATTAGAGAAAGACAACTGACAGCAAGAAAATAGTTTTCTTTTCTGAACTTAATGATATTTCTGATCCTAGTTCCTTTTCCTACCTTACTTTGATGGGGAAATTAAAGTCTCGTATTCATACTAAAATTGTTGACTGCTTGGGAACAAACATGAGATAGGCGTTGTGTTCACAAAACATCAATAAATGCAATTGTTTAAATGCATACCTTCCGCAGCTTGTAATTGACCCTACGGGAACTGCAATATAAGTTTCTTAAGGTGATATACTTCAAAGCATTTGGCATATATTATGAAAATATCTACTACACAGTATTGTCCTAAATGTCACTCAGTTATAGAAACTTTGGGCCAACAGGCGTGGGCATTGATTAAAAATACCATCTTAGAACCGCAGTCCAGACGTACTCCACGATTTAAGAAAGGTGGAAGGAAGGCAAAACTATTAACGGCATGGTTAAAAGGTGAGGTTAAAGAAGCTATTTTAGCCAAAAAAAAAAACCATCCTTCAAAAATCTGAAGGATCCATCTGAAGAAAATAGGAAAAAAGCATAAGCATTCTCAAGTTAAGTGTTAAACATTAATAAAGCAGGCTAAGAGAGAATTTGAAATGAAGTTGGGCCATAGAGGCAAAAAACTCATAAAAACTTTTTAAAATATATCCAAAGCAAGAAACCTGTGAGGGAGTTGGTTGGACCGTTAGATGATTGAAGGGTTCAAGGGGCTCTTAGGGAAGATAAAGCCATTACAGAAAGACTAAATGAATTCTTTGCTTCTGTGTTTACCTATGAGGATGTTGGGGAAATACCAGTTCCAGAGATGGTTTTCAAGGGTGATGTCAGATGAACTGAGCTAAATCACTGCGAACCTGGAAGATGTAGTAGGCCAGATTGACAAATTAAAGAGTAGCAAATCACCTGGAATAGATGGTGTGCATCCTAGGGTTCTGAAAGAACTAAAAAAATGAAATTTCAAATCTATTAGTTAAAATTTGTAACCAATCATTAAAATCATCCATTGTACCTGGAAGACTGAAGGATGGCAACTATCAAACTTATAACAAAATTACTGCTAGCAACATTTTTAAGGGGTGAGCAGCCTTCTTGATAATTCAGACATTGCTAATTGAACATGCTTTACTTGTGGACTTGGCCGCAGAATCAGACCTTAGTTCTGTGCTTTTTCCCTAATGTCAGACTGTGGAAAGTCAGGGCCCAGCGTTGGCTGTCATCTGAATCCAATTCCCCCTTTTGCCCATGCAATCGAAGACAGAGAGCAGTGTTACAGTTTGCGTTAAAAGCCTCAAGGTTAACAGGTTAAGGGTAGTAATCCCGATGCCTTTGGTCAAGGATATTAAACTGCTGTCCCATGCAGGTTACCCCCATGCTCCCTTATTTTCATTTCTAATCTCTAGCCTATAGGGATCCACAGTGTTTATCACATGTCCTTTTGAATTTTACTGTTTTTTGTCCTCACTGCCTCTTCTGGAAGGACATTCCAGGCATCCACCACTCTCTCCGTGAAGAAATATTTCCTGAGGTGCATCCCATAATACTGAAAGAGCTAAAAGGAGGTACCGATTGAACACAGCTATAAAGGGATACAATTCACCACTTCAACAGGAAGGGTGCCTAGGGACTGGAAAAGAGCAGATGAAATATTGCTCCACAGGTAACAAGAAGCAGAAACCTGTAGACCTGCTAGCTTAACAATAGTGAAGGGGGTAAAGTAATAAAAGCACTACTGAAGAATAGAACAGTGGCAGTATTTTGAAGCTGGTGGGTTACAGGACAGGCAACATGGTTTCACAACAGGAAAATCTTACACACTAATTTGATGGAATTCTTTGATGAAGTGACCAGAGTAGAAGATGAGTGCAAACAGATGTTGCTTATATGAATTTCAGTAAAGTCTTTTACACTGTTCCACATAGAAGACTGGTGAACAAGTAGGGCAATCAGAGTTGAAAGAAAAATGATATATTTGGTGAGAAACTGGTTGAGCAACAGAAATCAGAGAGTGGAAGACTATGGGATGCACTCTGATGAAGAGAATATGACAAACAGGGTGCCACAAGTATGAGTGCTAGACTCAGTTCTCTTCAATGTCTTTATAAGTGATATTAGCAAAAGGTTAGAAAGGGGAAGCATGCCTGTTTGCAGATGATATCAACATTTGCAGCAGAGCAGACATGATAGACATGGTAAATAAGATAACGATGAGTTTAAAAAACTTGAAAAATGGTCATGGGATATGGCAAGTTGGCAACTATACTTTAAACCCCAAAAAACCCCTAAAATAATGCATGGGGAGGAACTAGCGGTCATCAAACAGGAAAGAGAAATGAAAGTGTGTCTGTCTGAGGGGATGGGGTGTTCAAGGAACCTAGGTCAGACACTCATTGTCCTTTTAATATCAGCCTCAGAGAAACTAAATGAGCTAAAGATGTACTTGCTAGAAAAAAAAGGGAAAGGGAAGATAAGATACAAATGTTCAAAACTTTCTCAGGCTTCGACAAAGTACCAGAAGGAAGCGGTTACTACCCCTAATTAAGCTAGATATTCACTTGGATGCAGTTCCAGCAATGCTCTCTGCATTAATGGTGGGTTGGAAGGGACATAGAACTAAAAGGTACTATAAGCCAAGAGTAACAAGTATGTGAAGAAAAAAAAAAGTACATAGCTTGCTGGGCAGACTGGATGGGCCGTTTGGTCTTCTTCTGCCGTCATTTCTATGTTTCTACCGTATGTTTCCATTTTCTATACAATGAAAAGTTCAAGGACAGAGATCATTATATAAAACTGTTCAGGTGTCCACCACCCTTTTTCACTGAAAGGGTGGTGGACACCTGAACAGTCTTCCAGCTAAGGTTACAGGAGCCAAAACAGAATTCAAATATGCATGGGACAAACAAGAAGAAAGCAATTTTCAAAAGCCATTTACCCCATGTAATTTGGCTATCTGCCCACTCTTACCCTGGGTAAAAGTGCGTACAGGTATCAACACCACACATACTTTTACCTTGACAAAAAGTAAACAGGCTCAGGGGTTTTGGTTAATTTGGGAAGAGGTAAACAAATATGCATAAATTAGATTTTAAAATTTACATGTGTGGTTTTGGAGGGAAAAAGCACCCGTAGAAAAAACAAGCTTTGAGAATTGATGCCAAGGCCGTAAGTAAAAATAACCATGGTCTTTGCATCAATGTGCCCAGTTTTGAAACTTGTCCTGAAAGACACCAATTTTCAGAAAGATCTCACAGTTAAAAATCTTTATCCAGCTAACAGGCCGATATAGTAAAGTTCACAGGAGAGTGGGCGCACAGGCCAGTGTCCTGTGCACGCGATTCAGTAAACCAAAATATTTAAATTAGAGCCCGCGGTAAAAAGAGGCGCTAGGGACAATAGCGCGTCCCTAGCGCCTCTTTTTGGACAGGAGCGGCGGCTGTCAGCGGGTTTGACAGCTGACGCTCAATTTTGCCGGTGTCTGTTCTCGAGCCCGCTGACAGCCACGGGTTCGGAAACCGGACGCCGGCAAAATTGAGCATCCGGTTTTCAACCCGCGAGCCACTGGAGTGCACTGTACTGTATCGGCCTGTAAATAGGCTATCTGAAAATTACCCACCCTCAATGCATCTGAAAGTGCTGTTATGTATTTCTACCATGTTGAAGGAGACATGTTTAGGTTGGAGGAGGAAAAATATGCATGCAGATCGCATTTTCAAATCTATGCATGTAGTAACTGCCACGCACACAGGTAATTTTGCATTGAAAATTGGTGTAAAATGTAAATGCAGTCTTTGTCCCAATGCAGGCAGTTTGAAAATTGCCCCAAAGAGGTCAATATTCAAAGAGATTTATGGAGGTAAAAAGTGATTTACCCATGTTAATTGGGTATCTGAAAAATGTCCTCTCTTAATGTGGCTAAAAGTCTGTGAATTGTTTCACAACCTGAATACTTTCAGCTTCTTGACAGGAGGCGTTCTGGGGGAGAAAAGTAACATACATAGATTGCATTTTCAAATCTGTGCAGGCTATTTATCTTTTAAGAAAACCTTAAAGACATGGCTCTATAAGCAAGCCTTTCCAAAAGAAACGGTGGGGTAGAGAGGGAGAGAAAGAACGAAAATACAGAAAAGCGCAGCTAAGAATAAACGACATTGCAATATTAAAAATACTTGACAACACAGTTATGAAGTAGACCAATATAAAAAGTAACTCAGTAACACAACTGGAATAAACCATCACTACCCAAAACATTGTTTTTATTAATGATATTGTAACCGTACTTAATTGGCACTTGTTAGAATGTACGATAAACTACCTATATATACCTTTTTTGTGCCTATTTGTAAACCGTTGCGATGGTACATGACTTAGCGACGGTATAGAAAAGTTTTTAAATAAATAAATAAAATAAATATTTTCAATTTAAATATGTACCTGCAGAAAAAAAAAACAGACAGACATGCCCATAAGTACTTTGTACCCACAGAAAATTTCGAACATAAGCCACCAAGCACAGCAAAGCACTCTACATACAATCCACACCAAAAATGAGTGCTGAGATAGGGTTCCACAGTCCCAGAGATTCAAAACAATTTGTAAATCCAAAAGTAATTTTATTATTTATAGCGGCAACTCCACTGTGTATATATAGACATGTTCTTAAGCGAGAGGGTCCCCCGACACGGACCCGTGTTTCGCCAGGGGCTGCATCGGGGGGGACGCACAAGAGGTTTAAACGTATTCAAGTTGAAGTGTACAAGCACGCGTAACAGGGAGCGTAACTGTGGAACCCTATCTCAGCACTCATTTTTGGTGTGAAACATAAGAACATGCCATACTGGGTCAGAACAAGCAAAAGTATGTAAAATACGAAAGTACCTGCCAGACTTTGTCCTAAGGCTTAGATGCAGAGGGACAGAGAAGACAACAGACCAAGTAAAAACTAATAGCACAGTAGGAAGGTACAAATGGGTAGACCAAATGGTCCTTTTCTGCTAATATCTTCTATGCAACCCTAAAAAGAAGGCATGGGGGTAACCTGCACAGAACGGGAGTTACAACTATAAACACCTTGCTAGGCAGACTGGATGGGCCGCGTTGGTCTTTTTCTGCCGTCATGTACTATGTTACTGTAAGATGAGAGGGTTCTTTGTGCCCATTTGTGACAAGAATAATCACAGCTCTCCGGGACTTCAGGACAGCTTAAAATGAGATACAAGAATGAGATGTTTCTAGTACCTTTCATGCATACAAGTTTAGCACCCAGCACTAAAACAAACATGTTATGCTTGATGATTCTTTTATCATGGCTGATGGAAGAAAAAAAAAAAAAGGTTTTGAGAAAAGGAAAATAAGAAAAAGTGTGAGCAAAATAGGGTTAAAAGATCAGTACATTCAGGCAAAGATTCAAAAATCTAATTTTGTCCCTAAACCCTGCAGTTACATATTTCCCTCTGCACTTCCTTTCCCATCATTGCTAAGGCTATATTATTGTTATGGTAAATGTGGGGGAAAATCCTGGCTTACTCATGGGAATGCATGGCAAAAACCCTGACAAGGCACAGACAGGTCAGAAAACCACCTTTGTTTTGAGATATTTGTTTCTCAAAATCATTTTTCAAAACGCTAGAGGGAAGATGTGGATATTTTACTGTTAACCCCTTAGGGGTCTGCTATTATACCTTCTCATGGGCTCTGAGCATGAAATATCTTACATGTTCTGTAAGCTTGGCTCTTGGCTTTGGGAAATATTTGGGTTGGAAACCTCTAGGCAGTGATTCTCAACCTGGTCCTTGGAAATTACCTGGCCAGTCTGGTTTTCAACATATCCACAATGAATAGGCACAAGATATATTTGCATGAACTGCCTCTACTGATTGGAATATGGATATGGGCCCTCAGGACCGGGTTGAAAACAATCTCTCTAAGAAACACTGAGTGCTGTAGGAAGTGATGCAGGTGGGCCTGGTAGTAGGGCCACCTTCCTCCGAGTGTCAGTACAGTACCAGTGACCTGCTATGGTCCAAGGGGGAGCACTATGCTGCTGAGGATGTCATCTTTTGAATGAGCTGCTAGCCCAGGCCTCGTCTGCTCTGTGGGTGTGATTCATAAACATCAATTGGCTTTTAATTCAATGGCTAGAGTTCTTATTGGGGCAAAGCCTAGGGATTCGATTGCTCCCATTTTGAAAGTGCTTCATTGAATCCCTATAAGTCATTGCTTTTAAAAATTTTACTACTGACCTTTAAAGCCCTGCCAGGTCATAATAGGCCTGGTTATTTGAAGAATTGGCTGTTGCTTAGTATCTTTCCTCTTGGGTCTTGAAATCTGCTACACATGGATGTTTACACATGCCACCTGTTTGGTCCTCTGCACTTCTAGAAAGGACTGAAAGAGTGGCTTATTTGTTATTGAGCTTCCTAACTGCAAACTCCTTACCTAAGGAGATCGGTCTCAAAGAGGATTTCTTGCATTTTAGACCTGGGACAAAAACTTGGTTAGTCAGGTTGACATTTTATGTACAAAAAAAAGCCTTAAAAAATTGATTTTGATAAGTGTGATTGCTACTGTGGGTATATGACTAGAACTTTGCAAATGTAGTCATTGCTGAAAGCTAAGGGTCAGTTCCTTGACTAAATGCACTTTTATGATATCCTTGTACCATTTTCTGTTCAGCTTCTTTTCCAAGTGATTAAAGTTGCCTTCATATGGTTTCATTATGTCATAGGCTTTTGTTGGCTTCTTGTATTGAGTAGTTGATTCCCATACCAACGCCATATACAGTGCTCTATAGGGAGATGTTAATGCTTCTTTATATTCTCTGAGCTTTTTTTCATATTAGTAATATAGCTTCAGCACTTTTAGTTAACAGAATTTTATATGAGGTTGGTTAATGTTATGATATTCTACTGGGATTTCTTAGGGATTGAGATACTCCTCTGTCCCAGAAATACGGTATCCATTTTAAGTGTATATTTGGGAATCCCAGACACCGTGACACACTTTAGGATGGGTGCATGATGGCCATGGTTATTTGGAGGGATTGTATAATTGGTTGATCTTATGATCAATTTAATTAGCTTTTAATTTTTAGCTTTATGGTTTTGGTATTTATTGTTGTTTTTTTATTTTGAGTGGTTTTAGTGGGTATTATCTGTATATTATATTTTTAAGTATAAATGATTGTTTTGATATTTATGCTTTTTCTGATATTTATGCTCAGGATAAGTGACATATACATTTGAAAAATAATAAAGCATTCCTAAAATAAAAAAAGGTGTCTCAGAATACAATTTCTGTCAGACTCAATGACAAAATAAACCAATAGTGTGGCCCTGTTGGTCTTTTCTTCCAAAGAAAGCCAGTAAGGTTTAAGCTGTCAACAGAAACTACCCCTGGGCATTCTCAAGTTTCTTCTAGAGCAGGTAAATAGCTTGTTGGTGGAGAGGGGGAGGGAAAGGACATCTTCCACTAGAAGTTTAAGGATATCCACCAAATGTTTCTTGAATATATCCACTGCTGTAATGCAAGGCATTGGGGGAACTTAATAATTCTTAAAATTAATTGTCTACACTGTTCTCAATGGACTCCAGTTTACAGTGAATTGCCTCATTGTCCTAAACCAAAGGAGCATTTCCTGCTTGACTAGCTGAGATATGATGATCTAAAAGAAATTCCCCTCACCATTGTTCAACCAAGGTGGCATCATGATCAGAGATTTCTCCTTGTAAAGCTGCAACAAAACCAACAGATTGTTCTAGAGTGATTATGGTATGCCAGATTGCTTCTAAAGTTATGACTTCAGACTTCCTCAAACAGCTGGTCCATTTTCTTGTCATGAAATACTGGGGGATGAGGATTGTATATTCTTTAGAGGGACGTAATTTAGTTCCAAACTCACCACTGAAGTGGGAGCAGCAGATTCCCCAAGGCCTCTGATACACTTTAACGAAGGCCTTTCAGTTGCTGAAGAGGACTGAGTGCCTCCCTCAGAAGGAAGTGTCAGCCAATGCTCATGCGTCCAAAGAGCTAACCCAGCAACTGAAAGCACAGTCGAGTGTAGTCCAAGACACTTACAGATCGGCATAAGCAGATTCTCTCAGCACAAGAGCACAATCAATACCTCCCTTTCCCCTTCCAGCGAGTCAGATCACTGCTTCTTTGACCATCCTAATGCATCTTGTGCTGTTTTAACTGTATACTCTAAACTGGATTGGGTTCTCCACATTCCAAACAGCATTGCTTTTAGACAGATCCAAGAAACAACTGATTAACTGGGAAGAAAAGGAAATTGAAATCTTAATTTGTTCAAATCTTCATGTTTTCTACTACTTTGTATGTTTAATACATTTTGCTTCTAATATAGATATGCTATCTGTATATTACAGGTATCCAGGATTTTATTGGGTTTCTCTATAAGGTCCTTTCATTTAAATTGCACAATTCATCTCTTATACCAGCAACAACATAATGTCATGACTTATTAAATAATAAGTAAATGATATAAAAATGCAATTCTTTCTTTCCTCACTCTAATCCAGGAGTCTCTGGGAGTACACCGTTTAGTTTTGGGGATTTTTTTTTTCTTTTATGCTTTGGGGACTTTTGTGCCAGAAATTCTGGATTATACTTTTGTGCTTGGGGCTGAATGGCATAAGGCTCTATTTCCCTGCAGCAGTTCCCTGCCTTAACTCATCTTCAAACACAAGCAAATGGAACCTATTCCGTGCTCAGCTTCATTATGTATTACTTTCAATGCAACCTCTAGACATAATTCATTCTCAACAATGCCAATGCAAGAAATTTTTAGAATGCAAACTAAGGCTAACTGTATTTGGTTTTGCTAGTGTGGGGCCTCTGAAGCTCAGTAGAGAAAGCCCCAGCATCCTTTGTCAAAATAATCAGCTCTCTTACACATTTCCCTACATCATTTAAAAATGAAACTGAAGATGACTACATAGATACAGAAAACAAAGCCTCGGATACATTTGCACACAAAAACAGCCTGCAGATAAAACTCAGGAGTGGGAAGTATGGTTGCAGAATGAAGCCGTGGCAGATACTTAGATAGAAAGCCTGCAACATGAGGCAATTCTTCTTGACAGGACACAGCCGATTTGTTACATTCCCATATCCGACTTCCACTGGTCTGTGTAAAAAATAAACTTCACACTAACCCCTGTGAAAACAGTCAACATGCTAGAGAGACACAACAGACGGCTCAGAGCCGGTAAAGGAGAAAATAAGTTAAAAAAAAAAAAAATCCCAGGCTGTCAATTTTCCCTTTCTGTGACCTTCATGCTCCACTGGCTTTCTGAAGATACTGAAATCTTGGCAAGAAAGTACACAGTCTGTGGGAACAAGGCAGCACTGTCAGCCTCGCTGGGGAGACGCAGGGACCAGGCAGCACTTGTTCTCTTCAGCTTCCACTGCAATACATGGAATAAAAACAAAATGCAATGTTTGCCTTTTATACTGGGTAAGGTTTGCATGATAGACAGCACCTGGCCCTTCTGCTCGCCACACCAGTGCTGCCTCGACCTCCCTATGTCATGTGCTGCCTCTTCTTGCATCCCTCTGGTAGAATAGACTCGCTTTCTGTTCACTCTGCTCCCTCACTATTTTATTTTTATTCAAGCAATATTTATAATGCTTCCCTGATAAAAAGTCATCCAAAGCAGTGTTTCAACACCTTTGTTGATAAGCCTGTTGCCTACTTGGTATTTTCCCCAGCACAGCTGAAGACAATGCTCAAGTCAATATTTTTGGTATTGGCTTTCGTTTTTAGCTGCAATTTAATTTGATTGGCTGCTAGTACTACCGTGTCAAGCCTTCTTAGCCCAGATTCAGACTGGGAACAAGTGCAGAAACATGTCGTAGAGCCTTCTGGGAAGAACTTAGAGGTCAGGATGATAAAACCATTTCCTTCGAGTGTACTTGATTAACTCTGTTCCTCACAACTGAGTCCCAATAAACCAGGCTGAATATCAGCAGTGACATGGGAAGAGTCACTTTCAACGCCATTTACACAGGTAAATAGGTAGAGACCCAGGTATAATGGCCTGATTGAAAACAACCCTAAACAAATGCAGCTACAGGTATGCACTAGTCTCCCTACATTAAGAGGTGGCACTGGTTTGTCCGTGTGCTAGTTTGCCCTGCTTAAACAACAACACAAACAGCAGGTGCAAATATAGGGACACTTTCAATATGCATACTTTACACCTGCCAATTTTCAAATGAAAACAATGCAGGTTGCTTCCCTTAGTGCCATGTACACAGGCAAAAATGGTAGGGGGAGAGCCAAACTTCAGTAAGTCACATACCAGGTCATTTCTCTTTGAAAACTGGCTAAAGGTATGTGAGTACAAAAGTACACCTGAACTTTGTCCCTGCTGTTTGTGACTGGGGGTTCTGGGGTGAAACGATGTGCATATAATTGAAAATTTACTTCTAAGCATGTACGTTTCTCTCCGACCCAAACATGTATAGGTATGGACCTACTACAATAGTAGCTTCATATATACACACACACAGTTTATATATTATTTCTAACTCACCTATTTTCACCAAGGAGCTCAAGGTGGGGTGAAACAACACAATTATATTTAGCCATTCTGTCCAAGGCAAATTTCCAATCCAAAGATCTAAGCATCTAATTCTATGGTTAGGTACCTAGATCCTTTTTAAAATTGTCTTCTGTAGTCTTAGAAATAAAGCAACAAATCTCTTATTAATGAAATTAAACATTATTCAGTAGGGAGCATAAGATTAATTTAAGGCGCACCCTAGTGGGTAAAGCAGCAGCTAAGAACCAGGGAAGTCAGAGTTCAAATCCCACTGATATGCCTTGTGACCTTGGGCAAGTCACTTCACTATGTGTTGCCTTAGGTACAAGTGACTTGCCCAAGGTCACAAGGCATAGATCTCTGCAAATATCTAGTGAGGCGTTTAGGGGATGTGCCAGTTTGTAATGTAATGTTTGTAATGATTACATAGCTATTTTATGTAATTTGTGTAGCTGTGCACATATATATTTAGGGGTTGATATAATCAGCCGCTGAGCTAAATTAAATGGCTACCTTAACCGGGATATTCAGCGACGCAGCTGCACCATTGAATATACCCAGCTATCTTAAAGTTAGCCGGATAGGTATATCCGGCTAATTTTAGACCTACCCTACAGCGCGGCCAAAGTTGGCTGGTTAATCTAACCAGCTAATTCTGCTCCTCCTGGAAATGTCTATTGCCCACCCCCCAGAATGCCCCTGACTTAACCAACTATATTACAGCCGATAACTCATAATCCGGCTAGATAATAGCCGGGCAAAAGTTTTAAAATCATGGTTTAGCCATTTAGATGGATAACATCTCAGTTATCTGTCTAAATGTTTTTTTTAATATGTACCCCTGCAAATTATAAGGTTTTTAAATACAATAAATAAATAAGCAATTTGACCTCAGCCAGCGCCGTCTAGAAAAATAGCAGCATGTTCGGCGGCTGCTACTAAGCCGCATGGGTCCCACTTATGTGGCTAAATCATGTTGAATGGCTGTTGAATACTGACCTCTACGAGGCGAGGACTTCTAAAATGCTTTTGCATAAATATTCTCTCTTCGGAGGGCATGAGCTGTATTGAGGGAAGAATCCATAGAATTAGTCTATAGTATTTTTTTCAATGTTGTGTTCCTGAAACTGGGCCATTGAGAATCAGGGGTGCTAGAAATGCCTTTAGACCCCGTGTCTAATAGAAGTCAGAATGCTGCTCCCACACCCCTGGTTCCAGCATCTATGCAAGGAGTGTCTGTGCTTGTAGTAACAATAGTATTTTCCTCCAGTAAACTGAAAGAGATTTTTCAAATTGGTATCACAAGGCCAAAAATAAGTTATTAAATAATTGGAAGAATTTCCATCATAACCAGGATTTGAGAGTTTGAAAATTTCACCATGTCGTACGGGCGCAGCGTAGTCCCTTTCAAGGTTGCACAGATGATTCTGTGATTGTATTTTGAAATCGTACGATTTAAATGTTGTAAACCACCTAGCACAATGGTTCTGTTATAAGTGGGTAATAAATGCTTTTTAAATAAAATAAATTAATTAAAATAAAGTCACTACAATATAACATTAACCTCTTACAAATGCCTCTTGGAAAAGTAAAATCTTAACACACTTTCTAAACATTTTAGCATCAGTCTCTTTCCTTACATTGAATGGAAGTGCATTTCATAGTATTGGAGCTACATAGACTCTGGTTTTTTTATGCTTATAGTCTCTATTAACAGAAGGTATACGCAACAAACACTGATTTTCTGATTGAAGCAACCTGACTGGGGAATACCATTGTAGTTTATGTTGGACAACCAAGGGATATCTGTGTGGAGCAGCGTAAAAATTGTAACTAATAACCGGAATCTCATCCTATATTTCAGCGGCAACCAATGTAAGCCCCATAATGCTGGACTAATATGATCCCTTTAAGCTAAACCCAGTAGCCACATTTTGGATCAGTTGAAGTACATGAATATACTTGTCAGGTAGTCCAATGCAAATGATGCCACAGTAATTGCCCCAGCACCAAGCCCTGAAGCACCGTCCAAAACATATCCTGTGGAATCAAACATTTCAAAGGCTTAATTTTTAGTTTATAGACTACCACTTTAGACTTTTGCTTAAAATGTGGCTTCATGGTAACCTTAATGTCCAAAAGTACCCCCAGAGTTTTTATTTCAGACAAAATAGGTATGGTCAATCCTTCAAGATATATTGAATCTAAGTTCGTTGCTTGGGGGTCTTTACCCACCCAAAGTAATCTGGTTTTAGGAACATTTAAAACCAGACCATTTTCAGACAAAAGATCTTCCAAGAGTGCCACTGGCTTGGCCTTTCATCTCATTTTTGTATGACATGTAACGGACACAGGGGACATGCAAAGATGACTGAATTAGCACAGGTTTGGAATTTGTGAGCTTTATGACGGCATTGCTATTCACGTTACAAAATTCTGGAAGCTCAACCACAGAAAGAACCACCAGAATAAAGCAACCATGTTCTGAACCACAGTAAATAACTGTAAACAAACATAAAGGCTAGAAGGAGATAGAGGCTCATGTTGGGAAAAGGTGAGCTATAAATGTTTTACCTAAATAACCACCAAATGTTCTCCTTGCACTTCCAAGACTTACCTTTAAAAAAGTCTGACCTCTGAACCCTTGCCCTTTCTGCCTGAGCCCCTGGAGGACTCTGGGGAAATGTACACAAAGGATCATGAACACAAAATTGTGTCTGAAAGATGGGCAACCTTAAAGGGAGAAGCCTTGAGCACCAGCATTACTGCTCACCACTTTTAAACCATTAGAAATGTGGAATGGGTCAGGATTGTTTCTTTCTTTCTTTTTTTTTCTTTTTAAGCAAGCCATCTTGGATTTTAATATGAACCAGCTCATGTGCCAGTCAGGTGGGGGGGGGGGGGGAGAGTATTCATGAAGATTTCTCAGGATATAAGCACTGCTCACATTCAACAGGCAATTTATGGCAGTGATCTCACAGCAAATCTGACATCAATTGAGCATTCAGCTCACAAACAGTCTCTTTCCCGGTTCAACAAGCTGAGAGAAAAAAAAAATGGGAATCAAAGGCAAGTCTGTGGTGGGATTTGATCCATGCGGCTTCCAAACAGATTTGGCTGCAGCTTGGAATATCTAAATCAAACTCTTTCAACTGGAAGGTAGTTTGCAATAAATATCAACAAATTTGGCCCTCGCTAACAGCATTTCATATTAAAGCTAAATGCTTTATTTTTCTCCAGCTAAAACGGATTTCATGGTGTCCCTTTAAATTGTTGACCTTTGTGTGGGACAAGGACAGCTCTAAATTCATAGCAAAACTCCAGCATGGGCTGCTGTGAGAGTGCCTTGTGTGGGAACTCCCACTCCTCCCCCAGTTCACATGTCTGCAAAACCACAAGGCAGTGACACACTAGATCCTTTATCACTTTGTAGGCTATTTAAAAAAAAAAAAATGACATCCCAAAGATCAGCCTTTTATCAAACCACAAATACTTTCAAAAGATCTTCGCATTCTGCAGAGCTCCCAAGTCCGTGAGAGCTTTGGGGCGGAAACACAGTCGGGACTGTTGAAGAGGAACTAAGGAGATATCTTTCTGTCGCTCCCAGACTAGCACCCCTGTCCCAGAGGGCCATTTACATGTTCCCTGTTTGGGAAGATATGATTACCTCTCACGACTAATATATAACCAGCTACGCTGACACTTTCTTTGTAAATGTGAGAGTACACATCTGAAGGAAGAATCCCTATAGCCAGAGATCTGTGTTGGGAAGATTGTTCTGCTCCAAAACTGCTTACTACCCAGATCCAAGAAAATATTCAGGACTCAGATAAACAGGGGCTTAAATCACAGGGATTCAATTTTATGATTCACTTTCAGGTACGCAGAAAAGTCAATGGCCAAGGAGAGAAACTGATTTTGGTTTTTCCAGCTCATTAGGCTTCATCATTATGTGGCTGGAGAGAAGGTCTGAATTGGACTCACAGTGAAAAATAAATTATGGATAAGGTAGTTTTCAAAGCACTCATCCCTTCAACCTGCACCGCACTGCCACAGATTGACATGAATTACTGTGACCCTCAGGCCTGGTCAGAAGGCACTAAACACTGATGGAGAAGGGTAAGCACTGCAGAAGTACTTTAATGCTCATTTTTATTCCGTTACTGAAGCTATGATCACCATCCTCTCCTCTGAAATTCCTCAGTATTAGATTATTACAGCATCAATGTAAGATCAGGACTGAAGGGCATTAGCAGAATGGTGTAAGGGCACAGGACTAGAAAAGCAGGAAATGATCCAGGATCAGACTGCGATTCAATGACAGCGCTGTGGTGGGAGGGGGAGGAGGGGGACCATAAATCAGGTGTTGCGTTGTATCAATATATATGGCAAGGGAAATGGGAAGAGGCACTGAGGTAGGAACAGCAGGAGTAAGGTAAGGTCGGGTGTGGCGGTGTATCAGTACTAGAACAGACGCAGTATTGGCACATCGAAATTAGAAGAGCAGGAGTAATGTAGGTCGGCTGCTGAGGCATATCAATATTGCAACAGTGGGAATAACTTAGATTAAGCACCGAGGTGTCCTAACTAAGATGTATATGCTATGCTATATTCTGCCCATTCTCTTCTATCTCTAACCAGCTCTATTAATCAGACAGGCAAGCAATAAAGACATTATCAATGCTTGTCTTTCAGAACCATAGTACACAATCTGCTCCCAGTCTGTCAGATATGCAGTAGATGAGTATCTGAGAGCTGAGTGAGAAAGCAGACAGCTCAGAGTTCTCAGCAGGCTCTGTCAAATACAAAACCCACATAAAAGGAAGGAGAACACACAAATAGAGCCTGCAAATTGACTGACTAGGACAGGCTAAGACTAGCATATCTCCTACCTCAGACAGCAGCTTGGGGGCCCTTTCTAGGGCTCATTATCAGCTCTTAGTGCCTGAGTTTGCAGCGTGGCTGCGGTGAACTCTGAGCAGCAGACTTTCTCACGTAATCTTAACCAATCCTACCAGCAAAAAGGTTTTAACTGATTCAGCTGGAGGTTTAAACATATGAAACCATTACGAACCCCTTTTTAAATATGATTTATTTACAATTTCTGAGAAGTTCTTGCTGGCTATTTGTTTTTAAAGCTCCAGTCATTATAAAGCTATAGAAATTGGGGGTAGGAGGCTGCTGCTATGCAAGGTTGGTGCAAGTGTTATTAGATGCCCTAGGCAAACCACCTGCTTTGCTTGCCTCTCCACCCCCATTTTCCAGCCCTGACCTCCCCCTTTGCCCACTCACACAAATAAAAATTATGCATTTATAATGACAGATTTTACATGAAAAAGGACATTCAAAGTATAGTTTTCTGAGATAAGAATATCTCTTACAGCAGTTCATGTAATATAATTTGCATCTTGTTTGTCAACTAGAAAACCCTGCTAAAAGGCAAAAAAGACACTTGGAACCCATACGTATTAGGCCTTTTGTAATGCATGTTGGGTGTACGCCTGGAACTCAAAGCCATAAGTAAAGTGAATTATAATTACAATACAGTAAATTTCCCCTACCAAAACAGCAGTAACTGCCAGTATTCAAATAGTAACAACCCTATCAATGAAAAGGTAACACTGTAAATATTATAGCAGCAGAAAACAGAAAAAGCCTAGCTGCTGCAGAACCCTACACAGAAACTTCACACTAGCAGAATACCTCAAGTTCAATCATGCATGCAGAACACAGAAAAAACAAATCAGAATAAAGAGATCATAAAGTGAAAATTAAAAATGTGCAGACAAAAACTGAACTGGAAACCACAACACTAAATTCTGTGGGCCTGATACTGAAAGGGCATTTAGTGCTGGATAGCCAGATAAATAGGACTTATCTGGTTATCTAGTGGTCCGTTGAAAATCAGCGGCCGCTAGATATTGGCTGGCTTTCAGCTGGCCAATCTGTGGGCGAGTAGGCAGTGGGTGAATCTGGATGGCGCTACTTATCCGGTTAACTTAGCGGATAAGTAGCAATATTTGTTCTTATTCGGTTAAGTTAATCAGATAAGTTAGATCTGCCATATTGCTGATTTAACTCAGCCGGCTAAGTAGCACCTGACCACAGGTATTGAATATCCCCAAATAAATTTAAAAAGAAATTAAAAACATGGCTGTTTCAGCAGGCCTACGCAGACTAGTCTACCTCCATCCCAACTTTGCCATCTTGCTTTCCTAGCCCCCCTATACTCATCCTACCATACCTGAGTATCTAGTTCTTACCCTTTACTCCTTGGATCCTTTGTTCCCCATATTTTTTGCTTTTCCTGTGATCCTTGCCCTCCTCCCCCACCCCCCCTTCAGTTTCCCCTACTAGTCATTGTAATCTCTATTATTGTCGACTTGTTAATCTGTTTCTTTTCCGTCAGAACTTGTAATTAGTCAATGGTTATATTTTTTTTACTATTAACCTCAGTTTTTTAGACCTGTACATTCTTTGCCTTTCTTTGGTTATTGTTACCCTGTTTCCCTCATTCCTTGTTATAATGTATTTTCCACTCCTTTTGTTAAAATGTGAACTGGCATGATGTTACTCACTAATGCCGGTATATAAAAGCTGTTAAATAAATAAATAAATACATACATAAATACATAAATAAATCCCTTGTAATTTAGCCAGAAAAGTCATATCCAGCTAAGTTAATTAAACAGCCGGCACTGAATATCAGGTCCTGACTGGGAAAACAGAAGTACTGCCATTCTTCATAAAATATCAAACAATAAAATCAAGAAATATAAAACATCAATAATAAAATGTTCCCATATGAAAAACATATTGAAAAACAGCATACACATCAAATATTAACCCCCAGTCATTAAAACTAACAAAAATATAAAACGAACCACTCATCATGTCTGGGAACTTTTGATTTTCAGATGCCCTCAGATTGCCGTGGATTAGCTAGTGGAGTCGGGAGTAGGGGGTTGTTGTGCACAGAATTTCTACTTTCTTTCTCATATGCACAGACACATACACATTTGCTCTCTCTAACACATGAACACATTCTCTCCCACACATACATGCTCCACCACACACACACACACACACACACATGCTCTTTCACTTATGCACATATACACATATGCTCTCTCACACTCACACCCCCACTCACTCAGACAGGACCCCCCCTCTCTCTCTCTCACACACACAAAAATTCCTCATCTCACTCACACACATACCCCTTCACACAGGCTCCCTTCCTCTGTCTCACTCATACATGCATACTCACTCTCTCCTACACACACAGTTCCTCTCTCTGACACACACACTCTCATACAAGCTCCCTCTCTTACTCACATACACACTGCCTCATAGAAACTTCCCTCTCTCTCTCATATACTTTCTCACACAGACACACTCTGTCTCTTGCACACATACATCCCTTCACACAGGCTCCCTCTCTCTCTCTCTCTCACACACACACACACACACACCACACACTCAATCTGTCACTCATAACATTCCCTCACATAAGCTCCCTCTGTCTCACACACACAGGCACCCTCCCTCCCTCCCTCTATCTCTCTCTCTCTCTCTCACACACACACACACACACACACACACACACACACACACACACACACACACACACACACACCCTTCCAATCTATCTCTGGCTCACAAGCTTTCTTGGTCTCTCATTCTGGGCCTCTGCTTCTTCTTCCTTCTGCAGGTGGTAAGGGCTCCGCTCCCAGCTCTCCCCAGCTTTCCTCTCTCCTGCTGTGGATAGGATGGGCTCCACCTGCGGCCCTGCCAGGCCTCTGTAGGTCTTCTTCTGTGGGCAGGATGGGCTCTGCTCATGGCCTGCTGGGCCTGTCTTCTAATCTCTATCGTAAGCGGGAAGGGATCTGTCTTCTAATCTCTCCTACGTGGCTGCTCTTTACATACCCCTAATGGTTAGCGCTGTAGGCGACCACCTAGTTTGTCTAATGGAAGCACCAGCTCTGCTCCTATGCTAATCCACATTACAACAATCTGCAGCTATCACACCGCTACATGTAAACTACAGAACACACACACAGCATTGACTGCTGAAAAGCCAAATCTGGGGAGGAGCTTTATAAAATAGATGGATGCAAAATTAATAAAAGGTGCACACCTTTTTATTTCTGCAAAACTAAATAAAACTAAAAGAAATTAAATAAACTAAGGTAAGAAGGGAGATCTAGGCGTAAGACCTAAAATGGAAGTAATATAGCCGAGACACTGCCTGATAGTCTGAGCTATCCAGAAAATACTGCCACTAAGCCTTATATGCAGTGACAAAGGAGGTGTGATCTAATGGTTACAGCAGAAATACTTAGGCACGAGTTCAAATTCCCTCTCCTGCTGACTCTCTGTGTGACCTTGGGAAAATGTCTATTTTCTCTGCTTCAGTTTATATACCTATACTTGAATATTAACACTGTTCCTTTCTCCTGACCCTGAAAGTTTTATTTTTATTAATTCATGTTTATGGAGTCAAAAAGTGCAGGGATGAGAAATAAGAATTATATACAAAACACAAGCATATTAGAAAAAAATATTCACAAGTTTAAAACAAACAGCAAATTATAAACAAAAGTTGCACAGTTACAGACAGACAGTGTATGATATGGAAAAGATTCTGAAAAGCCAGAAGGGAAAAAGAAATAGAGCTCAACACAGAAGAGAAGGGCAGTTCATCTGTACAAAGGTTGCAAGTTTTAAAACCCTGCCCCCAATCAACTTCCAAGGCAAAGGAAACCAGCATGAATACTTCTCAACAAAAGAATATTCCATGTCTAACTCATGCAACGTATCATCTGTAAGTAAACCCTGCAGCAGAATTAGACTCAGCACCTCATTTTTATAAGTAGGAAAATCAGGTTTAACTAGAGGCAGGCGACTTTCACTAGGAAGCTTCAACTCTCCAACATAAAGGAGCCAATAATCAAACTGCCTGTATTTCAGCAAACCCTACGAGTAGATTTTATCTGCAGGCTTTGCTTTGAATATTGCCGTGCAAAAAGAACCTGCTCAAATTTGTGCCAGCTTTTTGTATGGGTACTTTAAATGCCTCCCCCAGCCTAATCTCACCCCAGGAATGTCTCCAAAGATATGGAGGGAAAGAACCCACATTGCCGACATATGCAGGTACTTTTATATACTGGTATATAGCATGGGCAATAATCAAAAAGCCCATTTACACAGGAAAACTAATGCTACTACTTACTGCTTTCCTTAGCACTACTGCCATATGTGTTTACCCACATAAAAATGCCTTTTGAAACCTGGCCCATCTCCAGAGTGGGTGAAAGCCTCACAACGTGCATATTTACCTGCAGGGAAAAGGGGGCAGACTTAGGCCGAGGAGAGGAAGTATATTCATACTGTGCACTTGCTTCAAAAGCAGTGAGGCTGCACCACTGAACATATCCGGCTATCTTAAAGTTAGCCGCACAAGTGTATCTGGCTAACTTTTAGGACAGCTCTATGGGCCGACCAGAGTTAGCCAGATAAGCTATCCAGCTAACTCTTAATATTGGAGTTAGCTAACAACTCCTCACAGTTACACCCCTAGCTTATCCAGCTAACTTATTATCTGGCTAGAATTTAGCTGGATTATTGCCCAAATCTTCATTTAGCCAAATAACTTCTGAGTTTATCCAGCTAAATGCTTTTGAATATCAACATTATAGTGTCTAATAAAATTTCACCCTTAAATAAAACTGTCACGTAGACTGAAGGGCTTCAAACAAAACTTCAAATGAGTTCTATTCCTTGTAACAACTTCAGAGCCCTCTGGGCAACCTGCTGAGTCATCTACTTAAAGCCTCTGAAAACCAGAAGGTGGTTTTCTCAGCTAGACATAACGGAATACCTGCAGCATGCCCAGTGGGGAAAACGTATGTTTCACAGATGGCATGCTGGGTGTGGTTTACAATGATGCAGCGAGTAAGATGCCTCTGTGGGAGTCAGGTACCAGAACCATTAACGAAAAGCAGAACACGCACAAACAATGAGAAGTTTAATAAGAAAAGATTTCTAAATTCATAAGCAAGATAATACTACATTGGAGTGTATTGCCAATTAAGTCAAAGCAACCATAAGAAGCAACTAGTTTTGTCAGTCGAATAACTGAAACTGCTTACATTGTTATTTGATGGGTAACTAGTACCTCTTAACCAGTAACTTTTCAATACCAATTTTTTCAAAAATTAAGCCATTCTAATCTCATTGATCTAATCTCTCATTAAATCAAACAGGAAAAACTAGGTTTCCACTCACAAACATATCCCAAATCCAGAAGACATGAAATGTCTTGCAAAGAGGTCAGGTCTGAGACAAGCAGGAAATATTCTGCACATTCTTTTGTCTCAGGAAGTCTGAAATACTGTGGTTGGTGGTATCATTAGAAACATGAACAGAATGAACTTGCAGAGAAAGCAATATCAAAAGACACAGAAACCAAGAATTACCTGATACTGCAAAAAAGCTATGCAGGCCGCAGACTCAATGTTAACTTGGCTTTTGCCAAAAATGCTTTACTGCTTTACTTACATTTCAATAAAAAATAGCCTAGCAATGACTGTGTTGACCATTTAACTGCCTTGTACCACCAAGGAAGCTTCTTAAGCAGGAAGAATTAGAGAAAACAAAAACTTATTTCCATAAGCATGCTGCTGACTGCTACCCTTGATTCTCTACCCTTTTCCATTTATTGGATTATCAGTAGATATGTATTAGTACAGACTAAACAGTGCTGAATATAATCCATGAGGGATACTCCCTCCCTACCTGACAGCGGCTGAAGATATCCCCCACCGTCACACGGATATTGAAGTGCTTCAGCACCTTGATCGCCTGCTCCTTGGCCTTCTCTGAGCAGTTCACCAAGAAACACTTTCCTTCCCCAACCTGGGAACGCAGCTTCAAGACATAATGAAGACCCAAGAGGAGTAAGCATATGCTGAGGGAAGCAGGCACTTGACCCAAAAGCCACCCACCACCCAATGTTTGCAAGGCTGGCAGTAGCATTCTTTAAAGTAACCTGAACAAACACACATCTGAGAAAAAATGCAGTATACAAGTCAAGAAACAAGGAGTGGTTAAAAATACAGCAACTCTGCAATATCAAACAAAGTAGAGTGGAATAGGATAAGAAAGACACTGTGTAAAAAAAGCTAATAAACATAACATTAATAAGTATATAAAACCATAAATATAAAAACAATAATAATAAGTAATAATAATAAAAATAATATAAGTAGTGAGGTCAATATTTAGCGCTACTTAGCTTGATAAGTAGCAACTTAACCAGCTATGTTCAGGGGCCACTACTTAGCTGAATAACAGGATTATTTATCAAACTGCGTTAAAGTGGGAGGGGAGAGGGAGAGGAGAGAAGGGAGGGGAGGGGATTTGGAAGCAGTTATATTGAGCCGGTTCCTGAAGAAAGACAAAGAAAAAACCAGATTGGCGGATTCCAAGATGGTGGACAGAAAGCCTCAAGCTATGAGCCGGCCCCTAGGGAGATGCTGAGTGCTGTGGTTATGGGGCAGTGGAAAAAGCGATCAATCAAAAACTTGACAGGAAGTTTGATGGAATTTTTCGAAACTTGATACCCTGTCCAGTTTATTCAACTTGGCGACGGAGATGCAGCATCGCGTCTTGGCGCTTGAGGATGGTGTGCCCAGTAATGACATCACGGCCACTGCGACGATTGCTAGATTAGAGCAAATAGAAAGCAAGCTCGAAGATCTTGAAAACTGCTCCTGCCACAACAACTTACGTTTCCTGGGGCTCCCCCAAGACACTGTCAGAGAGTGAGCTACAAGAGTGCCTTGCAAAATGGCTATTGGCTGCACTAAAACTACCTGAATCATTGAGGCCTATACAATTTGCGAGAGCACAACAGGTAGGCTTGCACCAGGAAACTTCCGCTAGACCCCATGTGGTTATTGTGCAATTTCTTGACTTCAGTCAGTAGGCTGCGATCATGTAAGCAGTGCAGCGCGGTGTTCAACCTTCTATGGGGGAGTGGAAAATTCTTATATTCTAGGACTACTCACTCAAGCTAGCAGGGATGCGGAGAGCATTAATGCAGATCCGCACTGAGTTATTTCAGAGAAAGATCCACTTTTCCTTATTATACTCAGCCAAGCTGCAGGTCTGTCATGCAGATAAAACATCATCTATAACAGCCCTGCAGAGGCGCAACGGTTTCTCCAGTCTATATTGGGAGACGGCCATGGGCTCTGATCCCGGCACATTACTACATGTTTTTTAGAAAGCACAGCTAGACTTGGAAGAATGGATTTCCCTTTCACAAATATTTTCTTATTTTGGTTTTGCGATGGGGACAACATGCAAAGTTCTGACTCGGACAACAGCCAACTCCTTGAACTTTCTCTAGAGGCCTTTGGCCCTTTCTAAGATCAAGGTCTGGGGACATTCTATTGGGCTTCCACAAGGACTGACTCGTTCACCTCTCAGACTGGATACCCTTTCGTGCACCATTGGACCGTGCAGTGGCTGGAGCCAACTTATTGTATCCTTTCTCCCGGTCACTGGGCGGAAGACTGTATATGATACATATCTGAATGGGTCACTCCGAGTCATTTTGGAACCCTGGAAGCTGTGTGGCTGTTGATTTGACTAGCTAATAAGGAAGAACCTTAGCACTCGAAGCTCTGTTCTATGTGATTCCACAGTGGATGTTTTGATGGGTGCTTGTTACATGCACCTCCTTGTGCTGTGGGGGTAGCCTTGTATTATTGGCCTTTTATGTGCATTGTTCCACGTGCTGTGGGTTTGGTGGGTAGGGAGCGGGAACGGAGATCCCAAGCGCTATATGAGTGACTCTAGATCTCTGGGCTTTAGGTCTAGAGAGAGGGGAAGAAGTAGTATGGGGGAAAGGGATGGGGGGGGGGGGTGGGATCGGGGGGGGGATTCTGGGATATTTTGTCTACGTGTCAGCTAGGGATTTGTATTAAAGAGGGTAATGTCTGGTGTGTATTAGCTGCACCTATAACTCATGGATTTCATGGGTTGAGGCATAATGGATACCCTAGGCTGTGGGGGTGTTCTTTTTTTTTTTTGTCGCTATGGCTTCAGGGTAATGCCTAGTAAGCAGAGGTTATAAATTGTCTCCTGGAATGTATGCAGGTTAGGGTCACCCATTAAAAGACAAAAGATATTAAGCATGTTGAAAAGACACTGAGCAGATTTAGCTATGCTCCAGGAAAACATCTCAGTGATATTGAACACAACAAACTTCGCAAATGGTGGGTAAGTGATGTCTTCTGGGCATCCTTGGGCTCACATAAAGCGGGGGTGTCCGTATAAATTGACAAATCACTGGCCTTTCATCACACAGCAAAAATCAGTGATCCAGGTGGTCACTTTCTAATTCTTAAAGGCTCACTTCAGGGAAAACCAATCACTATCTGCAATGTCTATGCTCCGAACCAATACAATGCTGGGTTCTTTCGGTCTTTATGTAAGAGTTTGGGGGAGGATGCTTCAGCCCCTTTAATTCTTGGGGACGATTTAAACATAGTAAGTGATTCCCAGATGGATAAATCGAATCCAGGCCCAACCAAGAGGGTGACAAAACATAAAAGTATCCTAATCCTTTGTAAACATTTAGACCTATTGGATGTCTGGCGGGTTCTCCACCCAATGACAAGGACTATACTCACATCTCTCGGGCACATGCCTCACAATCATGCATCAATTATTTATTGCTGCAACTCAGCTTGTTCTCGCAAGTCACCACTGCAGAGATTGGTCCATTTGCACTAGCAGGTCATGCATTGATATGGTGGACCTCCACTGGGTGACAGGGGGAAGGGACAACCCCTTTTGAGGCTTTCCGGCATACCTCACTAAAGACAAACACTTTCAGGATTTTTTGCAGCAGTGCTGGGATGAATTTCAGCAAAATAATAATGAACATGTGGACACTCCATCTCTTTTCTGGGAGTCAGGCAAGGTGGTCCTCCGGGGTGAGATTATTGCCTATTTAGCTCACAGATGTTGGACCCTTGTCACTAGGTTATTAAAACTGGAGCATCAGGTACGAAGAGATCACCAGCATCTGGCGATTGGGTGCTCTGAGACAGCCAAGACAATTTTTTTAACCTCTCTGGCTGCTCTGAACTCACTTCTGCACCAACGCATGGTTAAATCTATGTTTTATTATAAATTTCAACTTTTCCAGTTTGGTAGCAAGGCAGGGAAGCTGCTGGCCCATATGGTTAAACATAAGTTAGGAGCTAAGTATATAGCAGCAGCTTGGGATGTGAACCAGAAAGTTGTCAACTCTCTTGAAGGATTGTGTGGGATTTTCTTTTTATTACTATCAACATCTTTATACTCGACAACCCGTAGACACAGAGACTAGGACAATTTTTTTTCAAAGATTGGCATTTCCGCAACTCACAGATACACAACTTGAAAAATGAAATGCTCCACTTCAATTAGAGGAGAATCAGTGTGGTATTTTGAGGGCACCCCCCTATAAAGCACCTGAACAAGATGTGTATGTGCTTACAAGACTGGGTGGCCCCACCTCTGTTCCTCCATTATGAACACCTACTTGAGCAACAGTCTTTTCTGCCCTATGTTAATAGGGCTCTGATCATGTTAATACCCACAAAAGACAAGGACTCTCTTGATCAGAGTTCTTACAGATCCATATTGTTACTAAATTGTGATGTCAAATTACTTGCAAAAATTTATGCAGATCAACTGGCCTGGTTTATCCCCTCACTCACTGGTGAACACCAGGTGGGATTCATGTGGACGTGACATCCTGTTTTTAATGTGCGACGGGTTTTGGCCTCTATTGCTTGGAGCCCTTCTCGCACGATACCATCCTTGCTGATCAGCTTTGATGCTGAGAAGGCCTTCGATTGCATAGCCTGGGATTATACTTTTTCACTTTAGAATAGTTTGGGTTTGGGGGTGATTGGCTGAGAGTCGTTAGTCTACTTTACTCAGCACCCAGTGCAAAAATTATGATCAATGGATTTCTTACTTATGAGCTCTCTCTGCAATGTGGGACGTGGCAAGGCTGCCCCCTATCACCTCTACTGTTTATCCTAATCCTTAAGCCATTATTAAGCACCATTCAAGGTAATAAGTGGATTTCAGTACTAACTATTGGTAGCCAACACTTTAAGGTCACAGCTTTTGCAGATGACCTATTGGTACACTTGAGTAACCCAGTGGAATCTTTTACGGCCTTGATGGAGGAGTTTATGCTCTTTGGCTCTTTCTCTGGCTTTTAGCTAAATGTTAGCAAGTCTGAGGCAATAGCCTATCCCGCACGTTTCAAGATGGATAGGGGACAGAGATTCTCTCTTAGGTGGGCTGGGGAGTCTTTTCAATATTTAGGTATCCAACTGTCCACAACCCCACTCCTAAAATCCCTTAAACAAAATTTTTAGACTGGATGGATTTACCACTTTCCGTGACGGGAAGGGTGAACCTATTTAAAATGCTTATCTGGCCACAGTGACTGTATGTTTTACAAACCCTTCCTCTGTCACTTCAGAAGAGGGATGTTCGATTAATCTATGCCATGCTGTCACGCTCTATATGGAAAAGGAAGAGGGCTCGGATCTCGGTAGCCCATTTGGTGGAGTTATAGCAGCAGGCGGGGTCTAGTGGTCCCAGACATAGAGAAATATAATATGGCTTGTCTCTTATGTCATGTGAAGGCTTGGATATTTAACACCTCCCACTTTACATCCCTTGGTTTAGAGAAAGAGCTGCTCAAACCACTGAATCCTTCCTTTGTGCTCCATGCTTGACTAGCCCTTTTACCTCCTTTTATGTGTAGAAATAACTCTATTGCATATCTGTGCAAGGCATGGCGTTATCTCTGCTATAAGCTGGGTCAGAACTCGAGGGAATCTGTGTACCTACCAATAAGGGGCAATTAGGATTTTACACCAAGCCTACGGAGTTCGATATTCCATCAGTGGGCGGAGCAAGGGGTGGTATCTCTAGCGGACTCCCAGGGAGTTATGTTGACGTTCCAAGAACTGCAATTGCGCTTTGCACTCTCCTCTAAGGCCTTTTTTTGCCTTTCTCCAATTGTGTCACTATGTCCTCTCTTTGAAGAAAGACCATCTCTGTGATATCTTTGCTGACCGACTTGAAGAATTTTCTCAAGTAGACAGATGAGGCAGGATGGGGCTCTCACGCATTCACAAATCCTTAACTGGCTTAAAGCACGAAGGATGGACACCAGAAATACCCACACTGACCGAGTTTCCTCCTCTTCACTCCATTAAATGTATACCTGAGTTGATGGAAGATGCAGTTTTGCGGGAGATGCAATACAAACTTTTATGCAGGGCGAATTTACCACCATTTTGGCTTCACAGGGTGGGCTTTTGGGATTCAGAACTGTGCCATAATTGTATGTTAGACAAGGGCACCTTGGGGCATTGCTCCACCATTCAAATCTTCTGGGGGAAAATTTGCATTTATCTATCTTCTTTGCTAGGACAATCAGTGGTGTTTATGCCAGAGGGTGTAATTTTCAATATAGCTTCCTCTTTTCAGGTCTGGGATAAGGACAAGTGCTTTTTTATCTGCAAAATGTGTCTCATTGCCAAAAAAAAAAGAACACTCAAGCAGTGGTGCGAATAGGAACCTCCTAGCTTTTGCCTTTGGAGGAACAAATTTCATACGGTAATGCAATTGGAAAATCAAACTAGTACAAGATCATTTAAAAGCAAATGCACTTTTACCAATGTCTGGCACCCTTGTTTGTAAAAACTGTCTCCAAGTGCCAGAAATGAGGTGATTAACTACCCCTGAACACACTAGATAACAAGAATCCCCAACTTATGTTCCTTTTTAGCTATCGGATGGGGGTGGTAGTGGTGAGGAGGGTTTTACAGGTTTTGGAACTGGTTTTACAGTTAATATAAGGGGAAAAACACAGAAACAAATATTCTGTACTTGACCAGTGGATTGCTTAATATACTCTGTTTGACATGCTTCAAAGTCATGTTTGTCAAATGTTTGCAAAAGTTTTCTTTTAATAAACAGTTTTCCATAAAAAGAGGGGCAGAGCGTGAGCATGGTCTGGGCATTCCTAATTTTCCCAATAACACCAGCACATGCACAAACGCGTGCCAGGTACCTATCCATGTATCTTTACTTCAGCTGTAGATGGCATGTAAGTAGAAAAATAAAAACATCGTGCCTAGTCAGCAGAGTTTTAAGGGTCAGGGCAGGTAGAGGAAAAGAAAGGCAGGTTAGCTGGAGGAGTATGGAAGTCCTGTACTTTAAATGGATAAATTAGGAACAGCCTGGGGAACGGGTACTGGCGTTGCGGTGCACTTCTACTAAAATTCCCCCCCCCCCCCACTTACATGTTCAAGGCGGCATTTGTGCGCACATGCATGCGTTGATATAAAATCGTGCACACATGTGATTTTATGACATGGGAGCATAAACACGTGCATGTTATAAAATCGGTGCGCCCATGTGCGCATGCGCTTCCCTTTTTACATGTTACCGCTCAAGTATAACTGGATAATGGGATTGTGTATATTCTTAAAGTGATATTATTTGTTCTTCCCCCAATTCTTCTCTGCTGCTAGCAATGAACTATCAAAGTGCAATGGCAGGAATGCTCTTATGGACATCCAATGGGTAAAGCAAATGTTGCTTACCTGTAACAGGTGCTCTCACAGGACAGCAGGATGTTAGTCCTCACATATGAGTGACATCACAGGATGGAGCCCAATCACGGAACACTTTTGTCAAAGTTTCCAGAATTTTGACTGGCCCCTACTGGGCATGCCCAGCAAAGCACTACCCCTGCAACCAGCAGGGGTCCCCTTTCAGTTGTTTAAAAGCCACAGGTAGTGCCGAAAAATAAAATAAGAAACGTTATGAACCCAACACCGCAGGGCGGGGGGCGGTTTCATGAGGACTAACATCCTGCTGCCTGTGAGAACACCTGTTACAGGTAAGCAACATTTGCTTTCTCAAAGGACAAGCAGGATGGTAGTCCTCACATATGAATGAATACCGAGCTGAGGATGTCCGAGCGTGCACCAAATGTACGCAGGCATGCAAGGCACTAGGCCTGGGTACTTGGCTGAAGGCATCCTGAACCCCACCGGGCAGGCGGAAGGGTGTTGGTACATCATGTTGGAAACAGGTTACGAAGGACAGACTTGCCGAAGATGGAATCTTGTCTTCCTGCCTTGTCCAAACAATAGTGGACTGCAAAGGTGTGGAGAGAACTCCAGGTGGCAGCCCTGCAAATGTCAGGAAGCGGCACCGATTGTAAGTGTGCTACTGAAGTCGCCATGGCCCTCACAGAGTGTGCTTTAACACGGTCTTGAAATGGAATGCCCGCTTGCTGATAGCAAAAGGATATGCAGTCCGCCAACCAGGAGGAGAGTCTGCTTACCCACAGGCTGCCCTAAATTGTTAGGATTGAAAGAGACAAACAGTTGAGTGCTTTTCCTGTGGGCAGCTGTACGGTCTAGGTAGAATGCTAGAGCCCGTTTGCAGTCAAGGGTATGCAGAGCCTGCTCTCCTGGATTGGAATGGGGCCTGGGAAAAAAAGTTAGGTAGTATAATGGATTGATTGAGATGAAAGTCTGAAACTACCTTAGGTAAGAATTAGGGTGAGTGCGGAGTATTGCCCGGTCCTGCAGAAGTTTAGTGTAAGGCGGATAGGTAACTAGAGCCTGTAATTCACTAACTCTGCGAGCTGAAGTGATTGCCAGAAGAAAAATCACTTTCCATGTGAGATAGCGAAGATCACAGGATTGAAGAGGCTCGAATGGTGATTTCATGAGCTGACCCAAAACCAGATTGAGGTCCCAAGAAGGGGCCGGAAGACGCAGTGGAGGCTTGAGGTGAAACAAGCCGTTTAGAAAATGTGTTACAAGGGGTTGTACTGATATGGGTACATCCCCGACACCTTTATGGAAGGCGGCTACCGCACTGACATGCATTCTGATGGAAGTTTTTAGACCTGACTCTGATAAGTGCCAGAGATAGTCCAAAAACTTTGTGATTGGACAGGTAAAGGGATCAAGGGACTGAGAAGAGCACCATGACGTAAACCTGTACCATTTGTAAGAGTAAGATTTTCTCATGGAAGGCTTCTGTGAAGCGATCAGGACATGGGAAACTGGTTCAGAAAGGTTAAGTGGCTGAAGGATTAACCATTCAACATCCATGCCATCAGGGACAAGAACATAAGAACATGCCATACTGGGTCAGCCTAAGGGTCCATCAAGCCCATCATCCTGTTTCCAACAGTAGCCAATCCAGGCCATAAGAACCTGGCAAGTACCCAAAAACTAAGTCTATTCCATGTTATCGTTGCTAGTAATAGCAGTGGCTATTATCTAAGTCAACTTAATTTCTCCTCCAAGAACTTATCCAATCCTTTTTTAAACACAGCTATACTAACTGCACTAACCACATCCTCTGGCAACAAATTCCAGAGTTTAATTGTGTGTTGAGTAAAAAAGAACTTTCTCCAATTAGTTTTAAATGTGCCACATTCTAACTTGGGCCTGCCGGCCGTAGGATCTCCAGGTGATGCTTCTTCGTCTTGGGAGATGCTGGCAGTGGACTCCGGTCCCTGTGCTCCTGAGCTTCCTGACCTGCCAGCCTTTGTGGAGCTCCGGATGACATCTGGCTCCGTTGTTGAAGTTCTGCCTTGGCTGGATTCTTCCCTGCGCTTGTTCCGCTCCCTGCGTGGTCCGTGACCATCCTCCTTGGGCTGTTTAGGGCGCGCAGTGGGACAGGGTGGTCTGCGACCAGCCCATTGGGTGCGCCAGTGAAGGTGGGTTGTGTAGGGCGCCCTGAGAGACACTGCCAATGTCCTTCCGTCCAATTTCTCATCTCATCTGGACTTCGTCAAGTTCCTCGTCAAATATCTGATGTCGTCGCATCGACCCTGGTCCGGGATACCATTGCATCGACCGTGTCTTCGCCTCAGCCTTGGTGTCATGTCTTCAACTACCTTGGTGTCATGTCTAGTTCCAGCCCTCGTCTCTGATACCGTCCGCATCAGCCTTGGTGTTATGTCTTTTACAGCCCTGGTGTCATGTCTTCGCTTCAATCCTCGTCTGTGATGCCGTTGCATCAACCTTGGTGTCATGTCTTTGTGTCAAGGCCCGTCTGCCCTCATCCTCAGGCCAGGCCTGCTGCTCCATGCCGATCTAAGCGGCAGGTCTGAAAGGGCTCGGAATGGTCGGAGGATGCCATGCTGGAACACGCCGTCAACACTCGGTTCGGTCCTGGATCCGTCTGGGGTCAGGCTGAGGCCCAAGGGCACACAAAAACACCCCTCTCTCAACAGAATGCAAGGCCTTTCGAGGCCACTTACGTAACACCCCCCACCACAAATATTTCCTTAAATCAAAAGTAGTAGTAGTAAATAACTTCTTGGTGCTGAGAATCAAAGTCACAATCAAAGATATTTGAGCAAAGATGAAACAATAATAAAAAATGTACAGTATATACCTTAGCTGTATGAGGATGAAGACCTGGTCACCCATAGCATAACAAGAGTTAAGGAGCAGGTTCACCCTAAGAACCTAATGCATCTTATTTCTTGCCTCAGCAGGTAAAGTGTCCAGAAATGGCTTTCAGGTATGTTGAAAACATTGTTATATCTTAGGAGAACACACATCTACTGATTTATGCTCAAGTCTACCATAGCAGCTCTCCACCTTGCAAAGTCAGAACCCTCTGTGTCCAACCATGTGAACAGAATACTAAGTGATATAAGGCATCCCTTAACTAGCAAAAATGTATGAACATAGTTTACACTAGTTGATTTATCCACATGTCCCAGGAGACAAAAGGCTGCAGACCATGGAAATGAACCAGTAATCAAAGTTGTCAAAAATCTCAAAATATTCTGCCAAAAAGACTGAATTGGAACACAATTCCATAAACAGTGTACTAATGTGGTGCCTGATTGAGAGTATTTCAAGCATGCATCAGAGGCTGCAATTTTGGCTTTTTTTTTTTTTTGTCAAAATCGTTTTTATTTAGAGTGAAGTCAGTACAACCATCAGAACATTTAAGGGGTAGGGGCCCAATGCCCCACAACAAATCAGCAACAATAGTGACAACCCACACCCCTGCACTGTACTTTCACCTGTTGCCAGGTGTGCTGACCTACTCCTTTTCAAGTTCCAGTAGATATAAACCACCAGACATAAGCTGCCAAATCCATCACGCTTCTCACTCACACCATTCATCCCATACATGCACTCATCCAATCCCCTCCCACTCTTCCCCGAACCCCTAGGAGAATATCACATAGAGCTTGTAAAACATACTCTGTCAGAGGAAAAAAAGAAAAACAGAGAAAGCAGTACATTAAGGCTTAAAAATCCCTCCGACAACTCCCTTTTCCCAACCCTACAAATCCATAGACAGGTATTCTATAACTATAACTAGCATATTGTAATCACTTCCAAGAAGAGTGATATCCCATTGAAAGCAGGTGAGTTTGGACTTCCAGCGGCATTAAGGTGAAACAAGTAGCCCAACATTGTCTGTAGTCCGAGTCCGCTGGCCTCACACCATGTAAGGAGGCCAATCTCTCCATTTGCACAATGAATTCTAGTCTATAGTACCATGCCCTTGTGGTTGGTAAGATATTCGGCTGTATCCAGTCCGCCAGGATTGTGCGGCAGGCCAATAATATAGCAGTGTGGCCAAACCTATCCAAAGAAACCCGATAGACTGGCACAGCACCCTGCAGCCATATATCTGGTAACTCTCATGAACTCTGACATCCCTGCTGATTCTACAAAGGGTCAGTGCCAGTTGCTCTGCTCAATTAGCATTATCGCCTGCGGACTGCACATTAATACCTGTTATTTCTCTGCATCTTAAATTTTTTATCACACGCTGCAGTAACAGTAGACTCTACTGGATATCATTGAAAGTAGATAAGCAACCCATGCGGGTGAGAAAAGAAAGTATAATCCTGTTCCCCAGGGTGCAGAGTCCTCCATATATCTAATAGGTTTAACTCTTGACACAGAAAATTTGGTCCCTTTTGATTATCTCCGGGCTAAACAGACTTAGGCGGTTGACAATCCTCTTGTTTATTAACCACATAATTGAGATCTCCCCCTACCAACAATGCATAATCTGTGAATTCCCTCAACATCACTATCAAGTGTGTAAAAAAGGCATGATTATAAACATTTGGTGCATATATATTACAAAAGATCACTTTTTGTTGGTTACACAATCCCTGGACAATGACATAACGGCCTTCAGGGTCTTGCCATACCTTTTCCAATTAAAAAGGCAATTGTTTATGAATCAATATTGCCACACCTCGTCTTCTTGAATTATAGGAAGAGAAAAAACATTGTTCCACCCATTCTCTTTTCAGTTTAACATGTTCACCCGCCAATAAGTGGGTTTCCTGTAGGAACACCACTTGCGCATTCATACGCTTAAAGGCCATCAAGAGCTTCTTTCTTTTGATTGGGAAGTGAATGCCATCTACATTAAGAGAAGTGAATTTTACGGCAGCCATCGCACTAGAGTCCTATAGACTCAGCCCAAATGTAGTTGGCAAATAATATATCAGTATCAACGTTCGGTGAGTACTATGCCATATTTCAGTCGGTTCCCGTCACCTTTCTGGCTGCCAACAGACTGCGGCCTTCCCTCTCCCTATTTTTCAGTTAGTCACACATAGCTTGCAAGTGTCCCTCTGTGACACTCTGCTTGGCAATTAGCGCTAGTGGGACAGGGACTTCCATGGTTACGGGTGCCGCCACTGCCCCGGTAGATTCAGGTCCTTCGTGCAGTAGATACCCCATCGCTACCGTCGGTACCCCATCGCTACTGTCGGTACCTCCTTCAGGCCACCCTGCGTTTTTAGATGCCACAGGTACCCCTCCCCCTGCGGTACCCTGATGCCATCTTCCCTATATAGTTTCTATCAGTGCCATCTATGTTTTATTCATGGCACTGATTTATTTCCTTAACTTTTATCGGTGCTATCGTTGCCCGGGTGGATGCCATCAACGGACACCTTGTCTCGTTGCTGACATCCATAATCGGGTCGATGCCACCGCTTCCCGAGGCACTTCCATCGCTGTTGGGGACATTTCCATCGATGCCATCCTTTTATTATGGATGCCATCGATGCCAGGCTGTTTTCCATCGATGCCAGGCTGTTTTCCATGCATGGCATCGATGCCAGGCTGTTTTCCATGCATGGCATCGATGCCAGGCTGTTTTCCATCAATGCCAGGCTGTTTTCCATGCATGGCATCGATGCCAGGCTGTTTTCCATCAATGCCAGGCTGTTTTCCATGCATGGCATCGATGCCAGGCTGTTTTCCATCGATGGGCATCCACGCCAACCTGTTTCCATCGATGCCAGGCTGTTTTCCATGCATGGCATCAATGCCAGGCTGTTTCCATCGATGCCAGGCTGTTTTCCATCGATGGGCATCCATGCCAATGCCATTTCCATGCATGGCATCGATGCCAATGCCAATTCCATTGATGAAATCCATGTCAACATTGATTCCATCGCTGCCCATGTCCGTGGCATAAATGCCATGGACGTCATTGTTGCCCGAGTCGATCCACTCGATACCGTCGATGCCCGTGGCCATACCACAGATATTGTCGGCGCCTGCCTCCATACATCGATGATCTCGACACCCACTTCGTTCCCATCGGCATCTTCTACGTTTTTATGGATGCGGTCATTGACTCCGTCAATGCCCATATCATTTTTTATGAAACCAGCGATGTTTTCGATTACCATCAATGCCAACATAACACCGCCTCATAATGCCCTCGCCTGAACACAGTGATCCATGCTTTGGGTCCTTATTAAAGCCCCGTATCAGGAGCAGAGCAGGCATGCTGACAGTCCGTCATCGATCGCCATCCAGGACAGCGAGGGCTTCCATCTCGGCGCTGGGGAATGACCAGGTCAAGCACTGTGGCATTCATTGTCACCGACACGATGACAGTCTGCCACCGACGCCATCCAACACATTGCTGCTATCCTTCTCGATGCTGGACGATGCTCGGGCCGAGCAACATCACCACTGCCATCGGCACTGTTCCGCACAGTTTTGGCAGTCCTTCCTGCTCCAGAAACACCGGATTGAGATCCGCAGAATTCTGCACTGGCGTCAAGAGACATTGAGCCGCTGCGTCAATGGTTGGGTTCATGAGTTCGTTAATCGGCTCCCCTGTTCCCAGGCGTGCCCCACCGACATCAGTGCGGGATTCTGGCCCTCCGCTCATTCCGGTCTAAGCGCCAGCCACGCCCAGCCTGGTCTCCTCTATACCTGTGTCACCATACCAGGTATCAGAGTTGAGGCGGACGTTGACGTCCACAGGCTATCCCTCGAGGACTCCGGAAATCCACGGAGCCAGCAATCTTCACCGGCTCGTCCTTCAGTGGTTCACGTCGGATGGTAAGTACCCGCTTCTGCGACATTCCCATTGAGATGTGTTCTCTAATTCTGGCCACATGGTTAGAAAAGTTCTAGGTCATGTATTTTCCAAGAACTGTATTAGTGTCACATATCGCTATGCCAGCTATGTCAGCCACAATACCAGGAGAACCTCTCTTTCTTTTCTTTGGGATTGCATCAGGGCTTCCTCCCTTTTCAGCAACATGGCTCTGTACTGATTAATGCTCTAGCTTTTGGTTCCTGTTTCAGTACCAAAGTTCCAGGTGCATTCGCTGTTCTGCTAAACACGAGACCCAGTACATGCTGCCTCAACTACAAATCCACCTTGAAGCCTGATACAGGTCTCAATGTCTCCTTGTATAGCACTCAGAAATGCGGGTAAGACTTTACCGCTCTCACTCCCGTGGGAGGTTACCTGATATCCAAATTACATCAGCCCCTCCAGTTGGACACCTCCCGGTTTTCCAACTGGCCGGATATCAGAGCAGCCACCCCCACCTTGTACCAAGGTTCCTGGTACACTCCCCTACTTGCTTCAAAGCGCACAGGGGGGAAGAGGGGGGTTGGGGAGTTTTAATTACATTATTCTTTCTTTCAACAGAAAGTAGTTACTCTCCGCCCATCCTGGAACTCAGAAATACCAACTTTCTTCAGAAGGCACAGGTAAAATGGTATCTCTCGTTACCATGTTTCCAAAACGCAGTAAGTACATTACCTCTATTCTTTCTGAGGCAGATTTTATAAATCTGCGCACACGCGTACTTTTGTTCACGCACCAGGTGCAAACAAGAGTACGCGGGATTTCAATAGATACGCGCGTAGCCGCGCGTATCCATTAAAATCTGGGGTTGGCGCGTGCAAGGCTGCCCAAAATCGGCAGCCTGCGAGCGCCGAGCCGCGCAGCCTGCCTTTGTTCCCTCCGAGGCCGCTCCGAAATCGGAGCGGCCTCAGAGGGAACTTTCCTTCCACCCCCCCCGCACCTTCCCTTCCCTTCCCCTACCTAACCCACCCCCCCGGCCCTATCTAAACCCCCCTACCTTTGTTGGCAAAGTTACGCCTGCTGGAAGCAGGCGTAACTTTGTGCGCGCCAGGCCGGCTGCTGCGCTCCATGTTCCGGTCCGGGGGCCGCAGCCAGGCCCCCGGAATGCCCCGGGCCGAAACCACGCCCGCAGCGCCGCCCCCGAAACGCCGCGTCACTTGCGACATGCCCCCGAAACGCTGCGTCACTCCCAGCACGCCCCCCAGCACGCCCCTCCATGCAAGCCCCGGGACTTGCGCGCGTCGCCGAGCCTTTGCAAAATAGGCTCGGCGTGCGCAGGGGGGGTTTGGGGTAGGTTTTCGGGGGGTACGCACGTATCTTACGCGCGTACCCCTTTGAAAATCTACCCCTCTATGTGCCTCATGGTGAGTCAACAATATTACAATTCCAAGCTCTGCCGGTGGCACCAGCTTTGACAACTGTGGTATTTCATTGAATCAATATCGGTGACTGCTGTTTCTCTACGGAGTCCAACATCATTCACGCTTTCCTTGCATGGACAGCTGCATAACCACAGGCATTCCACTATCTGGGATTACTGTCACTGCTATAATTCCCTTATACACTTCTGGACACCATAGTCACGACGACCTTCCTGTCCAGCATCCGTGCAGACATTTTAATACATTCCTACATGTCCCTGTGCGCATATTCCATAACCTTAGCCCCCCAAAAATTTTACATTATTGGGCTCTGAGGTTTTTTCACTCTGCACTTTCCTCATAGACCAAAACTGCTATTAGTTAGATTCAGTGAAATTCCATTATTAGTGGGTCTAAGCTATTCAACCGCTTTCGTCCCTCTCGATTTCACGGATTTAGAACCAAAATCCTAGTCTGATCCTGCTCATGCTCGCATTTACTTCAGGTTGTAAGTTTGACCACAAATCTTCTCAACCCAATATGCGTCTATTCCGCTCCAAGCAGTTCCACATAAACTTCCTGGATCTTGTACCATGAGTTATACCCTTATGCCTTCTAATACTGCCTCTGCAACAATTCCTTGTGCATACAGACAGACAGCATAGGGACAATGTGCTTTCCAACATACAAGCATGCACAACATCTTAGCTGCTCTGCAATGAAGCTGCACAGCTTTATCCTTAGCCCTTGCTCACTTTATGCATCCTCGGGCCACTGATCTCAGACACTTACTGAATGCACCAGCAGACCATCTCCAGATAGGTCCATCCTCTCGAATGGTCTTGGACATGTGTAGCGAGAGAAATCTTCTAGCGAGGAGGTCAACCAAATGCTCAACCAGGACGGAGTTCACTGTTCCTCAGGCCCACGTCCTGCCCGAGACCAGTATGCTTCCCATACTTCATACCCAAAACTCTCGTGAACCTACAACAGGACAGAGGAACAATAGTCCTCTTAGCCCTATACTGGCCTCGACAAGTATGGTTTCCCATATTCTTCGACCTCTCGATCCGAGACCAATTCGCCTGGGCACAGTGCCCATTCTCGTAGCTCGGAATCAGGACAAGTTGCATCATCCCAACCTAACAACTCTTGCCCTGACAGCTTGAATGTTGCAATTCTCCAACCACTTAATCTTTCAACACAAGTCTCTAAAGTTCTCGTAGCTTCATGAAAGCCTTCCGCACGTAAACCTTACCACTTTTAGTGGACTAGATTTACCAAGTGGTGCACACAAACAGGTTTTCACCTTTTTTCTTGCCCCACTCCTTCGGAACTAGATTACCTATATCACCTTTCAGATTCTGGTCTCCAGTCATCCTTTGTAAGGGTACATCTAAATGCCATAGCGGCATACCACAAGGAAAAAGGGTATACGCCAATAACAGCGAAACCCCTAGTATGTCAGGTTATCACAGGCTTACTTCACCTTAAGCCTCCCATCGACCATTGATCATTAAATGAGACCTAATTGTAATACATTCCTGCGACAAGAAATTTCTTACATAAAAAGTATTTTTCTTAGTAGCCATTACATCGGCTAGGAGGGTCAGTGAGTTGCAACCTTTCGTCACATACTCACCCTACATAAGGTTCCTGCATGACAGAGTAGTCCTTTGCACTCACCCCAAATTCCTACCAAAAGTAGTAACAGATTTTCACTTAATCAGTCAATACTCTTGCCTACTTTCTTTTCAAGACCTCTCTCTAGCCAAGGAGAGAGAGTCTTATACACCTGAGACTGGGAGCGGGCACTAGCTTTTTACCTGAACCGCACGGCGGTCCATAGGACATCCAACCAACGCTTTGTTTCTTTTCACAAAAAATGAACCAAGAGTTGTGGTATTAAAACGGACTCTCTCCGACTGACTAACAGACTGTATCGAAATCTGTTGTGAAAAAGCAAAAGTTCCTCTCCAAGGGCAAGTAACAGCACACGTAGTAACGGCTATGTCTACATCAGTAGTACACTATCTTTCAGTGCCCATTATTACCATATGTAAAGCTGCAACATGGAGTTCCCTTCACATCTTTGCAGCTCATTATTGCTTGGGCAAAGAAGAACGACAAGATTCGGCCTTTAGACAATCTGTCTTTCAGAACTTGTTTCCAATATATTCCCAACTCCTTCTACATCCAACCTGCTGTGATTTTGGCTTCCTCATTTTTACCAACAATACTGCAATGTTGATTCACTACAAAATGACTCAGCCTCTAGCTTGCTAATCACCCATATGTGAGGACTAGCATCCTGCTTGTCCTGGGATAAAGCAAAATTGCTTACCTTGTAATAGGTGTTATCCCAGGACAGCAGGATGTAGTCCTCACAGAACCCACCCGCCACCCCGCGGAGTAGGGTCAGATACGTTTTATTATTTTCTTTTATATTTTCGCTTACGCATAATGCTACAAACGAGACTGAAGGGAGACCCCTGTGGACGCAGGGATCATAGCATGCTGAGCATGCTCAGTGCACTCAGTGTGTCAGTGTCAGTCAAAGCTTTTTAGAAACTTTGACAGAAAGTTTTCCGTGATAGGGCTCCATTACCGATGTCACCCATATGTGAGGACTACATCCTGCTGTCCTGGGATAACACCTATTACAAGGTAAGCAATTTTGCTTTCTGAAACATAGTATGAGACTATTACATTGATATCCTTATCTGCTAAGTCAAAGGCCCAGACATCAGATAATACTTGTAGAATACTGCAAATTAAAATGCAAAAATATATACATTGAGGAGATAGAGGCCTGATTTTTAGCATATAAGTGCATTAATTGTTGAAATGAACCACTGGAATAAACCCTGCCTTTTTGGCTAGAAATTGTAAAATTTAGTTGAAAAGTGAAATAATCACAGTCATTTAAGTGTAGGTGTGTCATACAATAATCAAATACTTGTATATCTCCAGTATGGAAATCAATAAATGATTGAATATTAGTAATGCCTATGTCTTCAGTTTTAAATATCTTATACATATTGCCTGGCTCAAATTTTGGATTGCCTACAAGTGGCATGCAATATGACATATTCCAAGGTAAGCTCAGTAACGTTCTTACATATCTTCACCCTGCCCTTACTGAATGAACATAAGAACATAAGAAATTGCCATGCTGGGTCAGACCAAGGGTCCATCAAGCCCAGCATCCTGTTTCCAACAGAGGCCAAACCAGGCCACAAGAACTTGGCAATTACCCAAACACTAAGAAGATCCCATGCTACTGAAAAGGCAATCCATTGAGTAATATGAGGCAGCAGAGATTCTCTATTGGCATACAAAATGTACTGCAAGCTCAGGGGATTGGTAAACTGACCTTCCCGTTCATCATTCCCTCAAAACTCCTATAACACAGGTTATAAGATTCGAAAATACCATACCCACAGCAGCCTTTTTCTTTTTTAAAAAGTAGCACTGAAAAGTGCTGCTTGGAGGCTGCTAAGGCAGTGAGACAACTTTATAGACAAAAGTTGTGAATATTTTTATAGAAAAACAAAGAGAGATAGAGGTACATGTCCATGCTTGTGCTCGGATGAAAAAAGACTGAGGGGGCTCAAGAGGCAATGCCCAAGTGGGAATTCCTGCACATGCTCAGCAGAGCAGCAACTCTACCAACTAAGAGAAAGAGGTCTACTCAGTGCTGGTGGATGACATCACCCTGCTTATCGACAGAAATGTTACAGTTACAGTATTGCAATGTGAAGTTCTTCCAGTCTATGTGGCATAGACAAGGTCCATGTACCAGTATAATACTTTTCCCCAATATCAGTCCCCTATGCCATTCAGTCCTAGAGGTAGCTGGCTCTGCATCCCTGTGCCCATCTCCTGAAGCAGGATGTAATTTTATTATCTGAGATAATGCCCAAGTTGTATATGTTATACATATATTAATGCTTGATAGGGTTCAGCACCAGGACCCAACACAATAATAGGAGAAGGAAGAAAGGACAGATTTTCCTCAAGTACTTACTGTCTGATATGGCAATCCACAGGTGAGGATCACTCGCCCCTCTTCTCTAGCGATCTGCAAAGAAATGGAAAACCTATATCATCATAAAAAGTGCCATGCTGGGTCAGACTAAGGTCCATCAAATCAAGCATCCTGTCTTCTATAGTGGTTCTTCTGTGTCACAAGAACCTATCAGATCCAACATAGTTGATCTATTTCACTTCCAAAGAAGCTATTGGCTTTCTGTTGTTTATGTGGCTAATATTTGTTTATGGACATTTACTTCAGGAATTTGTCCAACCCTATTTTGAACTCTACTATGTTAGTGGCCTTGACCATGTCTTCTAGCACCAGATTCCATAGCTTGATTGTGCACAGAGTGAAAAAATACTTTATACGGTTTTAAATCTGCTTGTTGCTAGTTTCATGGAGTATACTAGTGTTGTTTGAAAGGGTAAATAATATTTCTCTATCTATTCCACCCTACTTACAAATTTATAAATCTCAATTATATCCGCTCTCAGCCTCTTCTCCAAGCTAAAGAGCCCTAATCTGTTTAGCCTTTCTCCATAAGGGAGCTTTTCCATCTCTCTTATCATTTTTAGCACCCTTCTCTGTACCTTTTCTATGTTTTTTTTGAGACTGGGATACCAGAACTGCACACAATACTCAAGGAACAGTTACACTATCAATCCATACAAAAACATAATATTCTCAGTATTGTTCTCTATTCCTTTCCAAATAATTCCTAACATTCTATTTGCCTTTTGGAATGCTGCCGCACACTGAGCCAAAGATTTCAAGGTATTTTCCGCAAGGACTCTGAAGTCCTTTTTTTGGGTAATGACTCCTGACACAGAACCCAGCATCATATAACTGTAGTTTAGATTATTTTTCCCTTCATGCATTACTTTTGCACTTGACTACCATTTAGATGCCCAGTCTTGCACTTGGTCATTTAGATGCCTAGTCTCACAACGTCCATCTGCAGTTCCTCACAATATGCTGCTGTTTTAATGAAACAATATTGTGTCATCTGCAAAATTGGTCACCTTAATCACTGTTTCCTTTTCCAGATCATTTATGAATATGCTAAATAGCTCACACAGGTGACAGAATAGACCCTGGGGCACTCAATGATCTTTCTCTATGGAAAACTGACCCTTTAGTCCTACCCTGTGTTTCCTGTATTTTTATCCAGTTTCCAATCCACCTTTCATCTAAAATGGTGACTCTTCTCCCAAATTCAAACTTTTATAGTCACTTTAAGTGACGATAAGTAGGTTAATTCAATAAGAACTATTTTTGGCTGATAGAAGATTTGATCACCAATTATGATCTATAGTACATCTAGCTGAACAAACAGATTTTAGTGCAAATCAAAAAAAGAAAAACTGACAGTATAAAAGACTGATGATCATATTAAGAGAGGCGGTTTATGTGGCTTCTTTATAAACTTAGTGTGGCCTTGTCGTACCCTGATTCTGACTACTATGTCGCCTCCCCACCTGCAGAGGCCTCTAGTGAGCCTGTTCAAAGCTATCCAACCCATCTTGTCAATGGCCTCCTGACTCAGCCTGTTTTGTAATCTTCATTCCACCAGGAGTCCTCAGCGAGCTTAGCCTCCAGCTTTGCCAAGCTCCTCCTCACTGCTTGTATCATACCTAAGCTCCAGCCCTATGTAACTCAGCCCTGCCAATGTATCCTTGCCTTCTCATGGAGTCACCCTTGGCTCTTTGACCTGGCCACTGCTCCTTGTCTTGCCTTGTGGCTTCCGGGCCTTCTTGCTCCTTGTACCTTGTCTTGCAGACTCTCTAACCCATACCTTACCTTGTGGCCTCAGGGCCTTCTTGTTCATTGTGTCTTGTCTTGCGGCATACCTAGGCCATACTACATTTTGTGGCCTCCGGGCCTTCTTTCTCCTTGTGCCTTGACTTGTGGCCTACTCAGGCCTTTCCTTGTCTTAAGGCTTCTGAGCCTTCTTGTACTTTGAGCCTATCCAGGCCATTCCTTGCTTAGCGGCCTCTGGGTCTCTTGCCTACTAACCTAGGGCCTACTGTACCATTGCTTTCAGGCTTCTATGTACTTAGTTCAGTATTGTCTAGTCTAGTCCTTGTCTGGTCCTGTCCTGGTCTGTGTTATCCAAGTCCTGCCCTTGTCTGTGTTTGTCATGCCCTGCCTAGTCCAGCCCTTGTATTCTTGCCCTTGTCTGTACCTGTGTTCTGTCACTGCCTTGCCTTAGTCAGTGTCTTTTCTAGTTCCAGATCCTGTGTAGTATCTATCCTTACCTGTACTAATGTCCCAAGCCTTGCTCCAGATTATCCAGCCTGTCCAGTCTTGTTCCAGTCTGACCAGCCTTGCTTCTGCCTGCATAGACTCACCATGATGTACTGCCGCAGCAAAGACATTTATCTATTTATTTAGATTTTCATATTATGCTTTTCAGCACTTCCATGTGTACATCAAAGCAGATTACATTCAGGTACTATAGGTATTTCCCTATCCCCACCTGAGGCAATGGAGGGTAAAGTGACTTGCCCAAGGTAACAAGGAGCAACAGTGGTATTTGAATTCTGATGTTCCTGGGTCGTAGCCCACTGCTCTAACCACAAGGATGGTTTTCCACTTTATACTGGCCGCCAGAACCCAAAGGATCAACTTGCGGAGAAGGGAGCTGGCTAGGCGGAAGACCAGCCCTAGTCCTGCCCAGCATCCAGCTTTGCTATCCTGAACCACTCTTAGGGTGATGGACTCTGAGTCCAGAAATCCTGACACTTAGCTGCCTGTTTATATAATGGTCCTTTAAACATGCAGTTTTGAAGAATAATACAGCTGATCTTAGTTTATGTTTTATGTATTATTTTTATCTGGCGGTGGTAGGGCGTTAATTATTGTGAAGCTATGTTAGTACAAGCCTGCGTGCACCTAACATCAGTGTCCAACTTGTTCTATGCTGTCAGCTTGACTCCTGAAATCACAGCCTTCTGCCTTAACCAAACATATCATGAACACTGTGACTTATGAATCCAAAAGCCAGAGTGTTCAAAAAGACTTGCACTACATGACAGATGCTACAGTAAGAAAATAGTAGTAGTAATTAGTAGTAATTAGCCTCACCTCTGGACAATCATACAGGTTGATCCAGTCCTGGTTTTGCCCCACTGACTGGAGTAGTAGTTCTGATTTTCTCTGGAAAATCACTGAGAAAATAAAAAATATAAATCCATGCATACAACACTTGGTTGACCTGATGTAAAAAGGCAATCCTAGACTACTAATATTTTAGTGACATATGGAAAGGGCAATACTGAAAGCCCTTCCCACAGATAAAAAAAAAAGCATTTTATCCACAGAAATTGTCCAACCCATCTACAGGTAAAAGCAAGCACATTGTTCAACAAGTGTACTTTTACCTGCAAACTGAAAACGAGTTATGCGGCTAGAATTTAGCCACATAATTCGGGGGTGGACTGGGGGCGGGCAGGAGGCAGTTAGGGGTGGGCCAGAACTAGCTGCATAAGTTATGCAGCTAACTCTGATATTCAGAGTAAGCCGTTTAACCAATGTGGCTACTCTGGTCTCGCCGTAGGGCTGTCCTAAAGTTAGCCGAATATACTTTTCTGGCTAAGATAACCAGGTTGTGAGGGAATGTAAAGAAAACTCACTCAGCTATCTCGATCGATCCTCCTTAAGGTTCAGTCACACAGGGAATCCTGGGTGAAGGGAACAGCCCGTCACCAGTGTAAAAGAACTCAGGGCCTAGAATGGTTAGGCAGGCCCCAGGAAGCAAAGAAAAACATACCATATGCCAGAACCTGTTATGTCTAAAGGTGAGCTGCACTACATTTTTTGACCTGGAGTTAAAGTAAACTGCTCTACACTGTACTATATGCTTTGACCTGAAGTTAAGGTGAACTGCACTGAACTGCGCTAAATGTTTTGACCTGAAATTAAGGTGAACTGCACTGTATGTTTTGAGACTTGAAGTTAAGTTGTGCTGCCCTTTTCATTTTCTATTTGTTTTTCCACTCTAAATAAACTGCACTGAAGGAACAAGCCAGCACCTATATCCTTTTTCCTCTGACCGTTCTCACCAATGCCTATAATAGAGACCCCTTTTGAAAGAGTGGGCATGGATCTTGTGGGGCCACTAGAGAAATCGACTCGAGGAAATAAGTACATTTTCGTCATACTAGACTACAAGATATCCGGAGGCAGTCCCACTACGGAACATGAAGACTGACAGTGGCAACCATCTTAATGGAGATTTTTTCACAACTTGGGCTGCCCAAGGAAATCCTGATGGATCAGGGTACCCCCTTCAACTCCAAGGTTACGAAACAACTCTCCGCCTTGCTCACGGTAAAAACTCTGCAGACTTTAGTGCATCACCCACAGACCGATGGCCTGGTTTCTGCTTCAATCAGTTGCTCAAACAAATGTTGAGGAAATTTGTGGATGAAGACGGCAAGAACTGGGATGCATTACTACCCTATGTGCTGTTCGCAATCTGAGAAGTACCGCATTGCTCGATGGGATTTTCCCCATTTGAGTTGCTATATAGGAAGAGACCAACAAGAACCGTGGACATTGCTCATGAGACCTAGGAAAATGAAGCAAAACCTGGGCAGAATCTCGTTGACTACATCCTCTGAGTGCAGGATGGCCTAAAAAAAAGGCTGGGGAGGTGGTCCGCCTATGTCTGGAAAAGTCTCAGAGTTCTCAAGCTCGAGCTTACAATCATACCACAGTCTAACAAGTATTCTAGCTGAAGAACCACATCCTTGTCCTTCTTCCATCATCAGAAAGCAAGCTGTTAGCTTGTTGGCAAGGACCATATGAAGTTTTGGAGAAAACAGAGCCCGTGGATTACAAAATAGCTCAGTCAGATAAATGAAATAAAACTCAAATTTATCACATAAATCTCCTGAAGAAATGGGTGGCTCAGGAGTGTGGCATGGTACAGGAAAGAGTTTGGCCCAGAGGTCGGGCCTGAAGTGGACAAGCCCAAGTTTCCTTTGGAGAACAGCTGTCCACTACACAGACAGCTGATTTAAAGCATCTGAGATATAAAAACAAGGAGATCTTGAACCTGCCCGGTCATGCTCACCTAATGCAACATGACATCATTACACCTCCTGGAATTGTGGTATAGCAGCGACCCTATTGGATTCCTGAGGCCAAGTGCCACGTAATCAAAACTAAAGTGAAGGACATGCTCCAGCTCGGGGTAATAGAGAAGTCTAACAGTGACTGGTCCTCACCAATAGTATTGGTGCCAAAGCCAGATGGGAACATCAGACTTTAAATAGGTCAGTGCAGTCTCAAAACTAGACGCCTATCTGATGCCATGAGTGGATGCACTGATTGAGCATCTGGGATCAGCCCAGTTCATTTCTACCCTCGATTTTAACAAAGTATATTGCAGGTGCTTCTCATGCCTTAGGTGAAAGAGAAGACTGCGTTCTCATCGCCTGGTGGCCTTTACCAGTTCACGTACTCACGTTTGGCCTTCATGGCGCCCCTTCAACGTTTAGATTGGTTGACCACTTGCTCCGCCTACACACCAAGGGTATGTAGCCGCCTACTTGGATGACATTGTGGTTTACAGCCCCAACTGTAAGACACATCTTAGCCAACTCCAGGCTGTGCTAACCAGTCTGAAGAAATCAGGGCTAACATCTAACCCTAAGAAGTGCTTGCTGGGAGGATAAGAGGTCCAGTATTTTGGCTACACCATGGGAAGGGCAAGGTTCATCTACAGACCAGGAAGATTGAGGTGATCACTTTGTGGCAGACCCACAAACAAAAGTGAAAGTGAGAGCATTCCTAAGCCTTACGGGATACTACAGAAAATTTAATCCTAACTATTCAAAGAAGGCAGAGCCTCTCACAAGACTGTTGCTAAAGAAAGCATCAGAAAAAGTCCAGTGGTCAGAGGAAGCCTTCAGAGTCCTAAAGGAGGTGATATGCTCTGAACTGGTCCTGATAAACCCAGACTTCACCAAACCCTTCACTGTGCAGACTGATGCCTCAGAAGTTGGCTTTGGAGCCATCTTAGTCCAAGAGAAAAATAGCCAAGAACATCCTGTGGCATATATTAGCCAGAAACTAATGCCATGCGATAAGCAGTATTCAACAGCTGAGAAGGAGACCTTGGCGTTCAAGTGGTCCTTGTAGGCCTTGCACTATTATCTGCTGGGATGGCAGTTCATGCTAACGGACCATCAACTGCTCCTATGGATAAATAGGAACAAGGAGTCCAATGCGAGAGTGATGAGATGGTTCCTGGCCCTACAGCCTTTCAATTATAAGATTCGACATAGGGCAGGAAGAGAGAATGCCAATGCAAATTTCCTGTCAAGAGAGGTGTCCCTTGTACAGGCAGATGTTCATCCCAGCAAGACTGAGCTGAGAGGGAGGGTATGTGAGGGAGAGTATAGAAAACTCCCTCAGACTACTTTTAAGAACTAAAACAGCTGTCTTGCCCTGTCCTCCTTAAGATTGAGACCTGCAGGGAATCCTGGGTGAAGGGAGGAGCCCATCACCAAAGTATAAGACCTCAGGGACTAAAAGGGTTAGGCAGGACCCAGGAAACAGAGAGAGAGACACCATATGCCAGAAGCTGCTATGTCTAAAGGTGAGCTGCACTACATATTTTGACCTGGAGTTAAGGTGAACTGCTCTGAGCTGTGCTAAATTTGACCTGAAGTTAAGGTGAACTGCACTGTATGTTTTGAGACTAAGTTGTGCTGCCCTTTTCATTTTCTGTGTATTTTTCCACTGTAAATAAAGTGAAGCGAAGGAACAGCCAGAGTCTGTATCCTTTTTTCTCTGACTGTTCTCACCCACTATGCTTGAGTTACCACACAGGTATATTCAAGCAGCATGGCTTCACCACTGAATATCCCCGTTAAGTTACCCGGATAGCTAACTTAACTAGCTACTCTGCGGCTGAATATTGGCCCCCTAGGATTTGTTTTAAATCTGCTGGTTGCTAGTTTCATGGTGCCATCCCTAGTTATAGTGTTCTTTGAAAAGGTAAATAACCATTTCCTACTTACCCATACTACCCCATTTATGACTTTATAAATCTCAATCATATCCCCTCTCATTTGTCTCTTTTCCATGTGAAAGAGCCCTAATTTGTTTAGCCTTTCTCCATAAGGGAGCTTTTCGGTCCCCTTTATCATTTCTGTTATCCTTCTCTGTATCTTTTCTATGTCTTCTATGTCTGTTTTGAAATGGGTAACCAGAACTGTACACAATGCTCAAGGGGCAGTCACACCATGGATATTTACAAGGGCATTATGATATTCTCAGTTTTGTTCTCTATCCCTTTACAAAGAATTCCTAACATTATATTTGCTTTTTGGACCACTGCCACCCACTGAGCCAAAAATTTCAAGGTATCGTCCACAAGGATGTAGAATTCCTTTTTCTGGGTGGTGATCCTAATATGGAACCCAGCATTATGTACCTGTAGCTGGGATAATTTTTTTTCTATATGCATTACTTTGCACTTGTCCGCATTAAATTGCATCTGCCATTTAGAAGTCCAGTCTCCTAGTGACACAAGGTTCTTCTGCAGCTCTTCCCAATCTGCTGCTGTTTTAACAGCTCAAAACAATTTTGTGTCATCTGGAAATTTGGTCGCCTCTCTTGTCAATCCTTTCTCTAGATCATTTATGAATATGCTAAATAGCTCAGGACCCAATACAGAGTAGTATTTGACAGATTTCTTCTGGAAGAGAGTTCCCTAGGGCAGGTATTGTTCCCAAGAAAGACTGTTGGCGGGTAGCTATTTTTTAAATTTATTTTGTCATTAGAGGTTTTGTGGAAGCCCCAAGTGAAGATCCTAGCGGGTCATGAGGACACATATAAGGACAGCCTTTCTATATATGAGATCAGCCAATACAGGAATGCTAATAATACCATCAGTTAAATCAGCCCATCTTAGTCAAGTGAGAGAGAGAAGTATCTCCATCGCTGGCCCAAAAATATGGAATGAAATGCCTGTTGAGTTAAGGACCCAAGCAGAACGAAAATCATTCAAAAAGAATTTGAAAAAAAAATAATTTTTTTTTGAAAAGTAACTAGATCCATCTCCTCTTAGCGCTTTGAAAGTCATTGTCAAAGTTTTGAATTTGGACCTGTAGGGGATTGGTAGCTAATGCATAGTACAAGTTTGATATGATCATGTGATTTGCCACCTTCTTTCAGCCATACAGTGGGGTTTTATCTTATCTCAAGTTTGTAAAGGGTCATCTGGAAATTTGGTTAAACCCTTGCATAATGTGTAGCTGTAAATTCAGGTTACTATGGCATGGACTGCCATGGTTAAGTTCTTCTTGCCTATGAGTTGCCTGCCCTATCTGTGGGTAAAATTATGTATCACAGTGGCATTACACATGTACTTTTACCTGCAGGGAACAGGCAATTTTCAAATACCCATTTCTACAGGTAAACCACTTATTTTCTCATAGTTGAAAGTGATAGTTCTTTACTGTTTGGATTTGTGGAAGCAGGATTCAGAGGCTTTTTACTTTTTTATGTTTAATTAGTTTTGTTTGTTTAAATGGGGGTTTTTTTGTGTGCACTTACAATTTATTTGTTTGATATGTACACTTGTGCTAATTTTGTGATCCACTTTCAGCATAATTTTATGGTTTTGTAGAATACAAAAATAAATTAAATAAAGACCAAATACTGGGACAGCATAACAAATCTTGGTTCTGGGTTTTTAGGTCTGGATAGGATCCAAAACAGCTGGGATCTGTGATGGTTGTCTCAGTCAGTATAGCACTATGAGGATCATAGACAGCTTGTCCTTTATTTATTTATTTTTATGGTCTTGACTAGCAGGAGCAGTGCACAGTGCACACACACAGACCAAGCCTTTCCTCAAATGAAGAGAGGTGGTGTCTGTTGCTAAACTGATATCTTACTGTTTAAGACTGTCACAAACAAACCTACATCGGTAGACCCCACTTGAGAAAGATTTAGTTTGTTACATCCTGATCAAAAGACTACTTGCGGAGTGTGGGGTCCTGCATGCCCCAACTCAGTATATCTGTCAGGCAAGTAGATGTCAATTGAGGTTACCCTACAAGAAAGTATTAAATTCTTCAACTGGATGGCTTTCCTGGCACAGGAAAAACTAAGAAAACTTCAAAGAAGAACATTAGAAAAAAAAATCTAAATTTTGATGCAAAATCATAAAATACCTGGTAGAGGTCCAAAGAGATGCTATTTCTTAGACAAACAAAATCAAATCCTAATAGCAGCTGATCTAGTGTTACATGGGTTCCTGTCTGTAGATTTCCAAAGTTTTTCCCTGAAATCTCTAGACCAGGGGTGACCAGCTTCAGTCCTTGAGCGCCATAAATAGGTCTGGGTTTCAGAATATCCACAATGAATATACTTGAGATAGATTTGTATACAGTAGAGGCAAAGCATGCTGTTCTATCTCATGCATATTCATTGTGGATATCCTGAAAACCTAGCCTGTTTTTGTGGCTCGAGAACAGGGAGGCAGAGCGGGAGCCTCTAGGCACAGCGGCTATTTGCCGCTGTGCCTGGGATCGCGGGCCGGCCGTTGGCAGGCGCAACTTACCTGACAAAGGTAAGGGGGGTTCTAGGTAGGGTTGGGGGGCGGGTTAGGTAGGGGAAGGTGGGGGGAGGTGGAAGGAAAGTTCCCTCCGAGGCCACTCCAATTTCAGAGCGGCCTTGGAGGGAACGGAGGACGGCTGCGTGGCTCGGCACACGCAAGTTGCACAATTGTGCACCCCCTTGCGCGCGCCGACCATGGATTTTATAACATTCGCGTGGCAGCGTGCGCATGTTATAAAATCGGGCGTAGATTTGTTCGCACCGGATTGTGCGAACAAATCTACGCCCATGCACACCTTTTAAAATTTGGCCCTAAGTCAACTTGATTAATAGCAGGTAATGGACTTCTCCTCCATGAACTTATCCAAACCTTTTTTAAACCCAGCTACAATAACTGCACTAACCACATTCTCTGGCAATAAATTCCAGAGCTTAGTTGTGCATTGAGTGAAAAAGAATTTTAGCCGAATAGTTTTAAATGTGCTACTTGGTAACTTCATGGAGTGCCCCCTAGTCCTTCTATTATCCGAAAGAGTAAATAACCGATTCACATTTACCCATTCTAGACCTCTCATGATTTTGTAGACCTGTATCATATCCCTCCTTAGCCATCTCTTCTCCAAGCTGAAAAGTCCTAACCTCTTTAGTCTTTCCTCATAGGGGAGCTGTTCCATCCCATTTATCATTTTGGTCGCCCTTCTCTGTACCTTCTCCATCGCAATTATATCTTTTTTGAGATGTGGTGACCAGAACTGTACACAGTATTCAAAGTGCAGCCTCACCATGGAGCGATACAGAGGCATTATGACATTTTCTGTTTTAGTTACCATTCCTTTGTTGCAGAGGAAGAATATTTTTGTATTAACTGTTTCAAATTATTTCCTCTGTTGTGAGACATGTATGTTTTTCCATCTTTCCTGCTTCTTGCTTAATTTTCCCCTTTTTTGGGTTTCAAGTAATCTTCTGTCAGCTTAGAGCTGATATCCCAAGGAACCTGGAGTCAGCATCCTAAACCTATTGAAGAGAGAGTCTTTCCTTCAGAAAGACGCAGCGGAGTTACCAAGACCATCTAAAGAAAGGGATCCCAGTAAGGTGCGCTGTTAGAGGAAACAAAGGAGAGACAAAAGTAAAGGTAACAAGAACTTTGTTGCTATTAGTGGAAGTCATTTAAGGGGTGAGAGGTGCCCACCGGGCGCTGAGAAAGGAGTTAAAGAATCAAGTAAGGAGAGTGAGGTATCCTTAGGTGCTGTATAACAAGCTTAAAGTATTTTAAGAGGATTTCTGGAAGAGTATTAAATCTGGGACTGAGTTCTGTTTAAATATTGGGACTGTGTGTATACTCTGACCAACTCTCGTTCGAAGAGACCAGAGAACAAATTGGGGAAGTGAAGGAAGATTGAACTAAATTTAATCTGCATAATCTGAGGAATTTAAGAAATTGGATACCAGGAGGAATTCTGTGTAAATATAAAGCTTCCATTAGAAGTAGACACTTTGCTAGAAGAAGTGGAGTCACAAGTTTATGCTATCTGTTGTCTTTTTATTTATTGCTGCAATCGAATGTGAGAAGTGTAAATATTATTTAATCATCTGAATAAACTATCAGTAAAGAAGATGGAAACCACCAATCCTCTGCTGTGTGTTTATTGGATGCTGAGACTGTATAATTATACATGCTCTGAAATAAGGACGGAAACAAGGCTTGAGTTGCAACGGAAAAGGACTGGGCGGCCTCAGGTTAAAGCTCTCCGGTAGGGAGGAGTTGTGCAGAAAGGGTCTGCCTTTACACTTTTCTTTTTATGTGCCCCTGGGTGCCAAGTAAAGGATCCGTCCTGCCCAGGGGTTACATGTAGAAAAAACTGAATTATCTGGGATCTGATTCCTGGAACAATATGCATTTTTTGTATATTTGAATTTCCTCAAGAGTTTTGTGTAACAATTTATTTATTTATTTATTTAGTTTTATATACCGACAACCGTTTGCACATCGTGCCGGTTTACAGATAACTTACAACCAAAATATATATAGGCAAAGCCTTTACAAGGAACAGTGTGTAACATAAACGTATTAACCGATTAATAACTAAATAACTAGGGGATGGAGGGGTGGGGTGATCAAGACAGCGGAGGGGGCAGGGGGAGGGTGGAAAACAGATACATAAGGAAAAAATATGTACAGGGAATCAATGGGCATGTGATATGTACAAAGGTTTTATACAAGTATTGAAAAAACGCATAAAACATAAAACATGCAAATGCATGTTGATGGCCCTATTAGTTATTCCCGCGCGATACAGAAAGTAAAATGTGCACAAAGGTAGGCGCTAATTTCTTTTTCTTCGGGCACCGGGAACGTGCACAGAAAAGCAGTAAAAACTGCTTTTCTGTGCACCCTCCGACTTAATATCATGGCGATATTAAGTCGGAGGTCCCGAAACTTTCCAAAAGTAAAAAAAAAAAAAAAATTTGAAGTCGGACGCTCAATTTTGCCTGTGTCCAGTTTCCCAGCCCATGGCTGTCAGCGGGATGTCAAACCGGCTGACAGCCGCCATTCCGGTCCAAAAGGAGGCGCTAGGGTCACGCTAGTGTCCCTAGCGCCTCCTTTTGCCCGTTTTTACCGCCGGGCCTCATTTAAATACAGAATCGCGTGCACAGGAGAGTGGTCTGTGCGCACGCCAGGAGAGTGTTCGCCCACTCTCCCGCGGACTTTACTGAATCGGCCCGTATGTTTGCTTATGATACTGACATCAAAGGCAGACAAGTGAAATCAATTTTTTGGCTACTAAGAGCACTTTATGTGATGAAGAAGTCAGGAATAAAGCACTTGAAATGTAGCAAAACAAATTCACTTTAATGAACCACCATGAAAGGTGAACATGAACTCATTCTGAAAAACGCTAATGTCTTCTGTCTTAAGGCTGACTATAAAGCAGTTCTAGCAGACACAATAATTATTTAGGGGTAAATTATCAAAGCCATATAGCCACCTAACCACAGAGTTAGACAGCTAGATCACAGCCTTTGAAAACTCACAGGGATTGTGTAGCTAAATTTAGTGACATAGTTTCTTTAGGGAACTAAATTTAACTGCTCATAATACCATGCCTCTCCTATAACATTGAATAGGGATGTGAATCGTTTTTTGACGATTTACAATATCGTCCGATATATTTTAAATCGTCAAAAATCGTTAGAGCCGCGATACAATAACAATTCCCCCGATTTATCGTCAAAAAATCGTAAATCGGGGGAAGGGGGAGGGGAAGGGGGAGGGCGGGAAAACCGGCACATTAAAACAACCCTAAAACCCACCCCGACCCTTTAAAATAAATCCCCCACCCTCCCGAACCCCCCCAAAATGCCTTAAATTACCTGGGGTCCAGAGGAAGGGTCCCGGTGTGATCTTTTACTCTCGGACCTCCGGTGCTTGTAGAAATGGCGCCGGCGCTACCTTTGATTTTTCCATACGGAAAAACGATTCGCGGCAGGAGATCGCTCCCGGACACCCGCTGGACCCCCAGGGACTTTTGGCCAGCTTGGGGGGGCCTCCTGACCCCCACAAGACTTGCCAAAAGTCCAGCGGGGGTCCGGAACGACCTCCTGCAATCGCAAAATGGCGGCGCAAAATGGCGCCGGCCGTAGACAACACGATTCGACTGCAGGAGGTCATTCCGGACCCCCGCTGGACTTTTGGCAAGTCTTGTGGGGGTCAGGAGGCCCCCCCAAGCTGGCCAAAAGTCCCTGGGGGTCCAGCGGGGGTCCGGGAGCGATCTCCTGCCGCGAATCGTTCCGTACGGACCCCCGCTGGACTTTTGGCAAGTCTTGTGGGGGTCAGGAGGCCCCCCCAAGCTGGCCAAAAGTTCCTGGGGGTCCAGCGGGGGTCCGGGAGCGATCTCCTACGCTCCTGACTTCAGGGGACAAAAAACAAAATGGCGCCGGCGCTACCGTTGACCTGTCATATGACAAGGCAAAGGTAGCGCCGGCGCCATTTCTACAAGCACTGGAGGTCCGAGAGTAAAAGATCACACCGGGACCCTTCCTCTGGACCCCAGGTAATTTAAGGCATTTTGGGGGGGTTCGGGAGGGTGGGGGATTTATTTTAAAGGGTCGGGGTGGGTTTTAGGGATGTTTTAGTGTGCCGGTTTTCGATTTACACGATTTTCACGATATTTAAAAAACCCAAACGGCGACGAACCAATTCCCTCCCCCTCCCAGCCGAAATCGATCGTTAAGACGATCGATCACACGATTTACATCTCTAACATTGAACAAGTCACTTCACCCTCCATCACCTCAGATGTGATTTCCTGAATATAATCCACTTTGAAGTGTCTGAAATGCAGAATATAAATTGAATAAATAAAGAAATGTATTACTAAAGCACTGGCTTATGGTGCCATTCAACAATAAGCAGCGATGAGGACAGGTGGCTTTTCACCTCCCTTTTGTTGTTGGTGAGGATGGGGACCCCCTGGATCATAAGTAAAGGAGGATGGAAGAGGGGTTCCCTTCAGAAACAGACCTTACTGACAGAACAGGAAGTGTCTACAGAAGTATCTCCAGCATTGGTTTTTCAGTTGTTGTTGGTGGGGCCAGGGGGGTTGAATTCATTATCTCTATCAATGCTCTGCTGGTTTCTTCAGAATGGGCATAAACTGCTTGCAGTGTGAATATCCAGGACCATATAAGCCTTGGCCTACAGAAAGCTCTGAGAACACCTGACTACTTCACTAATGATAAGCAGTGTTTACCTTAAACAAACCTATTTTTTCTTTCCCTTCAAATAGCTGTACAGGCATCAACTCTTCTGCTCATCAATCTACTCCTGTCCCCTGATGACCGGCAATATCCTGAGACTGCCGCTGCTCAGTGCCTGGAATCATTTCCATGTTTTACTAGGAGCTTAGCCACGCCTTTGTAAGGAAGAACCTCCAGGTATATCTAACAAAGCTCAAAGAAAAAGCTTAAATGGTTTAAACTGTTACTCAACAGGAACGTTAAATATTCTTTGTCTGTTGATCTTTTACCTGTCTCCTTACATTTTTGTCCAAACATATTTTAGTTTTCATGAGGCCAAAATTCAAAGTGATTAGGCATCTAACTTTTGAAGTTAGGCTCCTAAATTAGTCCTTTTGAAAATTTAGTAGGGCTGAGTCCCTACATTTAGGATTCTAATTTAATTTGGATCCTAAATTTAGGGGCCTAAAAAGTGGGTGGTTACAGGAGTAGAGTTAGAGCCCTGATTTTCAGAACTAGGAACCTAATTTAGGGACTTAAATCTAGGTAAATAAATAGTATCCCTGAATTTAGGGACCTAACTTTTAGACCCTAAATTTATGCGAATTTTCAGCTGAAAACTTAGGCACCTAATTTAGAGGACTAAATTTAAAAGCTCAGCTTTTTAAAAAATATCTGCTCCTATATTGTAATATTTGTTTGAAGCAAAAGATATATATGCTGAAGTCAATATTGAGTAGACTGGTTAATGGACAAGTTATCCGGCTATTGTTAGCTGGATAACATGTCACATATATTCAGCAGGATAAACCTTCCACTGAATATACTTGGCTAAAATTATCCAGCGATTGCTAGCCGTTAATTTTAAGCCTAACAGGCCAGCTTTTGAATATGATTGGTTACATAGATCTGAATGCAGTTCCCTTCCCTCCCACCCACCCGCAATCTATGATATTAGGAATAGGGGGGCAGCAACTTGCCTACTATGGAGTATTACACATTTAGGGAGAGGTTTGAGTAAGGCATACATGACCCTAGAGGCCCATATATAAAACCTGGGTATTGGGGGGGGGGGGGGGGGGGAATAAGCCACTGGCCTCTTTGTTTATTTTTGTTTCTTCTACGACAGCACTATTTTCCCAGATTTTTTTTTAAAGATATTTGGGTAAGCAGGTAATTATCTGGCCACACAAGGCCAATTAACTTAGGCCGGCTCTAAAGCAGGCCTAAAGTTATCCAGCTAACCTAGTGAGATATACCCGATATTCTGCTAAGTTAGCCAGATATCTCAGCCCCTCCCAAAAACGCCCCCGGAACGCCTCTTTTTTCTCCGACTATCTGGTTAATTATAGCTGGATAACTACTTATCCGGCTGTAATTTAGCCGGATAAGTGGCGGAATATGCCACATTTACTATTTAGACGGATAACTTTTGAGTTATCTGAATATCCATCTAAATGGCTTTTGAATCTGGACTTCGTTACTTATAGTATAATTTTCAAAGATTCTTCTGCAGGTTAACAGCTGTACTCACTGAAAAATCCCTGCTGAAAAATTGCTCCCCTCACTGCAGTTAGTTACCCACGTTGTTCACAGCACGGGTAAGTTTACTTGAGTCCAAGAAGAGGCAGAGAGATGTCAGGGGAGGGAAAATCCACAGAGCTTTCATTTTGAACGCCCCACACAGACTTCAAAGCAGGTGCAAAAGTACACAGGTACATAGGGCCCACAGTCTCCCCAGCTGGCCAGATTTTGAAAGGAAAACCCTGCGCAGGTGAAAATAGGCCTGCAAGCACCTCAGGCAGTATACAAATTGCTCCATTACAGCCATGCTCCCTGATTTTAAAAACCTATCTTGCTATGGATTCATGTCAGCTATTTATACTGTACTTATAGCTCTAAGCTCTTTATGGCAGGGACCATGCAATTTTTCTCATACATTGCCACTGCTACTAAATGCATAGATTTCAAAATCCTGGGAACTTTTCTACAAGAGAAACTGAAAATGAAGGATCCTTTCTTAAGACTGTTGTGCTATATATTTTTTAAAATCATTTGTTCTGCTTTTTGTTGTGTAATAAAACAGTTACTTCCAGGTGCAGCTCATATGGTAAAAACACATTTATTTATTCATTCATTCTATACCGGTGTTCAATTTTACATATCACATCGGTTTACAATCAACACATCTCCTATAACACATCACAAACTCCTGTTGAGAAGTATTAACAAAATAGTCAAGTCTAAAGCACAAAACACACAACGTTTTCACTGTTTGGCTAATGTTTAGTTGGGCCACTAAAAATGCAAAACCAACTATGGTATTACAAGCATCTTATGACCATGCATGTTCCATCCTAGCGGAAAAGGTGGAGATTGTTTCTGCCAAGCTGAGCTACTCTTAAAAGAACATTGGAGCTCCAGAACAGAATTTAAGGCCCTGGTTAAATGCAAGTCATAAGATTAGATTCTGCTACCCAAAACAAGGCAGTGACGGTAATCTACTCTAAAAATGATTCCTTTTTCTGTTTAAAAATGGCGTTCTTTCAATTTTTCCATTTGGAAATAGTTAAGTAGGCTGCATAGAGGTTCAAAGAGTCTTATGTAAAGTTAAATTAAAACCAATTCCAGAGAACCAAGTAGAGCAGCAATTTTCCAGATTAGAGGCCCTTTGGGCCAAGTCACAGTACTATGTGGCCGTTCTGACCTCAGCAGCTTTTCTGTGGTCATCGTCATTCTCCAGCATCTTCACGTCCACACCTAGGCAACGAAGGTAGCGGCCCAGTCCCTGCAACATGTTATCACACACCATGCTGACCTCCTGGGGTGAACTCGGAGGTGGGGGCACCAAGGCCTTCTCCTTGGCACATGGTGAACTCTACAAGAGTTAAAGAAAACACAAATGGAGGAATAGCATTAGCAAAGAATTACTGCGTTTACATAAGGTAGTGCTGCTTGTTTACATGGGATTCCCATGTGCCTTACAACCCCCCTGAAAGCAATCATAGTGTAGGCAGTCATCTCTGGTATGGAACAAGGGAACAAAGCTATTTATGCACAGCACACTGAACATTAATGGAAGGGGAAGCTGTGGAAATGTGAAACAATCCTAACAATGGGCTCAGAGCCTCTAATCATTCCAAAAGCTGGTGGAGGGGGTTAGATTTTAGCGATAGAAAAACTAAAAACTTTGGGAGTTTTATGGAACCCTTCAATCCTTCTTAAAACTTCTAGAGATGATTCAGTGCAATGCAGCAAGATCCAATATAACAAGAAATGATGTGGTCAGATGGGCCCCTTCAATCCCTAAGATCGAGTTCTCCTTGGATCTCACTTGTACAATCAAAATCTTCCCTCGATGGAGATCAATCATCGGTGTTTGGATGATGGACAATCCATCTAAAATTATATTTATTCCTAAAAGTGTACAAAAGTTTGACTAGTCCCTTTAGACAGTCCTATATTGTCTGGGACTGGCTCGCTATAATAGCCCATTTCACAACACACTTCCTGTTTAACCAAAGACAAAGAAGGAATGAAGGAGCCTATGTGGTCTGCAATGCTCATTTACCTTGTAAATGTCCCTTAGGCCTTGTCCAGCTTACTAGAAGTAATGTATTGTGGAGATTCTTAGTACAGCAGATGCAGATGGTTTCTCTTCGTGTTTACACTTCTATTTATTTTTTATTTAATATATTTATAGCCTACCTAGCTACAATACTAGGTAGGTTACAATTTAACATCCATAATAAGAGAAACAAACAACGACAAAAGTAAATCAATAAACAAAATAAAAACAATCAAATGAAAATAAACACATTATCAACAAATATACATAATGAATAAATAGACAAATTACAAAATTCAACACACACTATTATCTATCAACATAATACGGTGGCAAGAAGCACCCCAGTTACTGTGACAAATTAAGTCTCAAATTCAACTCATACCCCTGCCTGCTGCAATGCCAACTCCAACCTTCCACTCTGCCCATCAGAATACACCATACCATTAAACAGAGAAGCATAAAAACAACTGTCGCACTACTGCTGGGCAGACACAGCTGCTCATATGCCTGCTGGAACAAAATCTTATGAAATCTGGCTATAAATTCAGTCTTCAACTTTCTTTAAGGTTGATGTTTCACACTTCCCTTTTTTATATGTGCTGCTTAAACTGTTAGACATTAGGTACGTTTTAATACTTGTTTATATATGTTTTAATACTTGTTATACACCATCTTGGGTGATCTTTCGAGTTCAGGAAGATGGTTTAGAAGGACTTTTAAAATAAAGCAGAGTTGCTCACCTGTAACAGGTATTCTCTGAGGACATCAGGATGTCAGTCCTCACAAGTGGGTGACATCATCTGAAGGAGCCTGCCTTGGAATTTTTATGTCACAGTTTCTAGAACTTTGATTGTGCCCTACTGGGCGTGTGCTTCCTAGCATTGTTTGTTTATTTATTTATTTATCTATCTATCTATCGAGTTTTATATACCGTCGTTATACGCAATGTCCAAGTAGAGGCTCCTTAGTCTACTTTTTAGCTTAAACTTGGAGAAGCCAACTCCAAGGAGAGCATGGCGGGAATCGTAATAAGTGACATCTTCCTGTCCTCAGAAAATACCTGTTACAAATAAGCAATCCTGCTTTCTCCAAGGACAAGTTACAGTTTGCCCCAATGCAAAAAGGAACAGTGTCAATGAGTACAACAACAATTGTTTTTGTTGACAACAGGCCTTTTTTTCTTTTTAACATTTTCTTTATGAATTTTAAACTTTAATAAAGCAAATACATATAAACAATAAGGACAATATGCAAAGAAAATAAGCAAAGAAAATTAAATCAAGAAAATATATGTCATATCTTTTTTAGATGTTCTTATGGTAAAGATTAAAAATGTCATTTGTGAAGAGGCAGAGGGAGATAAAGGGAGTATAGAAAGAAGTAACATCAAATGAAAAGCATTAACAAGAGGCATTTAAGGACCCTTCTATTAAATACAATTCAAGATTATTCAAGATGTTACTGAGATACCGGAGAAGATGTTACAATTCTCTTGGCATTAAAAAAAGATTTGAGCTGCTCAGGAGAAAAGAAAACAAAGAAATCAGAGTGAAATTTAACAAAACATTTACAAAGGTATCTTAAGGTAAATGTAGCTCCCAATTCTAAAGTTTCTTTACTCAGAAACTCCCTTCACCTTTCCTGGGTAACTCTGGAAATATCTGGGAAAATTCTTACAATCTGACCATAGAACAAGGAATTCAAGTTTTTGAACATCAGATTCAGAAACAAGTGAAATTAAGATGGTTGCTCTTTCAGCTATTTCTGGTCCTGAAGTCTCTAAAACTTCAGTCAAATTAGCCAAATTCAGAGCAAATTGAATCGCTTTCCCGGAAGGGCAAGAAGTGGGCAAAAAGGCAATCTTATTTATAAAAGGAAACTTTTCAGAGGAAATCTTTAAGACCTCAATAAGGTATCTTCTTAAGGTCACCATTGGCAATTCCCCAATAATTTAAGGAAAATTTAACAAAAGAAAGTTAAACCTGTGTGATGAGTTTTCAAGAGATTCAAATCCTCTAGAAAGCAAGGCTCTGTCCTGATCAAGGTAGTCTGTACTGATTGAATCTTAGTCACCTCTTGTAACCTATCTAGATGATTTTCAAGCTCCTGAAGCTTGATAGCTGAGGGTCCAGATTGCTTATGACAGAGTCTAATTTAAACAACAGTCACAGCCAAAACTTTGTTAAAATGCACCATTAGTTCCCACATAGCATCTAGTGTGACCACAGACGGTTTTACAAGTTCGCCTGGCAACTCACTAACTCCAGCTACAGCAGATGGAACAGACCCGAGAAGAGGCCGAGTAGCTGCACTAGCTTGAGAATCTGATGGCAGTAGCCTCAGCTATCCTCCAGCAACGTTCGTGCTGTGAGAATGGATAGGCTGGCCATTTCAGACAGAGATGTGGTTTCCTCCTCTGCCCCCACCTGCATCGAGGCAGGAGTGAACTCATCAACCCGTGCCGATGCCGCATCATAGGGGGAGCCAAGTCCCTGAGGCAGTAGAAAATTTTGATCATGGGACTGAAGGAAACCTCCTCCCCTAGCAGGCCCACTGCTCCCTCAATGGATCCAACAATGGGAACCACAACCCCGGGCAATGGAGGCTCAGAAGACATAAAAGACCAGATGGCTTGCTGACTAGGTAGGAAAACAGGCTCCACGGGGATGACCTATACTTTCCCCTTCCTCTTAGATGGCATTATAACATGGGTACTTGCCAGGTACATGTAGCCTGAATTGGCCATTGTTGGAAACAGGATGCTGAGCTTGATGGACCCTTGGTCTGATCCAGTATGGCAATTTCTTATGTTCTTAAGGCAAAAAGAACCAAAAGGAAAATTATAACGTCAGCGTCCCCCATCTATTCTCTCGTAGTCATCTTGTTCCGCCCCTCCCCCATCATCCATCTTTTGCTTTTTACATTTCTTATAAAGGGGCACTCTGGATCAAAAACAATGAATTCTATACCTCAAAGAGATTTCGCAGGACAGACTGTCCTAATCTATTGTCACGTTGGGAGTCCCTGACCAAACAGTAATGTGATGTGACTGCATGGCAAGCATTCTATGTCACAGCTTTGCAGATCTCCTCAATGCAGACTGATCGTAGGTAAGCTACCAATGCTACCATGATACTGACACTGTGAACCATAACTAGGCCCTCCAGGGCATAACAGAAGGAGATGCAATCTGCTAGCCAACTGGATAAAGTGAGTTTCGCAATGGCAATCTCCAGTTCGTTGGTGTCAAAAGAAACAAAAAGCTGAGTAGTCTTTCAATGGGCTTCAGTCCATTCTAGGTAGAAGGTCAAGCTTCTCATGAGGTCCAAAACTGTGGAAGACATATGGCCTAGGAAAAAATGTTGGAAGGACAAATGATTGATTAAGATGGAATTCCCAACATTACTTTAGGCTTAAACATAGGATGGATATGCAGAGCCACCCTAAAATGATAAAATTTGCTATTAGGTGGGTAAGTTACTAGAGCCTGGACCTCACTGACTCTGTGCACTGAAGTCACTGTCACTAAAAATATGACCTGCCAAGTTCAAGAACTTCAGGTTGCAAGAGCACAGTGGCTCAAAAGGAGCATTAGCTGGGTAAGTACCACTCTGAGGTCCCAAGATACAGCGGGAGGCTTCAAATGAAACAGGCCTTGCATGAACCGGATAACTAAAGACTGTTGGCGATAAGCACCAAGTGTACTGATGTGAACCCTTAATGAATTTGTCTTGAGATCTGACTCAGGCAAATTTAGAAGGTAATCTAGCAGTTTGTGTGTGGAGCAGCAGAAAGGGTCTAAGGCCTTTTGTTCATACCACAAGGCAAACCTCCTCCATTTCAATCCACAGGACTTCCGCATGGAGTCCTTTCTTGAAATTAACAGAACATGAGACTCATCCTTTGAAAGATCTAGGGGTTGCAGGGTTATCCTCTCATTATCCAAGCTGAGAAAGGAAGGAAACTGACATCAGGATGGTGCATCTGACCATGACCTTGAGTAATAACATTTGGGGAATTCCCCAACCTGATCAGAACCCTGATGGACATCTCCTGCAGGAGTGGGAAACACATCTTTCTCAGCCAAAAAGGGGTAATGCGAATAATGGTCATCCTTCTTCTCTTAGCTTCAACAAAGTCTTCACAAAAGTAGAATTGGAGGATACACATACAACAGGCCTTTGCTCCAATCAAGGACAAAGGTGTCTGAAGCAAGTTTGCCTTATGTAACTTTCCAGGAAAAAAAGAGTGGGACTATCCTGTTCTGGAGAGACACACACAGATCTATCACAGGTATGCCCTACTCATGGAATATCTATTCATAAGGATATTCTCTTTGCCATCCCCTGCAAGACGGCAGAATCCCAGACCTGGACAGTCTCCTGACACAGGAAATATGATCTCAAGCCTCCCTGCTTGTTGATGTAATACATCACAACTTGATGGTCTGTCTGATCTCTGAAAGCCTTTAATTTTTTATTGTTTGAAGTGGGTTACAGTAAAAACATTCATAACAAGAAACATAATTAGAACTTAAAAACATAAAACATTAACAATAATGAAAACTGATTAGAAGAGCCTACCAAGGCACTCTATACGCCCCCCAAGTAAAATCATCCCTAAGGAAAAGAGCCCTATCCACGGCAGGCCCTACGCAATGGAACGCTCTCCCACCAGACCTCCGACAAGACCCCTGCCCAATTTCCTTAAAAAAACCCCTCAAAACATGGTTATTTAAATCAGCGTTTCCAGAACCGCCAGGGTAGCCTACCAACTCACCGTGGCTTGTCCCATGGCACCCAGCAAGCATTGTAAATTGTATTAAGTTAACTCTGCATCTGTTAATCCCTCTTGATCTATGCTCACTTACTCTTCAGACTAATTCCATGCCTTTTGTATCTCATTTATTAAGGCTTTGTACCTCATTTATTTATTAATTTGGTTCGTCTTTGGTGCAATCATAGCCCATCCTATTTAATGTGATCTATGCAAAGTATATTCTATGTTTAAGGTTCTATGTAACGCTCTCATGCGAAGTTATTGTTCCACTGTAAACCGGTTTGATTTGTATTCTATACAAGAAGATCGGTATATAAAAGCTAAAAATAAATAAATAAATAAATAAATAAATAAATAATTCTTCTGTTAGGCCAATAAAAGGGATCGTGACTCCAGGACACTGCACTATAATAAGTGGTCTGCTCTTTCACCCCTTCAAATACAGTTTAACTTTTGATGGTGTACGTTCTAAATCTTGGACATACCTTTCCTGAAGCTGGAGGCCCTTCCTGTTTACTCTGGTGCTGCTTCTCTGCCAGGCAATCTTTCAGGTTCACAGTTAAACCAAACCTTGCAGGATCCTCACACAGGGCTGCAAATACTTCCAACAAGCAGTAGGCATCACAAGCTATGGAAAAGAAATAACAAACAGTGCAGGACTCTTAATAACTTATGCTGACAATAGTAATATTATGCAAGACTTAACATTAATAGGTCTGATTCCAAGAAAGAAGGCTGAAGACAGAAAAGAAAATTATTCCTTACCTGCTAATTTCCGTTCCTGTAGTACCACAGATCAGTCCAGACAGTGGGTTATGTCCCCAGTCCAGCAGATGGAGTCAGAACAAATTTCAGAGGGCGGTCCCTTATACACCAGTGCACCCTCTGGAAAAACCTCAGTATATAGAGAACATCCAAGCATGAACACAAACAGATCTGGATGGATCAAGGAAAAAAACAACTACCCAACTAACATGGTACAAACTGGTAAAGAAACTTGCAAAACGAACTATGATTCCAGTCTGACCGACTTGGAAAGAACAGAGCAGTAAGTGAAGAACATTAGAGCAGGGATAGCCAACCCCTCATCCTCCAAAACTTTAGGGAGGGCATCTGGACTGATCCGTGGTACTACAGGAACGAAAATTAGCAGGCAAGGAATAATTTTCTTTTCCCTGTACGAACCCGGATCAGTCCAGACAGTGGGATTTACCAAAGCTTCCCTACTTAGGGTGGGCCCCGGATAGCCCTGCCCGAATGACTCGATCACCAAAAGAGCCAAAAACCGGTGGTTGAAGGTTCAACCGGTAGTGCCTAGCGAAAGTGTGTAATGAACTCCAGGTTGCCGCTCGGCATATTTCCTGAGAAGAGACAGAGCCACTTTCCGCCCAGGAAGCCGCCTGAGCCCGGAGAGAATGGGCTTTGATGTTCGCTGGTGGCTGCTTACCTGATCCCAGGTAAGCTGCTACTATAGCTTCTTTCAACCAGCAGGCAATCGTGGTTTTTTATGCCTTGGACTCCTTCTGAGGGCCATCCCAGAGAACAAACAGATGATCAGACAAACGGAAATCATTTGTAAGTTCTAGATAGCGAATTAGAATCCACTTGACATCCAATTTACGCAGCTCTCTGGCCTCCAAGTCCACGAAAGACGGAAGTTCCACCGTCTGATTCACATGAAAGGCGGAAACCACTTTGGGAAGAAAAGATGGAACCGTACGCAAAGAAACTCCCGAGTCCGAAAAACGTAAATATGGCTCCCGGCAGGAGAGGGCCTGCAGCTCCGAAATCCGACGGGCGGAACAGATAGCTACGAGAAACACCGTCTTAAGAGTGAGGTCCTTGAGAGTAGCGGATCACATGGGCTCAAAGGGGGTGCCCCCTAAGTTCCGGAGCACCAAGTTGAGGTTCCAGGAAGGAAACAGGGCCTGTATCGGTGGATGCAGGTGCTTCACGCCCTTGAGGAAACGGACGATATCCGGGTGTGCAGAAAGAGAAACTCCCTCACGACGGTGTAGTAGGGATCCAAGGGCTGCTACCTGAACTCTCAAAGAATTGTAGGCCAATCCCTTCTCCAGCCCCTGCTGTAGGAAAGACAGTATCTGAGCCACCGAAACAGAACGAGTAGGTGTCTCCCTCGAAGAACACCAGGATTCAAAGACCTTCCAGACCCGAACGTAGGCCACAGATGTAGAGGTCTTCCTTGCCTGGAGGAGGGTGGAAACCATGGCCTCCGGGTAGCCCCGCTTTCTCAGGCGGCACCTTTCAAAAGCCAAGCCGCAAGACAGAAGCGATCTGCCTGGTCGAAAAATACAGGACCCTGGTGCAGCAGCCATGGGAGATGGCTCAGCCGAAGAGGTCCATCCTCTGCGAGATTGACCAAGTTCACAAACCAAGCCCGACGAGGCCATTCCAGAACTACCAGTATCACTGGACCCCGATGAACTGCTATCCTGCGAAGAACCTTCCTGACCAATGGCCACGGTGGGAAGACATATAGGAGGATGTGAGGAGGCCACGGCAGAACGAGGGCATCCACGCCTTCCGCCCCGCACTCTCTTCTGTGACTGAAGAATCGCGGTGCCTTGGTATTGCTGAACGTGGCCATCAGGTCCACCCGCGGGGGGCCCCACCGCCGTACCAGGAGCTGCATCGCCTCCTCGGAGAGTTCCCACTCCCCGGGATCCAGGCACTGTTGGCTGAGGAAGTCTGCCTGAACGTTGTCCACTCCAGCAATGTGGGAGGCCGCCAACTGGGCAGGGTGAACCTCCGCCCAAGCCATCAATTTGTCCATTTCCAGAGAGGCGTGACGACTTCTTGTACCCCCTTGTCGGTTGATGTAGGCCATGGTGGTTGCGTTGTCGGAAAGCACTCGGACCGCTCAACGGTAGAGCAGGGGAAGAAACTGCTTCAATGCGAGGCGCACCGCTCTGGTCTCCAGGCGATTGATCGGCCAACGTGCTTGCAACGGCATCCACTGCCCCTGGACCGAGCTCATCTGGCATACTGGAGAGACTGGCATCCGTCGTGACGATTACCCACTCCAGCATTTCCAAGGACATCCCTTGAGCCAGATGAAGAGGGTTGAACAATTACCCAACTTGATCCATCCAAACAAATACAAGACTAAATAAATCAAAGTCAGTGAAGATAAAAGAATCTAATGGGGAACCAAAGGTTCCACACTCGCATCTGCTGAGGTTTTTCCAGAGGGTGCACTGGTGTATAAGGGACCGCCCTCTGAAGTTTGTTCTGACTCCATCTGCTGGACTGGGGACATAACCCACTGTCTGGACTGATCCGGGTACATTCAGGGAACTAGGTTTTGCGACTGGTACTATTTATACTATATTATTATCATTGTCCACTTTGGGGCCAATAAACTAGGTATTTATTACTAACTATATTTCCCCAGGAATTTAACTATTTTCCTTTTTTTAAGATAAAACCAAGATGCGAGACCGAGCGGTGATCCCTCAGGCAGTGTGGAGGCACACACATAGTCTGACTCTAGCCTGTTAAAAGCACTTCTATCTTTATTTGGTAATTACAGCAAATAAACATTAGTAGACTGTCTTATCTTCAGAACAGTGTACTCTCATTACTCACAGTTTTGTACTGCTTCACTCAGTACTCACAGCTTCGTTATAGCTCAGTGTTTGGACAGCATTATTCTACAGGAGCTGGGCCTGGTCTGACTATCCCACCTGGGTCCCAGTTCTTATTCCTCCCCTACTGGGCCCCATCCACAGAGCTCTCACTCTCTCAAGGGGAATTAAGGTGGTCCAGGCATCTAGTTTGGTCCTGCACAGGTTTAAGGGGGAAAATAAGGGCATTCTGTCACATCCCCCACCCCTCCACCCCCACTCTGCTTGGAACTGTTTGTCCAAGCATTTTCTCTCCACCTGGATCCCATCCAGGGAAGTGCCTCACATCCCCACTCTCTATCTGGCCTCCTGCCAGTTAGGCTTGGGGTCAGGGTCCTAGGGTTATGCTCACCCCCACCTACCAGGGTTACCCTAGACTGCATTTTAGTACCACCCTCTGTGAAGTGTGCAACCCCAGTCCTTTAATCAAGTTTCTTGGTGGCTCCTGGTTCGAATTCCACCCCGGCAGATCTTTTTGGACTGGCTGTGGGGCCTCCATTGGTGGTTTCCATGGTATCATCTGTAGGTGCTTTCCAGCGACTGGTGCCTCCTCTACGACATCCCTCTCAGCGCTCTCTGGCCACTTGCCTGCGCCTGTTATTGGCTCCTCTGCAGCCCCACTCACTGGGGTTTCTGCAGCACCACCCTCTAGACTCTCCACCGCAGCTCTCTTCGGAATCATCATGGCGCCTCTCACTGAGCACTCCATGGTATCTCTCGCTTGACTTTCCATGCCCTCTCTCTCTGGGCTTCTCATGGGAGTTGTTTCTTGACTCCATGTAGGTTTTGGGCACATTACAGGGTCCTCCTCGGGGCTTCCTGTAGCCCCAACTTCAGACTTCTCAATACTGCCTCCTTATGGGCAGTCTGTTCTGCCCTTCCCAGGGTTCTCTGTGACCCCTCTCTCAGGGTTCTTCATAGCCCCCTTCTCTAGACTTCTCATGGGAGCAGTTTCTGAACTCTTGGTAATATTTGGGCACCCTATGGGTCTTCATCAGGACCTCCTGTAGCGCCATCTCAGGCCTTACTGCAGCAGTGTTCCTTGGTTTCTCCTAAGTACACCACAACACGTCATTTAGCTCTTGATCCATCTTTGCAGACAACACCTATAATTCAGCTACTGTCTGTGTCCATTCCTAACTTCGGTTCTCCATCGCCCACCATTCCTCTCTCGGCATCTATAGCTTACAGGATTAGCTTCATTCTCTCCCTCAGCGCTGCCTCTTTGGCCTGGAGAATTGCCATGACATCATACTCCCGCTGGCTCTTCTTTTCTCTCACCTACACTGCAGTCTATCCACTGGATCCAGATTAGGGTTTTGGAAATACTGCAAGGCCTCTAAGCAAGTGTACTTTCACCCTAGGCCGTGCCTTGCTGCACCACTGTTTCTCTCTCTTTTCTTTCTCAAGGCAAAAATTATACACTCTCTCATCTACACTCCTAATTCAATTACCTTATGTTCCATTCTCCGGATTTACAAACCCACCAGACATCTAAGATCACTGGACAAAAACCTCTTAGACATCCCATCACCACGACAGGCCCGTCTTGACATCACCAGAAAAAGATCATTCTCTGTCATTGGACCAATCTTATGGAACGCATTACCAGACTCTTTAAGATCCATATCCAACTCCAAACACTTCAAAAAAATCCCTAAAAACACATTTATTTCAATCTGCTTTCCATATATCACACACTAAATAACATAACTACTTCTCCATCACACAGGGCACAACATTATTATATATTGATTTATTTTATATGTAAACTATTCACTGTTTTAGATTTTTATTTTTATTATATATTTTTGTAATTTTGAGCTTTTATAATTTGATAATCTTTATGTTCTTTTAAATTTAAATCTTTATTTACATTTGTTTTTTTATTTAGTTATGTAAACCATTTTGATTAAACACTGTTTGTAAAGACGGTATACAAGCACCTTTAAATAAATAAATAAAAAAAAATGTAAAAAAAAAAAAAAGCTTATATAACCAGCATTAACTTGCTTACTCTTTATTCCCTATCTTCAGCAGAGCTTCTCTCTCTAGCCAGTTTAAACCTTAATACTTTCTAGTTGTCCCTGCAACCAGACCCATGAATCAGTTTTCTCTCTACCTGAAACTTTTAAACTGTGGGGTTTTTTTCAGTGCCACTTTCTGAGCCACACCCTTCCACAGGCCTCTATGCGCTGTGCACTCCTGAGCTCTGCATCTAGTTTTAGAGCCACAGGCCCCCCTTTGTTCTGTATTTTGTTTTAAACTCACAGGTTCTCTTTAAGTGTCTCTGAAATTTATACAGACACTTTTCCTTTCTCTTCTGCAGGCTGCTTAGCTTCCAAATCTTTAGCAGGGTACACACAAAAGTTTTCTTCCTTCCCTCTGGAGGATTTGGAGGTTTTTTCTCTGTGCGATGCTTTAGGAAAAAAATCCCATGCATGACACCATATGTGGGGCCCGAGCAGTGATCCCTCAGACCTGGAAGTACAAACTTAGTCTGACTCCAGCCTGTTAAAAGACTCTCCTATCTTCAGGACAGGGTACTCTCAGTACTCACAGCTTTCAGCTCGATACTGTAACGTGCGGTCGAAGATTTCCCGTCTGTAACGTGCTGGGAGCGCACAATTCGGACGTGTAAGGCGATCCAGCGATGCAGTCTCCAGTTTCACGCGTCCTTAGCGCTTCTTAAAACAGACGCATAACCCTTTCCGCACGCAGCATGTATATGATATGCAAATGAACGAATTAGCTGTATAATGAAGGAATTAGCTATTCCCCTCCGATACTGTGACGCGCGCTCAGATTATCTCCTTTGTAACCCGCTATTTTGCCGCGTCCTTAACCTGTTAGTTTACCGCCTACCCTCTACTTGGTGTTAGTGTGGTGTTCGAAAATTAAAACGGGAATAAAGTGTAAAAAATGGGGGCGATATCGGCGCTCAAGGCCCCGTCCGGTCTCCGGTGCAGCCCCAGTCCTGTCCCCTCCTCCCGAAGCAAAAAAAAAAACCGAAAAAGTAGCAAAGCTCGGGCCTGCTACGGTAGTCCTTTCTCCCTTCTCCTCTCCTCCCGATTTCGGCGCTCAAGGCGGCCGGGTGGGCGTGCATTCATCCAGGCAGAGGGAGCCGGCGGCGAAAGCGGCCTCCAGCTCCCTCTGCCTGGATGAATGCACGGCCCCCGCCGGCAGTGAATGAATGCCCGTGCGATTTCGGCGCTCAAGGCGTGACATCACGTCACGCCTTGAGCGCCGAAATCGGGAGGAGAGGAGAAGGGAGAAGGGACTATCGTAGGCAGGCCCGAGCCTTGCTACTTTTTCGGTTTTTTTTTTTTTTTTTGCTTCGGGAGGAGGGGACAGGACTGGGGCTGCACCAGAGACCGGACGGGGCCAGGGCAGGTGAGCGGGGGCTGGGGGAAAGTTTGCCGAGCATCGGGGAACATAACTGTCCACTTCCTGGTACCTGTCATTTCAAATGTCATTTGAAATGACATTTGAAATGACAGATACCAGCGCGGCCGTGAAGCGTTAGGCCCGCGAACCCAGGATACTGTATAGGCGCGCTATACAGTAAAATGGGTTGCGCGGGCCTAACGCTTGCCTAAGGCTTCGCAGCCGCGGCATGCATTTGCATGCAATTTGAAGAGAGTATCGAGCGGTAGGTGAAGAGAACTGTACGTGCGGGGAACGAGGGTGCGCCTGACACTGCCGCACTGTTTCTACCGTGGCCTTAGAGTATCGATCTGTTTGTTTGGACAGCTACAGGAGCTGCCTTCCTCCTGGAGACCTGGACCTGGTCTGACTATCCCTACCTGGGTCCCAGTTCTTATTTTTCCCCTACTGGGCCCTGACCACAGAGCTCTCTCTCTCAAGAGGAATTAAAGTATAACAGTCATCTAGCCTGGTTCTGCACAGGTTTAAGGGGAAAAATAGGGGCATTCCGTCTCACAAAATAAAACCAGTGGAAAAAAGTGAGTGGCATTTTAGTTTAGAAAAGGTTTTCTCAGCAGGCCCCAAACATTTATGTGCTGTGAGAAGCCTAAAACCTGGTTTTCTTTTCTCTATATGTCATTTGCTATGAGGACAATTTTTAAAGGGGTACAAAGTAGGCAGGCACTTTGTATGCACATACCTTGCAGGCAATTATCAAAGGGAAACTACTCGAGTAGTTTCCCTTTGAAAATTAGCTAGAAGCTACACATGCACTTTAGACAGGTAACTCAAAATTGTCCGTCCCCCCCCCTTAACCTTGAATGAGTTACAAACTCCCTCCACTGAAATTTAAGGGCTGCATCTTGGGGCCGGTACATTTTAATTATATACAGAGATGTACACATTGGTGATGTTGCATATTAATAAAGATAGAAAGCAGCAAACAAGAGGGAAAAGGATGGGAAACAGAGGAAGGGATGGGGCAATGGCTTGAAGTAAAGGAGAGACCTTTCTAGAAATGTTATCCTTGAGGTACAGAAAGATTACTGAAATCTAAGGAAGAGGACTATACAATGGCAAAGACTATTGCCTTTTCTAAAGTATTACATGTTCATGGAAACAGAAAGACAAAACTATGCAATATAGATCATTTTAATTCCTGGCTAAAAACCCGGTGTAAGGAAAGTGGTTTTAGATACATTGGAGGGTTGGGCCGTGTCTGAAGCAATAAAAGGTTATATAGTAAGGATGGCCTACATTTGTCTGTGGCAAGAAAGAGGGTGGTCAGTGAAAACTTCAGATCATACGTTATCAGGTATTCAAACTAGGAAGCGGGGTGGCAGGAGATGGCCAGTGACATGTCATCCCGCAATATAGGAAGTGGGAAGAGAAAGTAACAAAATCAATCAGTTCAAAAGAACAGAAAAGGTGACTAGGAAGAGCAGTTGGAAAACTATGACCACAAATGCTCATAGTGTGAGTAATAAAATCCCAGACCTGCAGGCCCTAATGCTAGAGACAGAGTTGGACATTGTTGCTTTATGGACACACGGTTCACTGAGTTTCATGATTGAGATACTGCCATCCCAGGCTATAACTTGTTAAGGAAGGACAGAAAAGGGGGAGTAGCAGCTCTTTATGTCAAAAATAATATCCAGCACGTCCTGTCCTTCCATTTATATAGGACGAACAAGTAGACATGTTAAGATCCATTTAAGAGAGCATCGAAGTAGGATCAATACTGTCAATATGGAAGCTCCGATGGTAAAACATTGTGTTCAATATTCTCACATGTTCCATCATATACAATGGACTGTATTAGATTTTCAAACAAAATTAAATTACTGTGAGCAAAAATGGATATTCAAATTGACCGCACAAAGTCCATCGGCTATGAATGAGGCAGTGGATTGGGTGACTTTAATTTGACATCACATACGTGGAATGCTTTACCATTGGTCATTCAGTTTGTGAGATTGATTATTGGCTGCTGTGATATCCAAAGGCTGGTTTAAAAACAGCCCGGTAAAAATAAAATGGAGGATCGCTTTGGAAACACTGAAAGAAGGGAACAAGTGACAGCATTAAATTTTGGAGCGTATGTATACTGGGTAATGGTTAAATGTTATACTAACAAGCCAGCAATTTAAAACAAGTTGTTATTCTTTTATGCAGAATTAAAAGAAATGATATATCGCCCCTGACGAAGCATTCAAGAAACAAAAGCCGTGTCGAGCAGAATAGCATGATCGTTCCTTCAGCGTCCTAATCGCTCAACTTGAAAGGATAAGTGTTTAAAAAAAATATATAAGTTTACTAAATAATTCAAAAAACAAGTAAAATCAAGACTAATGATTATAAAGGTTAAATAAGTCTACATATGATTTTATTCATGTAGAAATAGGTATTTTATACTTTTGAAGAAGTAAGAGCATATACACACAACAAAAAGTTCTCTCCCATAATATATGAGGTCTGGTCTCACACACAAAAAAAGGTTTCCAAGCTATAGATAATGTTCTGTTGATTAAAAATAATATCCAGGCAACTGAATTGCAAGGGACATGGGATAAAGAAGAAACATTATAGACCATCCTAAAAAAAAAAGATGCTGCTTCCATTTTTACTGGTGTGATCTACAGGCCTCCAACTCAAATGCAAGAACTGGACAGAGATCTGATCAAGGAAATCCAAAAGGTGGGAAGGAAGGGAGAAGTGTTGCTTGTTGGAGAATTTCATCTACCAGATGTGGATCTGAGCATTCCTTCGGCAGAATCTACAAACAGTAGAGAGAGAGTGGATGCCCTTCAAGGGGCTCTGCTCAAACAAATGGTAATGGAACCCACGAGGGAGGGTGTGATACTCAATTTGGTGCTCACCAATGGGGATAATGTCTCTAACATTTGGGTAAGGGCTCGCCTGGGAACCAGTGAGCATCAGATGGAATGGTTTGATATCATGAATAGGATACAAAGAAGTCACACAAAGACCCGAGTTTTGAATTTCACATATATGAACTTTGTCAAAATGGGGACGTATTTGGAGGATGAACTGGAAGACTAGGAGAAAATGGGTGAGGTGGAACAACAGTGGGCCAAATTAAAAGGAGCTATTACAAAGGCAACAAATCTGCATGGTAGGAAATTAAAGAGTAAGAGGGAAAAAAACGATCTGGTTCTCAGTGGAGGTGGCTGAAAAAATTAAGACAAAAAGAACAGCATTCAAGAAGTATAGAGGATTTCCAAAAAAAAGCAACACAAGGAAGAAATTTCTGTTAAAACTAAAAAGATGAAGAAAAAAATCAGAAAAGCAAAAGGTCAAGTGAAAGAAAGGCTTGCAAAAGAGGTAAAGCAAGGTGATAAAACATATTGCAGATATACTAGAGAATGAAGGGTGGCCCGAAGTGGTATACTGAAATTGAAAAGTGACGAGGAGCACTGTGTGGAGAGAGACAAAGAAATGGCAGAAATAACAAATACTTCATTTCGATGTTTACTAAAGAACATCTTGGACAAAGTCTGTTGCTGGTTGACAAGAGCGTAAATGGGGATGGGGTAGACGAAAATCCATTTACAGAAGAGAGTGTATGGGAAAAGCTAGGAAAATTGAAAGTGGACAAGGGGCCGGATGAGGTTCATCCCAGGATATTGAGGGATCTCAAAGATATGCTGACGGGTCCACTGGAAACAGGAGTGGATCCCTGGAAACAGAAGTGGTGCCAGGTAATTGGAGAAGGGTGGTGGTGGTCCCGCTTCACAAGACTGGTAGCAGAGAGAAGGCTGGAAACTAAAGGCTGGTTAGCCTCACCTCTAGGGTGGGGAAATTAATGGAGACTCTGCTGAAGGAGTGAACTATCTACAATCAGAAGGGTTGCTGGACTTGCAAAAGCATAGATTCATGAGGGGAAGGTCCTGTCAGACAAATCTGATTGATTTTTTTGATTGGGTGACTATAGAATTGAATCGAGGAAGAGCATGCGATATGATCTCCCATACACATGCAAATAAATTCATTCCTCATAAGTTCCCTCTCTCACAGATACATTTTGTAGTTTGTGCATACCTGTGAGAGCCTATATGTGACACATAGGCTATCACAGGCACACAAACATACACTAACACAAAGACAAACACAGGCTCTCACAGAGATACACACACATACAAGCTCACACACAAGAGCCTCCTGTTGTCATTGGGTTGTGGTGGGATGAGCTCCACCACGGTTCACCAGCCTTCCTGCTTGCAGGGGGGGGTGATAGAGAAAGCAGGAGCTGTGTACGCTCATGGGTAAAGTTGTGCATGGGTGCACACACATGCACGCAAGGGAACACTGGGCCTCTTATTTTCAGCCACTAGCGGGTTGAGTTCCACCGGAGGCCTCTCTCCTTCTTTGGCTGCCAGAAGTCTCTCCTTCGTCTGCCAGAGGGTTAGGCTCTGCCAGCGACCCTGTGGCCTCTCCTGCTGCCACCAGTCCGCCACCCCCTGGATGTGCCACCCTGTGCAAATGCACGGTATGCACACCTGGTCGCACCGGGTCTGTACACGCCGGAAGGGTTAAAGATAATGAAGATATAGCAGCTGTGATTCAATGTCAAGAACTGCAGAGTCATGTATCTGGGGGTGTGGAAATCCAAAAGAGCTGAGTGTGATGGGGGAGGGATGAAAGACTGTTGTGCACGGACCAAGAGGGGGACCTTGGGGTGATAGTGTCACGCGATCTGAAGACAGCAAAGCAATGTGACAAGGTAATAGCTAAAGCCAGAAAAATGCTGGGCTGTACAGAGAGAGGAACAACCAGTAAGAAAAAGGAGGTTATAATCCCCTTGAACAGGTCCTTGGTGAGGCCTCACCTGGAGTACTGTGCAGTTCTGAAGAAGATATCTCAAAAGGGACCGAGACAGGATGGAATTAGTCCAGAGAAAGGCAACTAAAATAGTGTGGGGTCTCCATCAAAAGACTTATGAGGAGAGGCTTAAGAAACTAAATATGTGTACCCTGGAAGAGAGGAGGTGCAGGGGAGATATGATACAGATCTTTAGATACCTGAAAGGTTTTAATGATGCACAAACTTTGAACCATTTCTGTTGGAAAGGAAACAACAGAGCTAGGGATCATGAAATGAAACCTCAGGGGGAACGACTCAGAACCCATGTCAGGAAATATTTCTTCACGGAGTGGGTGGTGGATGCCTGGAATGCCCTTCTGGAGGAGGTGGTGAAGACAAAAACAGTCAAAGAATTCAAAGCGGCATAGGATAAACACTGTGGGTCCCTAAAGGCTAGAGGACGGAAATGAAGAAAAGAGTGCAAGGTGGTAACCCGCTTGGTGTAATAGTTGCTATCCTTTGCAGAAGCACAGGGATTACTACCTTTAACCAATAAGCCTTGATACTTTAAGGCTGCAACATCACTCTGCTTTGACAGTGGAGAAAAAAAAGGGGAATTGGATTCAGATAACAACCAACACAAGCCCCAACTTTTATGGTCTGGGGGTACTGATATGCAGAAATAAGGGAAAAAGGATAGGACTGCATTTACAGCCAGGTTCAAAAGCAAAGTAAGTAATCGTTCCTGGAATTTTCAGGAAGACTTCTCACACAGTAAAAATGCTGCTAGCAGTAATTTTGTATGGATTTGACAGTTGCTTGGTTTTGGATTGTATATATTACTACCCTTATTAGGATTGGGGGTAACTGCATGGACTCCTCTTAAGAGAAACTTGGGGGTGACCTACACAGTGCGGTAGATATTTATTTATTTATTTATTTAGGCATTTTATATACTGTTGTTCCAAGAAGATCCCAACGGTTTACAAAAGCAACATTCAATTTCTAGGTCAACACCTCATCAAAAACATGTTAACTAGTGAGCTAGGACAGTAGTTTGTGATATATAAGTTCCATTTCAATAATCTTCACATATTAGTTAGAAAGTTGTCTTAATACACTTTACATCTCTCATTACTTATAGCTCATTCTTCTAACATTATCTATGTTTTTGATAGTGGAGTTCTCTGCATATAGATATTTTCAGTTAGATCATATGCATTGCTGAAGAACCAGGTTTTCAGTTCGTTTGAAATTCTGTTATCAGACGTAACGTCTCTGTTAGAGAATTCCACAACTTGGGGCCAGCTATGGAAAACATTTGGTCTCTTATTTGTGTTAGATGTGTACTCCACATTGTAGGCACAGTTAATAGTCCTTTGTTTTGCGATCTTAGAGGCGTTACCATAAGACCTTGCTGGGCAGACTGGATGGACCATTTGAACCTTTTCTGCTGTCATTACTATGTTACTAAGAGAGACGAAGAAAGTAGAGGGAAAGCAAGAACACAGATGTTATATCCATGCTCTCAGCCTCTAAATTCATATTTATATTTATGAATGTATCATTGTGATCTGCACTGAACAATTGTAACTGGAGGATGCGGAATATAAGAATCTATAAATAAATAAACTCAGAGAACTGACAGAAATTTCAAGGGTCGTTAGATCAGATATAGCAGGGTGAGATCCAGAAATAACAGTGTTATCAGGGAAAGCATGAATCACTGGTAAGCATTTAACTCTCTTGTCATGAACTAGGCCCATATAAGTACAAACTAAGCCCCCTGCACTTTCTTTGCCCAGGATGCCAGCCAAATGCTCAATTCTCCCCTCCTGAGATTTCATCCTCTTATTCTGGTAATTCATACCAAAAAACCACACAGCCCACCTGATGGCCTCCTACTCCTCCCCCCACACAGAATTTGGGAAGCCCAAGATGTCTTCTCTGACCTGCGTATATCAGCTGCTCTTCTCGCAGTGGCCGCTTCTCCCAGTTTGAGAGCTGTTGGGTCTTATCCAGAGGCTTCCCCAGCACATGCTGCACCAGCAGACTGAGCCCCTTCTCAGGTTGCCGGACCCTCCTCTCCTCTTCATCTGGCAGGACATCAACCTTCCTGCTGCCCTCAGCCCTGCCAACCTTACACTTCTGGAGCTGGAGACAATGGTGGGGGGTTGGGGAGGGCAATAACAAGAACAAGAGTTTGTTAGATAACATCACGGAGAAATTATCAGCATTATCTGCATAACGCAAACTACATGTATGCAATGCTGCACAGACACGCAATCTCAATTTCCAGGAAGTATTCAAAATTACTCAAAATGAACATGGGGAGAGCAATTTTCAAAAGCCATTTTAACCCTGTAAATGTCTATTTAAGTGGGTAAAAGGGCTTTTTGAAAGTGCCCACCGTGTATATGGAAACAAGTAGGCACGTACTTTCACCCACATTTTGCAGAAACACTCTCAGGGTGTGTAGCTTTTAAGGGAAAAAGTAACCGCAGAAAAATCAGATGCAAATCTTTGCTCGTACTATATTCCTAGTCAATTTTCAAAGAGAAAAAAATTGCCCCCTTAACGTTAGCTTCCACTGCTAATACTGAAACCCCTCCGGCTACCTGTGTGCTGCTGCTCTGAGGGGTGGGGGCAGGGGGAAGGGCCATCAGTTACATTTTATGTTTTGGAAGCTGAAAAACTATAATATCCAGATTTGTAAGCATTTCCATTTTTTTTAAATCAAAATAAGAATTATAAACAAAAATAAATAGTATTTGAAGATAAAAATAAATACTTCCATCGTCAGGGTTCTGGAAGCAAAATCATTCTAAACGAAGGTTATTTGGAGGCCTGGGCTACTCTGGGAAGTTCAGCTCAAGTCATCTACATTCACTGGGCAAATAGCTTTTTCACACGAATATTTACTACAGAATGAAACAAGCTTGGAGAAGAGACGACTGAGGCGGGATATGACAGAAGTCTACAAAATCATGAAAGGAATTGAACAGGTTTATATAAATCGGTTATTTACTCTCTCAGATAATAGAAGGTCCAGGGGGCACTCCATGAAGTTAGCAAGTAGCTCATTTAAAACAAATCAAAGAAAATTCTTTTCACTCAGCGCATAGTTAAGCTCTGGAATTCATTGCCAGAGGATGTGGTTATGGCAGTTAGTGTAACTGGGTTTAAAAAAGGTTTGGATAAATTCCTAAGAAAAATCCCTAAACTGCTATTAATTAATAAGCAATAGTAGCTTGAAATCTATTTAATGTTTGGGTATTTGCCAGACACTTGGATTGGCCACCTTTGGAAAAAGGATGCTGTGCTTGATGGACACTGGGCTGGTTTTCAGGCTATTCACAATAACTACGCATGAGATATATTTACATGCACTGCCTTCACTATATGCAAATATCTCATATGCATATTCATTTTGGGTAATCTGAAAATCTAATCACATTGAGGGTCTTGAGAACCAGGTTTGGGAAACTATGGTCTAAGACCCTCCCTCTTGCATTCAGGTGGAACTGCTTTACCTAAAACATCCCAGGCAGCTCTCTGTCTGTCCTGATCTTAAAAACAAACATTCTATGACAGAGATTCCACCACTTCCCTGAACAACAGGTTACAGTACTTAACTATCCTTACAATACACCAGGGGTAGGCACCTCTGGTCCTGGAGGGCCACAAACAGGCCAGGTTTTTCAGATCATCCACAACGAATATGCAAGAGAAATATTTGCATACATTATGGCAGTGCATGCAAAAATCTCTCATTCATATTCATTGTGGACCTCCTGAAAACTAAATCTGTTTGTGACACCCTAGGACCAGAGATGCCTAATCCTGCAATACACTGAACAATATGATTCAACAACATGAAGTCCTGGGGGGCAGGGGAAGACATTCTGAAAGAGCGAGGAGAAAAAATACAAAGTAACTTATAGTAACATAGTAATGACAGCAGAAAAGAACCAAATGGTCCATCCAGTCTGCCCAACAAACTTTTTATGGTAATATCTAGTGCGTCATGTAGCTGACACCCAGGTTTCTCTTAAGGGTAGGCGGCACAGTTACTACCAATCCTTATTATTATGAAGGTAGTAATATTTACTATCAAAAACCAAAAGTCAAGCAAACTCATAAAAAATTATAGCCTTCCTGAAAATTCCGGCAATGCTGACTCGTTTTGCTTTTGGACTTGGCCATAGAAGCTTATTACCTGTGCTTATTACCTTATCTCTGCATATCAGTATCCCCAGACCGTAAAAGCTAGGGCCCGTGTTGGTTGCTGTCTGAATCCAATTCCCCTCCCTCCCCCCACCCCCAATGTCAAGCGGAGAGTGATGTTGCAAGTGAGTCAAAATTATCAAGGCTTAGTTGTTGAGGGTATTAATCCCGGTGCTTCTGATAAGTGTAGTAGTATCTGTCGCACCGAACAGCTTATCCCCCTGTACTCTTTTTTTCATTTCTATCCTCTAGGGATCCACAGTGTTTATCCCATGCCACTTTGAATTATTTGACTGTTTTTGTCTTCACCACATTCTCCAGAAATACATTCCAGACATCCACCACCCTTCTCTGGAAAGAAATATTTCCCGACATTGTTTCTGAGTTGTGCCCCTAAAGTTTCATTTCATGACCTCTAGTTCTACTGTTTCCATTCCAACGGAAAAGGTTTGAAGTTCGTACATCATTAAAACCTTTTGGGTATCTGAAGGTCTGCATATCTTCCCTGCACCTTCTCCTTTCCAGAGCATATATATTTAGATCTTTCAGCCTCTCTTCATAAGTCATTTGATGGAGAACCCCTACCATTTTGGTCACCCTTCTCTGGACTGCCTCCATCCTGTCTCTACCCCTTTTAAGATACGATATCCAGCACTGAACACAGTACTCCAGGTGATGCCTCACCAAGGATCCATAAAAGGAGATTATCAATTCCTTCTTCTTACTGGTTAATTCTCCTCTCTATGCAGCCCAGAATTCTTCTGGCTTTAACTATCACCTTGTCACATTGCTTCACCATCTTCAGATCTCCAGACAGAATCACCCCAAAGTCCCTCTCTTGGTCTGTGCACAATAATCTTTTACCCCCCCCCCCCAATTCAGTTCTTTTGGATGACCCCACCCTAGATGCATGACTCTGCATTTTTTGGCACTGAATCCCAGCTGCCATATTTTTGACCACTGTTCAAGCTTTCTTAAATCATGTTTCATTCTCTCTACTCCTTCTGGTGTGTCCTCTGCTGCAGATCTTAGTATCATCTACAAATAGAAAAACTTTACTTTCTATCCCTTCCATAATGATGCTCACAAAGATATTGACAAACATCGATCCCTGTGGCACTCCACTTAACACCGTTCTCTCTTCAGAGTAAGTTCCATTTACCATTACATGCTGTCTTCTAGCCATCAACCAATTTGTAATCCATGCCATCACTTTGGTGCTCACTCCTAAGCTTCTAATTTTATTCACATGCCTCCTATGCAGGACCATATCAAAAGCTTTGCTGAACTCCAAATAGATCACATCACGTGATCTTCCCTCAATACAATTCTTTAGTTACCCCATCAAAAAATCAATTTGATTTGTCTAACAGGACTTTCTCCTGGTGAATTCATGCTAGTTCGGGACCAGCAATCTTCTTACCTATTCACTATCCTTTCCTTCAGCAGAGTCTCCGTTAATTCTCCCACCACAGAGGTGAGACTAACTGGCCTGTAGTTTCCAGCCTCTTCTCTTGTGAAGCGGGACCACCACCACTCTTCTCCAATCATGCGCCACCACTCCAGTTTCCAGGGATCTACTGAAGTCCTTCAGCAAACCTGCCAGCACATCTCTGAACTCCCTCAGTATCCTGGGTTGAACCTCATCCGGCCCAATGGCCTTTTCCAATTTCAGTTTTTCTAGCTCTTCCCATACATTCTCTTCCATAAACAGAGTTTAGTCTACCCCATCCTCATCTGCGGTCTTGTCAACCAGCAACAGTCCTTCTCCAGGGTCTTCTTTAATGAACACCGAACTGAAGTATTTGTTTAATATTTCTGCCATGTCTTCATCTCTCTCCACACAATGCTCCTTGTCTCCTTTCAATTTCACTATACCACTTCGGGTTATCCTTCTTTCTCTGATATATTTAAAATTTATTTTCTCACCTCACTTTACCTCTTTGGCAATCCTTTCTTCAGTTTGACCTTTCACTTTCCTGATTTCTCTCTCTGTTTCCTTCAGTTTTAACAGATATTCTTCCATGTGTTCCTTTTTTAGGATCCTTTATTCTTCTTGAATGCTGTTCTTTTTGTCTTAATTTTTTCAACCACATCCTTTGAGAACCAGTTTGGTTTCTTTTTCCTCTTATTCTTGTTTACGTTCCTAACATGTAGATTTGTTGCCTTTGTAATAGCTTCTTTTAATTTGGCCCACTGTTGTTCCACCTCACCCATTTTCTCCCATTCTTCCTCCAGGTACTTCCCCTTTTTGACAAAATCCGTATTTTTGAAATTCAAAACCCAGGTCTTCGTGTGACTTCTCTGTAATGTATTTGCAATCTCGAACCATACCATCTGATGATCACTGGTGCTCAGGTGAGCCCCTACACAAACATCAGAGACTTTATCCCCATTAGTGAGCACTAGATTGTGGATCACACCCTCCTTTATAAGTTCCATTACCATTTGTTTGAGCAGAGCTCCTTGAAGGGCATCTACCATCTCTCTACTTTATGTAGATTCCGCAGAAGCGATGCTCCAATACATATTCATCAGATTAAAATCTCCAATGAGCAGCACTTCTCCCTTCTTTCCCACCTTTTGGATGTTCTTGATCAGATCTCTGTCCAGTTCTTCCGTTTGAGTCAGAGGCCTGTAGATCACACCAGTAAAAACTGAAGCACAATCTTCTTTTTTAAGGATGGTCCATAATACTTCTTCTTTATCCCACGTCCCTTGCTATTCAGTTGCTTGGATATTGTTTTTGACATAAAGAGCTACTCCTCCTCTTTTTCTGTCCTCTCTGTTCTTCCTTAAGTTATAGACCAGAATGGCAGTATCCCAATCATGAGACTTAGTGAACCATTTCTCCATAACAGCAACAATGTCAAAATCTACTTCCATCATTAGGGCCTGAAGATCTGGTATGTTATTGCTGAGACTATGAGCATTTGTAGTCATAGCTTTCTACCTGCTCTTCCTAGCTGCCTTTTCTGTTTTCTTTGAACCTATTGATTTTGCTGCTTGCTCTTCCCGCTTCCTATATTATTAGAGGAATAAAAATCAATTTTTCATCTGGCTTAAAAAATGGACAATGATAGGCAGATTGGATTTCAGAGCTACAGATCAGTTTAGCCTTTTAAATCTTTTTTTTTTTTTTTTTAAGCACACACAGAATTATGGTCCAGGGAAACTAGAACCATTTCCTCACAGAACTCAAAAAGCCAATATCAAAACTTTAAATTGTACTCTTAGTCTGGCAGGAAGGCAGTGTAAGGAGAGTAGCAAAGGAGAAGCAAGAGTGCCTTTTATACAGCCCAACACAATTCTCACTGCCACATTTTGGACCATCTGAAGCCTGAACACCAGTATCAAAGGAGACCAATGTAAAGGCCATTGCAGTAGTCCAAATGAGATATCACTATCGAGTAAACTATTGTCCTAAATGATTTTTGGTTCAATAATGGGTGCAACCAACACACTGAACATTCAAAGTAACACCCGACTCCACCACATCTGAGGGCATAGCTTACAAGAGTTGAAACTCACAGGCATCAACATTGCCAGTAGATCAATATTGCCAATACTGAGAACCTGTCTTTTGCCTGTTTAAAAAAAAGTTTATTCTGTAACAACCAGGCTACTATCACCTTTATTATTGGCTGTATACCAATGCATTATCTTGACTTGATCAGCAGATGATTTATACATCTGCATAAATATATCCATGCAGCCCTACAGTATATATCCACCTTAAGACTTGCCATACTGGGTCATACCAAAGGTCCATCAAGCCCAATATACTGTTTCCAACAGTGGCCAATCCAGGTCACAAGTACCTGTTAAGATCCCAAGATGGAGATACATTCCAAACCAGTAGATTTCTGCAGCTCCACTTTAATATTGGTTTATGGGCTTTTCCTCCAGGAACATTTTTAAATGCAGCTACACCAATAGCTTTCACCATATCCTCTGGCAAAGAATTCCAGAGCTTAATTTTGTGTTGAGTAAAACATTTTCTCTTATTAGTTTTAAATATATCACCTATTAACTTCATATTCATGCAGCCATCTTCTCAGAGGCTGTATGAAATTATTGAACTTTATAGGTAACAACGATGAGCCCTGGGGAAGCCCACAGGGCATATTCACTGGAGAAGACACAGAACCCTTGACACAAATTGAGGCTAAAGCACATATGCATTTTGCAACTAAACGAGTTATTTGAAATTTTCCCCCATTATGATTAGCATTGTGTAGAACTCTCATACACTGACTCCATCTAATATCAAAGTTGCACCACAAGCTTGCTTGTGAGGTGATATCTGACACTGCATTTCTCTTACCTTTTTATGAACATTGAGGAGATCCACCATCCCCTGCACCTTCTTATCAAGTCCTTTCAGAGCAGGGTAAGTAACAGCTAAGCTGTGCAGATCCCCTGCCATCCCGTATCCTATGCACAGAGGAACAGAACCAGAGCCAGGACTTCAAAACCAGGCAAGGACATAGCCAAAAGGTCTCCAAGTCTATAACAAAGTAGCCCATCACATCCTGTGTTCATTTCTACATTCCTGTGTATATCTCCTTCTACAGTGCTGTTCATGCCAGCACTATCACAAATTCAGAGAGAACGATATTCAGAAACTGGCCAGCTAGCAAAGCTAGCTGGATAACCCAACCTACCCTTGAGCTAACTGGAAAAAGTTTAGCCAGATAAAGAGTTATCCAGCTATCTTGAGGCCAGTCAGCACAGTGGGATTTTCAAATCCTGCCATTTGTTCAGCTAAGCCCAAACTTAGCCAGACAAATGATGCTGAATATGAACTTCATTAGCTTAGGCCTTAATATTATTTATGCATTTTTGTAGTGCTGTTATCCTAAAGGGCCATATTGTTTAACACAGAGTACATTAGAAATGTGTTTGGGGATTTATTCTTACCGATATTGTTGGTATCACATGTTAAAACTCAATAAAACAGATTTGAAAATGATGATACATAGGAGCTTTGGAGAACACATAGAACCTCCCTTATGGGTTACATCAGAAAGGGGGGACTCCAAGGCCTCACAAGCCTACCTACCTCCAGTAAATCTGGATAAAGCAAAGTTGATTACCTGTACCAGATATTCTCTGAAGACTGCAGTTTACCATTCACATAGGGGGTCATATTGTATGATTGTGCTGGGCGCTGAATAGACAATTCTTCCAGAGATTTTTTATACAGGAGTTCCCATAGAGAGCAAACTGGTGGAGTTGAGTAGCAGGAGTTCATATTCTGCTGTCGCCCATGTCTCCCTAATTTCTAACAACATAGTTTTGACCATGGAGAGAACAACTTTAAATGCGAGGTGGATAAGTTTATATGACTTGTGAACTGTTGTCTTCAGAGAACACCTGTTACAGGTAAGCAACTTTGCTTTTTCTGAAAAAACAGGTTTGATAGTCACAGAAGTAGGATTCTTTACCTAAGGATTGCTTTCACCAAAATATGGGGGGAAGCCCACAAAAAGCTAGCACTGGCTTCCAGTACCTTTCAGAATTCAGTTTAAGATCACCTTGTTGTTTAAAGCCCTGAATGGTCTTGGCCACTCTTATTTGAGAGAATTTCTGACACTCTATGTACCACAGATACCATCCTAAAAAACGGGAAGGTTAGTTGAAGCAAAGAAAAAAACCTTCTTGTGTGTGGGCCCTATCTTATGGAACTCTCTGGGCAATGGCAGGCTACTTGGGCCTGGTAGATGGGCAGTTTTACAAATATAAGGCAGGAAATATATTTTTGAAATGTTCGGCTGGCTGTGGGATGGCCCCAAGACCGACCACCCTCATCCCAAGATGCCATGCTTTCCTCTTCACGACATGGATGCAGCCATCGCTATCGCCCAGGATATAGGACTTGCTGAATGATGTCACAGGAAGCTGGCTGTTTTAACCCAGCCTCAGCACTAGGTCCTCCTGCATCCTTTGCAGTAAGTGTTGCTCTTTTGTCTGCCTTGCCGTTGTCTTGCCTTGCTTTGCTGTTACCTTACCCTCTGAGTCCAGTTCCCTGCTCCCCTCCTCAGTCCAGCCTTGCCTTGTCTGTCCTTGTCCATCTCTGCTTGACGTCTGGCTTTATTTATTTATTTATATTTTTATATTCCACTTTTCACACTTTTTTCAGCACTTTCCCTATCCCCAGAGGGCTTACAATCTAAGTTTTTACCTGAGGCAATGGAGGGTAAAGTGACTTGCCCAAGGTCACAAGGAGCAACAGTGGGACTTGAACCCTGGCTAGGCCTCCACTCCGGTTTTGACCTTGGCTTTGGATTCTAACTATGCTTCTTGATCGCTGCTTGCCCTGCTTTTGCCTGAATCTTGATGCTGCCTGATCTCCATTTGCCTCAACCTCTGCCTGGATCTCAACAATTCTAGTCCACCGCCTGCCCTGACCTTAGCTTGCTACTCAACTCCACCAGTTTACTCTCTCTGGGACCCTTGTCTAAGCCCTGCTATCCGTTGGAACCCAAGGGCTCAACTTATGAGGAATGAGGATAGTATTAAGTGAAGCCCTAGATCATATCCAAGTAGAACGTGTCCACCTATTATTGGCGTGGGCCTAGTTGGCTTGCCTGTTAAGCTGCATCAACCATGCCACAACTAAGGACTCACACTCTGCGATACCTATTTTTCATTTTCACTTTCTTTTTGTAACATAGAAGAAAAACTAAAATAATATAGGGAGCAATTTTGAGTAGCCGATGAAGTTTGTACTGTATGGGAGAACATACTGATTTTTCTGTCTTTTGGCCTTTTCCCTGAAGCCAAGGAATACTCCACATTATCACATATGGTGGTAGCAATGGGATCCTCTTAGTCTAAGCCACACCACAAACTAGGGAACCCATGCTATTGCTTTTTGGCTTCTGGGTCTGCTTGCAGCAGCAGCCCTGAGAGCTAAATCCATCAGGCTAAAGGGACTAGCCCTTGCTGTATAGAGAGGGAATATTTAGTGAGTCAGAGCTATACAGGCTATGATTTTTTTGGAAGAAAAAAAAAGTGTCCCTTTTTTACTTTTTTTATTGTGCAAATGCTGTAGGCCTCAGAGAGCAGAAAAATGGCTGCTACATCTGGGCACCTGCTGAGTTAACATAGAGCACTTACCCTAGGATCTCACAGAAGGCTGCAGCAGCTGCAGACTATCGTCCAGGGTCAGTGGGCCCATAAAATGTTATAAGGGAGGTTTGACCAGCAACAGATTTCCTTGACAAAGATAGCACAAGCTGTGCAATCTACCTCACCCTATCTATCTGGATCCCATGATACCTAAGCAGACTCCACAAGAAAAACCTGACTGATTCCTAATGAGCTTTGAATGCACGCCCAGCTAGAAGGATGGGCAGATTCCACTTAGACTTGGCCAATTTGCTGACAAGCAGCAAACAAATTGCTTTCCAGGTCACAAATCCAGATTAAGGGTCAGCTACATGGAGATTAAGCCTGCTATCCTTGAAGAGGCAGGGCGCACCCTAGAAGTGCGGCAGCAGCTCTGGCAGAGAGTCCTCCACCCTAGAGTAAGCCCACAGAGTCTCTTCTATCAGCTAAAGGATATAGGATGGCTACAGCCTGATGGGAAGAAGAGGCCAAACCGGACCTACTGGAACAGTTTTTAGATGGCTTGGACCCACTATGAAGCAGTGGGTATGCCAACATCTGAAGTTTACACTAGAAATAACCCTGGAAGTTACAGATGCTTTCCACCAAGCCCAGTTGTTGGCAGTGTGTCCCAGACTACAGGCAAAATGGTCACCACCAGATGCCTGTCCCAGAACTCAGAGGAGATCTGACCTGGGTCCCTATACCAGCCACAAGATACAGGCTCACCACTCTGCTTTAGTGGTGGGGAGAGGGGCTATTTTGAGAAGGACTGTCACCGGGTGGAGGAAGAACCTATGGATGTCAACCTGATGACAACACATTTTTGCAACTTTGTGGACATTTCTGTCCGGTTGAGATGGATGGGTCTTATGCTCAAGAGTGACTCTGGAAGTGTAAAGACTCATTTGGAGAGAGGTACTCAAGAGAACACAAACTGACTATAAAAGCACAGTGATTCTAGCCTATATCCATGGAAACCAACAGCGCCATAGTTTTTCCAGCCTGCCGCTGTCAATAGAGTGAAAACAAAGTGGCGGTCTTACAACCACTTCAATAGGTAAAAAATTCTTCTAATACATCTATGGCACTTTTATTATAGTTTTTACTATAATTATTCTTAAAACTATTCTATCAATAGATTTTACTATTTCACAATTTTAGTTTTGTGTGCATTACAGATAATTTTCAGTTTTGTGTTTTCTCCTTTTCAAGTTTGTTTCTGCTGATGAATATTTCTCTAATATGCAACTGTAGCATACGAGATATTCATGCTTCTCTGTAATAATGTGTTCGTGATGGTGCCAATTTAAGTGGCTCTTAAGGTATTTATTTTGAGTTTATTTGCTTTGATATACATTTGTACATATTAATGTCTTAAGAAGGTTTAGCCTGAAAAACACCCACATATCTTCTTCCCTCTTTTTCCCTCTCTTCCCTCTCCCCTCCCCGCTTGTCTTCTTGTTTTCTTCTTTTTTCTCCCTTTTTTGCTCTCTTTTTTTAACCTTTTTCCACTCTGTCTTTTTTCCAGTTTTTTTCCCAATTTTTTCTCCCTTTCTCCCTTTTTTCCTCTTTTTCCTCTTTTCCCCCTTTTTATGTTTTTTCTTTTTTCCAATGTACACCAACAATAATTTTTGATAGACATAATAATTAATTTTATATAGTTTTTTTATTCATCAAGTCTTTTACTTATCAAGTTGTTTATATATAAACATAGAAACATAGAAACGACGGCAGAAGAAGACCGAACGGCCCATCCAGTCTGCCCAGCAAGCTACGCACTTTATATTTTTTTTTTCCCCATCTTTTTCTCTCACCCACCTGTTACTATTGGCTTACAGTACCCTCCAGCCCTAATTCCCCTCCACCCCACCACCAATGTAGAGAGCAGCGCCGGATCTGCATCCAAGTGAACATCCAGCTCAATTAGGGGTAGCAACCGCTGCAACAAGCAGGCCACACCCCTGCCCCATACTCTTACCCACTCCTGTTTTTTTTTTTTGGAGATGGCAGCCCTCCATCCTTCTGCTCCGTGAAGGTGGAACACCAACCACTGGCCACTGGCATCCCGCTCCGTGAATGCCTCTGTGGCTACTGCCGCTCCGTGCAGTGTTTTGCTGCCTCCTCTTTATTCACGTCCTCTAGACTTGATGGACCCACAGTGTTTATCCCACGCCCCTTTGAAGTCCTTCACAGTTTTAGACTTCACCACTTCCTCCGGAAGGGCATTCCAGGCATCCACCACCCTTTCCGTGAAGAAATACTTCCTGACATTGGTTCTTAGTCTTCCTCCCTGGAGCCTCAGCTCGTGACCTCTGGTTCTGCTGATTTTTTTCTGATGGAAAAGGTTTGTCGTAGTGTTTGGATCATTAAAGTTTTTCAAATATCTGAAAGTCTGAATAATATCACCCCTGCTCCTCCTTTCCTCCAGGGAGTACATATTTAGATTCTTCAATCTCTCCTCGTATGTCATCCGATGAAGACCCTCCACCTTCCTAGTCGCCCTTCTCTGTACCGCTTCCATCTTGTCTTTGTCTCTTTGTAGATACGGTCTCCAGAACTGAACACAATACTCCAGGTGAGGCCTCACCAAGGACCTGTACAAGGGGATAATCACATGCCTTTTCTTACTCGATATTGCTCTCTCTATGCAGCCCAGCATTCTTCTGGCTTTTGCTATCGCCTTGTCGCATTGTTTCACAGACTTCATATCATTAGACACTATCACCCCAAGGTCTCTCTCCTGCTCCGTGCACATCAGCCTTACCCCCCCCCCATCGAATACAGTTCATTTGGATTTCCACTCCCCATATGCATGACTTTGCACTTCTTGGCATTGAATCTCAGTTGCCATATCTTCGACCACTCTTCCAGTTTCCTTAAATCCCGTCTCATTCTCTCCACTCCTTCCGGCGTGTCCACTCTGTTGCAGATCTTAGTGTCATTTGCAAAAAGACAAATCTTACCTTCTATCCCGTCCGCAATGTCGCTCACAAAGATATTGAACAGGACCAGTCCCAACACAGATCCTTGCGGTACACCACTTAAAACCGCTCTCTCTTCAGAGAAAGTTCCATTTACCATCACACATTGTCGTCTGTCCGTCAACCAGTTTGCAATCCAGGTCACCACCTCGGCACTCACTCCTAAGCTTCTCGTTTTATTCACCAGTCTCCTGTGCGGAACCGTATCAAAAGCTTTGCTGAAATCCAAGTAGATGACATCGAGTGCTCTTCCTTGATCCAATTCCTTGGTTACCCAGTCAAAAAAGTCAATCAGATTTGTCTAACAGGATCTCCCTCTGGTGAATCCATGCTGCCTCTGGTCCATCAATTCTCCCGACTGTAGATAGTTCATTATTCTCTCTTTCAACAGTGACTCCATTACTTTTCCCACCACCGAAGTGAGGCTAACCGGTCTGTAGTTACCAGCCTCCTCTCTGTTCCCACTCTTGTGAAGTGGGACCCCCACTGCTCTTCTCCAATCACTCGGCACCACTCCCGTTTCTAGGGATCTATTTAACAGGTCACACAGCGGACCCACCAGCACATCTCTGAGCTCCCTCAGTATCCTTGGATGAATCCCATCAGGCCCCATGGCTTTGTCCACTTTCAGATTCTTTAGCTCTTCCCATACATTTTCTACTGTAAAAGGATTTTCATCTATACCACTTCCCTCCAGTTTCTTGTTGTGTAGAGATTGTCCTTCTCCAAGGTCTTCTTTACTGAACACAGAGCTGAAGTATTCGTTTAATATTTCTGCCATTTCTTCGTCTCTCTCCACACATTGATCATTTCCACCTTTCAATTTCACTATTCCACTTTGGACTTTTCTCTTTTCGCTGATGTATCTGAAAAATGTTTTGTCACCATTTTTTATCTCGTTGGCAATCCTCTCTTCCGCTTGACTTTTTGCTGACTTGATTAATTTCTTTGTCTCCCTCAGTTGAATCAAATATTTTTCTTTGTGCTCCTCCCTTTGGGATCTTTTATATTTCTTGAATGCTGTTCTTTTAGCTTTAATTTTGTCAGCCACCTCCTTTGAGAACCAGATAGGTTTCAATTTTCTTTTGCTTTTCTTTACATTTCTAACATATAGAGTAGTTGCCTTGGTGATTGCTCCTTTTAGATTGGTCCACTGCTGATCCACATCTCTCTCATTCTCCCATCCTTTTAGTTCTTCCTCTAGGTACTTCCCCATTTCCTCAAAACCCGTGTTTATGAACTGTAAAACTCGGGTCTTTGTGCTTCTTTTCCATATTCTTTTAGTGATATTAAACCATACCGTTTGATGATCACTGGTGCTGAGGTGGGTGCCCACCTGGACATCAGAGACATTATCTCCATTAGTGAGCACTAAGTCGAGTATAGTTCCTTCTCTCGTGGATTCCACTACCATTTGTTTGAACAAAGTTACTTGCATGGCATCCACTATCGCTCTACTATTTTTAGATTCTGCAGATGGGATTTTCCAGTCTACATCTGGCATATTAAAGTCACCAACGATCACCACTTCTCCCTTCTTACCTATCTTATGGATGTCTTCAACCAGATCTCTGTCCAGCTCTTCCTTTTGGTTTGGAGGCCTGTAAACCACTCCAATATAAATGGACGCTCCGTCATCTTTTTTTAGGTTGACCCATAGTGCTTCTTCCTTGCCCCAACTTCCTTGCAGCTCAGATGCTTGGATATTGTTTCTGACATAAAGAGCCACACCTCCCCCTTTTCTATCCACTCTGTCCTTCCTTAACAAGTTATAGCCTGGTATTGCTGTATCCCAATCATAAGATTCTGTGAACCATGTCTCTGTGATAGCAACAATGTCCAATTTTGCCTCCGTCATTAGGGCCTGCAGATCTTGGATTTTATTTCCCAAACTATGAGCATTTGTGGTCATAGCTTTCCAGGTTCTCTCTTTAAGGTTATTGCTTTTCCTGGACTCCTTATGAGACTTTAGTTGAGATTTGTTATTCACTTCACTCTTTCCTTTTGCAGTTGTGCCACTGATGACAGAGTTATCCATCTCAATTAGTTTTTTCTTTTGGTTATGGATCTGTATGTAATACATATATGTTGTAAAACTGGAGTTTTTAACGTTTGTACGGTTGTATGTTTTATATTTATTAATCAATCATTATTTATTCAATACGGTCATATTTCATTTTATTTTTTGTCTCATATATTTATGTACGTGTGTTTTTTACTTATTTATAATAGCCCCTGAGGCAGCTCGTTGAGCGAAACTCGGCCAGAGTCGGGCAACATTCAAAAAAGTCCTATTTTACCGATCCATTTCCTCGTGTTCATTGCTATCAGCCATCTTGGATCGGCTTCCGGTTTGTTTCTTGGAAGTCTATAAACTGAAAATAATCAAGTTGATTTTGGGGCAGATTTTAAAAGGTACGCGCGTGAGGCGTACATTTCTGTGCACAAATGTACGCCCGATTTTATAACATGCGCAAGCAACCACGCACATGTTATAAAATCAGGGGTTGGCGCGCGCAAGGGGGTGCACACTAGTGCACCTTGCTCATGCCAAGACCTCGGGGAGACCAGCTGGCTTTCCCTGTTCCCTCCGAGGCCGCTCCGAAATCGAAACAGCCTCGGAGGGAACTTTCCTTTCCCCCCCCCCCCCCCCTACCTGTCCCGCCCCCCCAGCCGAAACCCCCCCCCCCCCCGTACCTTTATCTCACAAGTTACGCCTGCCAGAGGCAGGCGTAACTTACACTTGCCGGCCAACTGCCTGCGCACGAACCCCCTGTGCCGGAGTCCTTCGCCACGCCCCCAGATGGTCTGCCCCACCCCCTCGCCCCCTGCCCATCCATTCAGAAAAGCCCCGGGACATATGCGCATCCCGGGGCTTTACGAGCCCCGCCGGGCCTTTTGAAAATAGGCCAGGTGTGCGTAGGTCTTTGAAAATCTGCCCCTTAGGGAATAGCCACTGCTTATTACCAGCATTAGTAACATAGGATCTATTTAATGTTTGGGTTCTTGATAGGTACTTGTATCCTGGATTGGCCACTGTTGGACCCTCGGTCTGACCCAGTATGGCAACTTCTTATGTTCCTTGCTTGTTCTGCTTTCCTAATAGGAGGTGTATTGGTGTTTTAGGGCCTGATGTAATATTTGCAGTGTTGCTCTTCATATTGTTTGAGCTCTGGCAGTTAGTGTTGTTTTGGTATGGGAGGTTTACTGTATTGTAATTTGTAATTCAGTTTATTCATAGCTTTCTGAGAGCCAAGCTCACACCTAACGCACTTTACAATAGGTCTAATACCAAATGGGTTGCAAGTATCTTGCTTTTTTGTGGGATTTTTCCTGGAATATCTCTAGCACTCTTATCTGCCACTCCTCTGGGAACCCTGACTTTGCATCTCCCCTTCTCCAGCATTTCAAATCACCAAGAGGGCTAGACTCCAAGTGGGATAACCCCCTCTCCCTGCTTTCTTTGTGATTTGACCTGCACCATGCCTTGTGTGTGTGTGTGTGGAGGGGAGGGGGGGGAGGGGTTCCTCACCTCAGGCAGCAGATTGCCTTGAGATGCCCCTGACAACAGGTATTGACATTGGTGGTGGGGGGAGGATGGAGACTGGGTAAAGTTTGCATTTACATGCATACTTTTTCCCTATAAAACCATTCCCTGCACAAAATATAGCAGGTGTACATTTGTATGGGTACTTTACATGGCATAATTTTCAAACTGAATTTACATGCAAACGTTTGCTTTGAAAACTGGTGTAACTCTGGCTTATAACAGCCCACAAATTTATGCAGGCTGTTATAAAATTACCCTCTAGGTGGCAACTGACATCACCTAGATATAACAAAAGATGATCCATCTGCTATCCAATTAGAAATGGAGCATTTTGTCACCACAGTCTCAGGCCTATTAGGGTAAAAAGAAACAAAAGGATAAGTTGACTTTCTATAGGCTTTAGTTCGCACAAGATAGAAGGTAACAGCTCTTTTGCAATCTAAAGAGTGAAAAGCCCTTCATCTTTGTGGAGATGTAATCTGGAAAAAACGTTGGAAGGATGATTGGCTGGTTATGATAGAAATTTAACACTATCTTAAAGCAGGAACTTGGGATGCATATGGATTATTATCCTATTCTGATGAAACTTGATATAAGGTAGGTAACCATCCAGGTTCTAACTATGACAGCACAGTCTGCTGAGGGTGTGACCCAAAGTCAGGAGCGGACTATGCGCAGACAAAACAATTTTGGCAAGCTGTAAATGGAGCAGGAACAGGGTGTATTCTGATTGTGACAACCACCTTCCCCTCAGGTTTGAGCCCTCACGTGCTGGTGGCTAGCAGAACTTGGACAACAGGGAACACAAGACATGCACGGAGACAAGGATAAACTCAAACCTGGAGACGTGAAAACACCCTCAGAAGCAGGGCAGGACTGCTGAAGGAACCAGGAAAGCATCCACTGAAGCAGTGGTAGGACCACTTTAGGATCATAGAATAAACAAAGCAAACTAAGACCAAAGAGGAATACAGGATACACAAAGCAATCTAGGACAAAACAAGAACAAGAAACAGACCTGAGAGTAGGACCAAAAATGAAACCACAAATTAAGGCCAAACAGAAGCAAGACTTGGATCAAGCTTTGGCAAAGTGTAGACTGTGAGACTGAAATATTAATGAGTCCAAACAGGAACAAGATGTTCACTAGCAGATGTACAGGACTTAGATCTGGGAGGACTAACCAGAGTGTGCAGACAGCAGGCCATTGAGCTGGGAGGACTAAATAGATAGTCAAAGTGGCAAGAACTGCCCAGCAGGTTCTCACACAAACTGATTGGGACAACATCCTTATGCAGATGATGCAAACATATATAACAAATTTGTGATGAACATTTTCTGTTTCGACTGAGCATAACTTGAAGCCACTAGCCTGATTCTCCAACAGTGATGAAAACTGATACAATAAAATCCAAGACAACATTTTTTATTCATTTTTTTTAGATAACTAAAGACTAAAAAATGTGAGCAAATGAACTGCTTGGCATGACCACAATGAAGAGAAGAAACCCCCCACTACCACCACATTTTGGCTCAACAGAGGAAGAAAAACAAAGACAGCATGGAAGTGCCATAAAATCTAACTAGGCTAGAGGAGAAGGAGAGGTGGTTTAGGCAAAAACCCCCAAAAAGGAAAAATCACCAAGAAAGCAACCAGGTCACTGAAAGAAAAAGAAGAAAATACATGGTGCATAGAAAGAAACTAAAGGGGGGTATAGGTCCAATGCAGCTTGAGAACTTTTCTTGTCCACCATGGTAAAGGTCAATGGTCTACGCAGGGGACCTAGGAAGGCTAGATGTCTGAGGCTAGATGTCTGAGCAACAGCCACACTAGTATAGCTTTGAGGTTAGAAGTGGGAAAGGTGGGTAATGGGGGGGGGGGGGGGGGGGGGGGAGACGGGGACTAACTGAGGATCTTGTAAGTTCTTCTACCTAAGATGGCATACAAAGAAGGAAGACAAAAAAGGCAGTCCTAGTCCTGGATAAGGAGAAATCTTGCAAGTGGACACACATTGTAGTTGCCAGCTGAGATTTACCC